>NC_142615.1:17002641-17304216 GCF_059453375.1 Lepisosteus platostomus | reverse complement strand
AACAGAGTAGGATTCCTCTGCCAACTGCAAGATTTGAACCAGCAACCTTTCACCCACAGGCAAAGATCCTTAGCCACAGAGCCACAACTCTGCCGATCTTTATAATATCAATCTCTGATATCTTCACTGGAGAAATTTAAAGTAAATCAGCTCCTGTCTGTTTCCTAGTTCAGACCCTGTGTTTTTGACACACAGAACAAACTCTCAACAGACAGGAAGAAACTTCTCCAGCTGCTGCTGTGCAAGGACATTGTTGTTATCAATCGGTGAATTGCTTTGAGAAGACACCTTAAAAGGTGCTATATAAAATAAAGTTTTTTATTATTATTACTTCAAATGAGATCTGCTGAAAATCAAGAGTCAATTTTATTGTTGGACATGTGCAGCTATATAAAATCTGTTGATGTATTTATCACTCGTTAGTAATTGACATTAGTAATCAATTAATTTAAAATGATCAATGATGACCTACAATGTGTTAGGTTTTGCACCAATTGAATGATTTTTCTAAAGTTCTAATTAAAAAACAAATATTTCAAGGACAGCATGATGTGACCTTGATAGTACTGACCTGTGACAAGACTGTGAAAGTGAAAATGTTTTTGAAGTTGATTAGATTATTCTTTATTGCCAATAGTTGGTGGAATTTGCTATCAGTACAGCAAAAAACACACACCTCTACTCCCACACACAGTGTCCTGGGATCTGTACTGACCAGCAGTCGGGACACTGGGGTCCACACCCCTACTCTCACACACAGTGTCCTGGGATCTGTACTGACCAGCAGTCGGGACACTGGGGTCCACACCCCAGGGATGGTGGAGTCTCTTTAAGGTTATTTAGTTTGGCTGGGAGGTGGGCTGTAGAAACAGACTATTAGTCCCCAAAACCATCTTCATCCAAATAATCATTACCTGTAAAGAGCTTTGAGTGGAGTGTCCAGAAATGCGCTATATAAGTGTAACATCACCAGGGCTCCATAATCCAGAAGCATTTCACAAAAAATAATTACTTACACTCATTCAATTTCCTATGTGTAGAACAAATCTGACCAGAAATTGACTTTTATGTTTGATATTGACTTTATTCTCATGAGCTGATAATAAAAGAGCAAAACTGGCGCCAAAACCCGCTTCCGGCTCGTCCTCCTGATACTGCTGCTGCACCGGGAATCTCCTGTGGGCTGGGAGGGATGGCGGAGGCTCTTCCCTGGTGTTTCTGCAGACGAGGGGAGTCCTGGTGTGGCGGCGCAGCTGGTAAAAACGCTCCCTGTGCCCTGGATGTTGTGGGTTAGCCAATGTTTCTGAGAGAAACGGGCTGTTTGTGTGGGAAGATGTTCTTTCCTCATGAGGGGAAAAGTCCGTCTGGGGCTCAGCTGGAAGAACCGAGCGGGAAGGAAAGTTCTGGAAGTGCGCGTCTCCTCTCCGTCTGCTTCAGTCCCAGTTACTGCGACACCGGGACAGAACAGGAGTGACGAGCGAGTCTTCTTTCCTTCTTTCCTACATGGGGTACTAGTGGGTTTTTTAGGAAACAGGACAGAGAGATAGACACCAGTGGAAAAGAGTCCTGAGACTGATGAATCTCTCAGTTCTTGTCTTGATCCGGGTTGTACCCAGTCCCAGTTTAAATGGTTTACAATGTGGGACTTCTGCCCTGACATGACCCCACATGTGTCTCCACATGAGACAGGAGTCCTGTAACGTGTTTTTAGACAGAAACCTGCCAGAACAGACACATGAGAAGCGACCTGGAGGAGAGGTCAGAGCGGGGACAGTTTCTGGACGAGTATAAAAACCGGAACTTCGCTTTTTACAGCAACACTTTCTAATTAAAGTCTCCCGTTACTTCACTCTCAAGAAAACAATTTAAAATAACAGAAATGCAGTAGTCCCATTTTATTAGAAAAGGATTTGATCTCCTGACTGTTACTCTCACTAATATAATACTGTCTGTGTTGTTATCAGTTACAGTTACTCTGACACCGGGACTCATTACAGCTCATGACATTAATTACAGTTAATTAACTCTTTATCCTGAGTGTCTTCAGTCGTGAACAGAGGTCCATCCAGTTTCTATGTGCTGTATCCAGTACGGAGTCGCGTCTCTCACACTAATGAAATGTAAAGAATGAAAACTCATTGAAATGAATTTACTAGATAAACAGCGGAATTTATTCAAACGAGACTGTATTAATACGAGTGAAGTTTATATGTAAATATTTATTAATACCTCATATTGTATTTCTGTACCCCAGCAGATATATGAACCTGGTATTTTCACCCACGGCTGTTTAAATAAGTTCATGGAGGCAGGTAGTTCGCTCTAAGTGTAACCCTGTCTGAACGCTTCACCACAGCAGGCAATAGCTACTAGTTACAAACTACAATTCCCACAACCCCCCTGGGCGACTTCCTGCGGGCGTCTGCACCGCGAGTCCCTCACAGCCTGGACGTGGTGACGTCACGCAGGTCCCTTCCTGTGCTGGCTGCAGTCAGAGACGCGTGCCGAGAATAAACTCACACTGGATCCCTTTTTTAAAAGTTTTTCTAAGAAGTTAGTAACTATATGGGAGCGTTTCCAGAGGTTCTTATAGAACAGGAGAACTGCAGCTGGTATCGCTGATCTTCCTCTCAGTCTCGTACATCCTACACTCATTACAGGTGATGTTACACTGTCCCGTTTAAAAACTGTCTCACACTCTGTAACACACACACGACTGAACAGGACAGTTCCCCACACTCCACCTACACTTCACTGAACTCACAACACTGTTACACACGAGTGTGTTTTTCTCTTTTCACTCCGTGCTTCTGAAAGCTTCTTCAATTAACCCTTTTTATTCTTTATAAATACAAGTATGATTAGTGCTGAATACAGGGAGGTACAGTATTATTTAGACTTTATAGAAAGCTGGTAGTTTACTCTAATAACTCCAGTAAAATATCCACAATTTGGTAGAAATACAAGATTATTTGAATAGAAATACATTCAGCACAAGGAGTGTATTTCTACACAAGGACGGAAGACTGGGGGTTAACAGCACTGAGCTGGTCTGTGTCACCTGATAGTGCCCAGTGTAGAGTCTCACTGCCCCGACTCTGGAGTCCAGCCTCTCTGATGAGTCTCTGTTAGGCTTTACAGACTGCTGGGGTTAACGGCACTGAGCTAGTCTGTATCACCTGATAGTGACAAGTAATAGGTTAATTCCATGCTGAAAAAAAGAAGAGAGAAAACACAACGTTTTGGTGCTCACACCTGAAGAAGGCTCCACGGCCGAAACGTTGTGTTTTCTCTCTTCTTTTTTTCAGCATGGAATAAACCTATTGTTCCTTTGCAGCCTATGCATGCTGACGCAGCTACCCACCTGAATCACCTGATAGTGCCCAGTGTAGAGTCTCACTTCCCCTGACTCTGGAGCCCAGCCTCTCTGATGAGTCTCTATCAGGCTTTACAAACTGCTGGGGTTAACTGCACTGAGCTGGTCTGTATCACCTGATAGTGCCCAGTGTAAAGTCTCACTGCCCCTGACTCTGGAGTCCAGCCTCTCTGATGAGTCTCTTAAGAATATTGGTCCATTAAACTGATGAGGTATAAAAACAGGAGAAAGATCCTTATACACAAATACTTTTTAATAAACAGTGAAACTCAATAATCTCAATAATGCCTTCCAATTACTGTATATATATAAAATCTCAACATTTCAATGCAGCACATAAAGTAATACTATTGTACTGTCCCTTCTGTTGGTAATGTTCGTCTTAAAATGTTCGTTGATAAAGCTGGGATTCACTTGACTAAAGTTAATAGAAAAACCTTCATCTGTAAATGTTTTCAAGGCACTTGGCAACACAACAATCACGTCATTACACAATAATACTGGCAAAAGGAGCCTTCTTCAAGAGAAGTATTGAGCTAAGATACCGTCTCTGCCATGTTGGAGTCTCCACAGGAACAGGAAGTAGGATGAGGGAAGAGGGAGGGGCTTCAGATGGGAGGCTGCTGTGATTGGATACAAGCTGGGAGGGAGCAAAGCTGCTGTTATTGTTCTCTTTAAACATAATTTATTTAATTTAGGTTAAATACATCAGTAACATAAATTAAGATGATTAGAGATTAGAGAATGTTTTAAGCAACACCTTCTCTCAATCATCTTCTGTGGCCTTTCTCTCATTGTGCTGCTTCTGCTTCTCATTCAAACTCCTGTATCTCTTTTATGTCTCTTCTGCTTCAGGGGACTGAAATAACAAACTACTGTACTGTATCTGTCTACAATTGAGTCTCTCTACTGTCTCTCTCAGCTCCTCAGACCTCCTGCAGCTCCTGTGCTCCTGTCCTGCTGGAGTGAACTGTGTTGTTGACACACTGACCTGCTGGAGCGTTTCTGCCTCCTCTCTGGCCTTTTCCTCATAGCGCTGCCTGAGCTCCTCCATCTCCCTCCTGTGTGTCTCCTCTCTCTCTCCTCTCCCTCTCCTGCTCCTCTCTCAGTTCCTCTATGTCTCTCTGCAGCCTCTCCCTCTCCCCTCTCTCTCTCCTCAGCTCCTCCTCCAGCTCTCTCCTCCTCCCCTCATCCCTCTCCTCCCTCAGCCTCTCCTCCAGCTCTGCTATCTACTCCTCCAGCGCTCTGATCTTCTCCTCTCGTGTCTGGATCTCTTCCTCCATCCTGCGGAGGTAGTTCTGCAGCTCCTTCTAGTGCTCTCTTCGTCCCTCTGTTTCCTCTCCTCTCTCTTCCTCACGATCTGCAGTTGTCTCTGTCTGATCTGGGACTCGACCTCCTGGTTCGACTGCAGGGTCTCCTTCACTCACTGCAACAGGAGGAGAGACAGGAGCATCAGGGAGGTTAAACATGAGAGGAGATTAATATTAATTGATGGCCCTCTGTTCATTCAGACTTCTGCTCCTGTTCTGAGCTCTTCTGTCAGTGATACACTGAGGAGTTTCAGTTCTATTGGCATTTTAGACTCATTTTAGAGCTCAGATGTATCATTCACTCAACAGATAATAATTTGTTCAATTACAGTAAAGTGGACTAAGTCACCTCTTGTTAGAGTTTCTAATGATCTGCTGATGGGCTCTTTCATCCATTCCTGTCCTGCTGGACTTCAGAGCTGCCTTTGACACTGTTGGTCAGATAGTCTTGAGGAACAGATCAGAGAGGTTGTTGGTGTGACTGAATTTCGCTGTGATGGATTAAATCTGATCTCAATGATAGAAAACAGTTCAAGTACAGCACAGAAGACCAGTTTAAGTTGGTAGATATCAGTGTGTTAGTAATACAGTACAGAGTGGAGCACAGTATGATTTTAATTCCTTATAGGACACCAGATGGTTGAATCCCTGGGTTTGATGACAAGTAAGATAAGTGACTCAGTAATAGAACATCAATCACACTCACTGGCAGGAGGAATCCACTCCACACTGTTCCTCCTCTTGACAGGCAGTCTGGGCTCCTCTGTCTCTTTCTCCCGCTCCTCTTCCTTCATTGTTTTTCTCATCTTCTCCTTCAGCTCCTCTTCTCTCCTGCTCCACTCCTCCTCCAACCTCTGTCTGAGCTCCTCTTCTCTCTCTCTCTCCCTTCTTTCATACTTCTGTCTCAGCTCCTCTGTCTCTCTCTGTCTCTCCTCCTCCCTCTGTCTCAGCTCCTCTGTCTCTCTCTGTCTCTCCTCTTCCCTCTGTCTCAGCTCCTCTATCTCTCTCTGTCTCTCCTCCAACCTCTGTCTCAGCTCCTCTGTCTCTCTCTGTCTCTCCTCCTTGCTCTGTTTCAAATAATCAAGTCTGATCCTCTTTTCAATCTCCTGATATGTCTCAGTAGTAAAGTGCCACCCATAGTTTCCTTCCACCATGTCCTCTATCTTCTCCAGCAGTTCTGTGACCTGAGAGTGGTCGCCCCTGTTCTTGTTGTTAAGAACATGATACCTGTTCCCACATTTCTCCACCAGCCACTGGAGCTCCTTCCCTCCTCTCTCAATGTGCTGCTCAATGGTTGTGTTTCTTAGTGTGTCCCCGCAGGTAAACAGCACTATTGTGTGTTTCCAGGCTCTGTCAGTGAGGAGCTGCAGGTGTTCCTCCAATGTGTTCCTTTCTTCCTCTGTGAATGAGGAGTCTACAGGTATGGCCAGGACGAGAGCGTGGGGTCCTGGGAGGCACAGAGAGACACTGCACACAACCTCCTTTTTGATAACTTCCTGTCTGACCTGCTGTGGATCCCACCCTGGAGTGTCGACCACAGTGACCTGCCTCTTAGCTATTTCACCTTGACTTCTCACACAATGGTTCCTAGTCTGAAACTCCTCTCTGCCCAGGATGGTGTTTCCTGCTGAGCTCTTCCCAGACCGTCGTCCCCCCAGCAGCACGATCCTGATCTCTGAGAGATGCTGTGGTGCCTCCCCTGTCAGAGACAAAGATCATTGATATTTCACAAATTCTTTTCATAGATCTCTTGTATACATTCAATTTCTGATAAGTTTAAATTAGTATTATTATTTGTATTACAGGTATTGTTTTACTTTTATCAGTTCTCTCTACAGAACATATTTCTTTTGTCATTAGATACTGGCATTTTATTAATTTCACTGTTGTTTCATGGGGTTTCATAAAATTTTGTAGAAAAACTAAATTGTTGAATATGAAAAGACCTCTTTGTCATAAAGAACAGTCCTGCTAGCACTAAGAGTCCACCTGTGATTCCTGTATTTATAGAACCTTTACACCTGCCAGTCTGAAGGGAGTGTCCCACACTGATAGGCTGAAGAAACTGAGTCTCTTTAGTCTGAAGGGAGTGTCCCACACTTACAGGCTGCAGGAACTGATTCTCTTTAGTCTGAAGGGAGGGTCCCACAATGACAGGCTGGAGGTACTGAGCCACATACATACAAAATATTCAAAATCCTCAGTGACGATTAGTGAACATTTAGATATTGATATTTCAGACATCCTCAGAACTAACATTGAAACACAAAGGACCACTAAGACTTAAAATCAAAAAGAGGTTTTGTGTTGTTGAAGCAGATACCCTGGCTTTTCTCCAGACACAGCTGGATGAGCTCCCCAAGTCAAGACATGAAGCTCTACTGTACACAGAGAGGGGTGGGTGTGGGGAACAAGCTGCCCAGCCATGTTGTTGAAGCCGATAACCTGGCTTCTCTCCAGACACAGCTGGGTGAGCTCCTCCAGTCAGGACAGGAAAAACAGCTGCATGAGAACCTGGAATCACTACTAATTATGGACTAAATAAATTCCTCTGTTGTTCATCTGTACTTATTCCTCTCTGGTATTATCAACTGTACAATAAACACAGCCTCTGAGCAACAAACAGGAAACGATCATATAGCATGTCTGAGCATCATTAATACTAATGGTGTGAATCCAATACCATCAGCAAACAGACAGGTTTTACATCAATCATTTTTGCCTTAAATAAACACTTTATTTAAATATTTAGTAAATTCCAAACAGCTTGGGTTTTACAGTACCGATCTCTGATCCCTGACAAGAGAAAGTGAAAGTAAATCAGCTCCTGTCTCTCTCCTAGTTCAGACCCTGTGTGTTTAACAGACAGAACAAACTCTCAGCAGACAGGAAGAAACTTCTCCAGCTGCTTCTGTGCACAGAAGAGACCCTCAGGGACTCTCTTACAGGCACTCTCAGTTAGAACAAAAGAAAACTCACCAGGGCTGAGCGCTGAGCTCTCAGAAGCCATCTCTCTCTCTCTCTCCTTCTCTTCCTGCTGATGTGGGGTGGGGGTTTCCTGTCCTTGCTGTGACACAGATCTGGTGTCACCTAGTGGATTTATAAAGTTAATTATCAACTGAACCGGTTCATCATTAAGACCAAAATAAATCACCAGAATATCCAGGTCAACTCTTACCAGCAGTCAGGACACTGGGGTCCACACCCCTACTCTCACACACAGTGTCCCGGGATCTGTACTGACCAGCAGTCAGGACACTGGGGTCCACACCCCTACTCTCACACACAGTGTCCTGGATCTGTACTGACCAGCAGTCGGGACACTGGGGTCCACATCCCTACTCTCACACACAGGGGTGATATTTCTTATAGTGAGAGTGCTGCTGGAAGAGGTGTTAGTGGGGCCAGCAGGGGACATTCACCCTGCGGTCTGTGTGGGTTCTAATGCCCCAGTTTAGTGACGGACACTAGACTGTAAAAAGGTGCCATAAAGAATTATTATTATCATCTTGTACTTCCTTTATTCTGAGGACAGACATGTCAATAAAGGGGAACTTTAACGCTATTCTTAAATTCCAGGGTTAGAAAGATTCAGCATTGATGGGTGCATTTCAAACACAATTAAAGTAAAATGGACACAGAAACATAAAAAACCCCAGTGTTCATCACAACGCAGTGAAATTTTCAGGTCTGCACAGCGCCATGTTCTGTGATTTAGAATGAGGCAACAAACCTTCCAGTGAGGTGAAGCAGCCGTGTGACACTGTAAACAAGCTGGCTTGTAAAAATATCTCTTTTGATCCGATGGAAATAGTCCTCTCCTCTTCCTGATGGTTTTACTGACAAACTCTACTTACTCTGCATGCAGAGTTGAAACATTTCTGCAGGGAAATGTCTGCTGAAAAACCTGTAATTATTCACTTGTACATCAGTAATTATAGAGACTAGTGAGCAGGAAGGGCCGCATCACATCAGCATTCGAGATAACTGGAATGGGAGTTTGTGACAACATGGTGAATGACAGTACTTCCACAAAGTCCAAGTTATTGTGCTTCATTTCAAAATATGTAGATTTTTTCTACATGATCCATGAATTTATTTTGTTACTGAGATTTAATATCCGGCGATCTATGCCTCAGAGAAGCAGTCAGGAGATGTGATGTAATGGCGCCCACTCTTGACCACAGGGTGCCACAACAAGTGATGGTCAGAAAGCAGAAGGTTTTTTATTGCAAGAAGAAACAAAACAAGCAGAAAATAACATACAATACAAACAAGGACACATATAACATCACCAGGGCTCCATAAAACAGGAGCATTTCACAAAAAAAGATTACGTTCACTTTTTCATTCAAGTTCCTACACGTAGAAAACATCTGGAGAAACAGCCTTATGCCTGTTAAAAATTCTGTGTCAGCAGGCTGCACAGGAACAAGTAAAGGTTTGAAAGGACAAGACTAGAGACACAATGTTTCAGTTGTGAATCTTCAGTACAGTAGAAATACAGGTTCAGAATAGAGAAGTTCAGTTCAGTTTCTTGTCATCTGCACAAGTGCAATGAGATGCTTATTTGCATGTGTGCTCCTATACAAGACATCAAGGAATCACCAAAAGCACAGAACAGCAGCAACAACAAGTTAAATAACATACAACTAGAGAATAAAACACATCAGTATGAGCCAGTGGTGTGGGTGGAGTTCAGTGATCTGACAGCTTGAGGGAAGAAGCTGTCTGAGTCTAGACGTTCGTGCCTTTATGCTCCTATAACTTTCACCAGAGAAAAGGGAGGAGAACAGTGAGGAACCAGGATGACTGGTATCTTTAACGATACTCCCAGCCTTCCTGAGACAGCGACTTGTAAAGATGTCTGAAACAGAGGGGAGCTGTACTCCAGTGATGGACTGGGCTGACCTGATCACCCCCTGTAACGAGCTGCTGCCAAACCACACTGTAATCCCACACCTGAGCCACTCTCAACAGCACACCTGTAACATGTGGTAAGGACAGCTGAAGACAGTCCAAATTTCGTCAGCTGTCTGAGGAAGTAAAGGCACTGTTGTACCTTCTCAGTAGCTCCAGTTACATGCTGGGACCACGCTGGCATTGAAGGTACCCGGGAACTTGAACCTGCTAACCATCTCTACAGCACCCCCATTGATGTGAAGAGGGGTGTGGTCCCCACCCTGCTTTCTGAAATCAATGACCAGCTCTTTTGTTTCGCTGACATTGATGGAGGTTATTGTCAGTGCACCACTCCCCCAGGTTCCTGACTCATCCCTGTAGGCTGTCTCCTTATTAGCAGTGATTTGGCCAGTGAATGTAGTGTCATCAGCATATTTGAAGATAGAATAGGACCTGTGTCTGGCCACACAATCGTGGGTAAACAAGGAGAACAGCAGGGCGTTAAGCACACACCCCTGAGGGACACCTATATTGATAGTCAGTTTGGAAGAAAGCTGTCCATCTACCCTCACAGTCTGTGGTCTGCTGGTCAGGAAACCCATAATCCAGTTGCACAGAGAGGTGGCGATGCCCAGGTCATTAAGCTTCCTGACCAGTCTGGAAGGAGCTACTGTTTTAAAGGCAGAGCTGTAATCAATGAATAGATTTCCGACATATGTGTCTTTGTCAGCCAAGTGAACCAGGGCAGTGTGAAGATACAGGAAAATAGCGTCGTCAGTGGACCTGTTGCACCGTATGCAAACTGCAGGGGGTCTAAGCACTCAGGTACAAGTGTGTTAATGTGCCTCATGAGCAGCCTTTCAAATCACTTCATTATGGTGGATGTGAGTGCTACTGGCCTGTAATCATTAAAACAGGAGTATTTTTCTTTGGCACTGGAATAATGGTAGTTTTCTTAAAACACATGGGAATGGTAGATTGTAAAAGTGAAAGATTCAAAATATTCATAAACACCGTGGCCAGCTGGTCCGCACAGGACTGCCAGCATACAGCTTCTGCTTGTGAGCTGGCAGGAGAAGCTCTGACAGATGATCTGACTGTCTGAAGAGTGGGTGGGGGATGGAGCGGTAGGCATCTTTGATAGAGGTGTATCAGTGATCGAGAGTATCTGCACCCCTTGCTGGGCAGGAGACATGCTGGTAAGATTTCAGAAGAACCTTCCACAGGTTGACCTGATAAAAGTCTCCCACAACAACAGATACAGCATCAGGGTAACTGTTTCACAGCTGTTAATGTTGGCATATAATACACTGAGTCTGTCCTGTATCACGTCTATCTGTACTGTATATAAGAGCTGAGAGACCCGAGCAGTGTGTCTGTCCTGCAGGACAGTCCCAGCTCTATGTTACTGTGTGTATTGAGCTCGATATGAAACTGCCCAAGACCATCTCCTGCTCACTGTACACAGGACACCAGGTGAACATCTGTAAGCAACACTTATAATTTTTGTCACACACCACTCCTGTTTCACTTTCATTCTCAGAGTAGGGGAAACACATTGTGCAGCACATCTCTCTGTGGTTTCTGTGGGCTATTTCTGCTGTACTGTGACCTGCAGACCTGTGTTCCTGCACGTCTCCACACCTCTCACAGCGTTGTCGTTTCTGAGAAAGGTTGTCATTTCTCAGAACCATGAGTGTTTTTACTCTTCATAAGAACCTCTGTAGCTGCCATTTTGTTTGTCATTTTGTGCTGGTGGCTTTCTCAGTTATAAGCACACACAACCGAACAGGAGACACAGTGAGAGAGAATAGATCACAGAGAATCCCTCAGTAAAAAATGAAATCCCAGCTCACCAGAATAATCACGGACACGTCGTCGACAGACAATTTCCCCGCAAAGACAGAGGAGCGTGAAGCAGCGACATTAAGCAACTCTAACTTGGCGGCACCTTTCAAAATAAAAGTCAAACAAAACTGCCGCAGGAAATGAAATCCTGGATCAGGTAAAGTCTCATGTATAGCACAACAACACTTTGTACATCCTCAGAACTGGGTGGAATGTGATAAAGAGACCCACAGCTAACATGAAATTGCCGTTCTTTACTCATTTTTGGTGTTTTTATATCGCTTCCTCTTTGCACATTGACACAGCGTTGTGCTGTGCTAGATAGGAAAAAGTCTAATTCCTGACCAAACAAAAATATGTGCCTCTCCAAAAGTGGCTCAGATCTATTCTACAGACCCTCAGCTAATAGAAAATCACCATGGTTTTGCCAGATCAATGTCTTAGCCGATGTTGCTGGGGTTTATAAACTACTTTCTGTTCCCAGACTGGGACTGTGCAGTGATGGACAGGGAGTGGTCTCACTCCTGTCCCGACCAAACTCAAATCTGTACAACATCTGTACTGTACAGTATCTAAATATCCACTGTACTACATATGTACTGTATCTGTACTACATCTGTACTGTACTGTATCTATATCTCCACTGTACTACATCTGTACTGTACCTGTATCTATATCTGTCTCTCTAATATAATATTTCTGTACAGAACTATATCTATATCTGTATTGTAATATCTGTCTCCTGTATGACATGTATCTGTACTGTATATCAGAGCTGGGAGACCAGTGTGTCTGTCCTGCAGGACAGTCCCAGCTCTGTGTTACTGTGTGTACTGAGCTCAATACAGCCTGAATCTGGACTGACTGTCTCCTCTATCACATGTATCTGTACTGTATATAAGAGCTGGAAGACCACAGCAGTGTGTGTGTCCTGAAGGACAGTCCCAGCGCTGTGTTACTGTGTGTATTGAGCTCTATTCAGCCTGAATCTGCACTGACTGTCTCCTGCATCACATGTATCTGTACTGTATATAACAGCTGGGAGACCCCAGCAGTGTGTCTGTCCTGCAGGACAGTCCCAGCGCTGTGTTACTGTGTGTATTGAGCTCAATACTGACTGAATCTGCACTGACTGTCTCCTGTATCACATGTATCTGTACTGTATATAAGAGCTGGGAGACCCCAGCAGTGTGTCTGTCCTACAGGACAGTCCCAGCGCTGTGTTACTGTGTGTATTGAGCTCAATACAGACTGAATCTGCACTGACTGTCTCCTGTATCACGTCTATCTGTACTGTATATAAGAGCTGGGAGACCCCAGCAGTGTGTCCGTCCTGCAGGACAGTCCTAGCTCTGTGTCACTGTGTGTACTGAGTTCAATATGAAACTGCCCAAGACCATCTCCTGCTCACTGTACACAGGACACCAGTTAAACATCTGTAAGCAACACGTAACATTTTAAGAAAAGAAAGTTGTCACACACCACTCCTCACAGCGTTGTCATTTCTGAGAAAGGTTGTCGTTTCTTAGAACCATGAGTGTGTTTACTCTTCATAAGAACCTCTGTAGCTGCCATTTTGTTTGTCATTTTGTGCTCTTTTTCTAACAGCTGGTGGCTTTCTCAGTTATAAGCACACACAACCGAACAGGAGACACAGTGAGAGAGACAAGATCACAGAGAGTCCCTCAGTAATATACATAAACAGGACAGGAGACACAGTGAGAGAGAGGAGATCACAGAGAATATCCCTCCGTCATAAACACACACAACAGGACAGGAGACAGAATGAGAGAGAGGAGATCACAGAGGACCCCTCAGTAAAAAAACACACAAGAGGACAGGAGACACATTGAGAGAGATGAGATCATAGAGAATCCCTCAGTAATAAACACACCCAGCTGGACAGGAGAGACAGTGAGAGAGAGAGGAGATCACAGAGAATCCCTCAACAATATACATAAACAACAGGACAAGAGACACAGTGAGAGAGAGCGGAGATCACAGAGAATCCCTCAGTAATAAAAACACACAAGAGGACAGGAGACACAGTAAGGACAGTGAGAAAGGAGATCACAGAGATCAGAGTGAATCACTCAGAAATTAGCACTCTAACTAACAGGACAGGAGACACAGAGAATCCCTCAGTAATACAGTGCCTACAGAAAGTTTACACCCCCCTTGGACTTTTTCACATTTCACGAAGTTACAGCATGGAACCATTATAGATTTAACTGAGAATATTTGGCACCCATCAACACAAAGTCCTCTATAATATCAAAGTGAAAATAATCCAGACTTTTTACTAAATTAATTAAAAACAAAAACAGAATATAACTGAATGCATAAGTATTCACCCCTGTGCATTGACACGCGGTGTGATCATGGTGTAACACAGCTCGCACTATGAACACGAAGATCATCGCAGCTGTCAAAGCATTTCACGAAAAGAATTCGGGAAAACTCGAGCGGTTGTTTAAAGTAAAAACTCTCACGAAAAGATCACTTCTGAAATCCCTGCTCACCAGAATAATCACGGACACGTCGTCGGCAGACAATTTCCCCGCAAAGACAGAGAAGCGTGAAGCAGCGACATTAAGCGACTCTAACTTGGCGGCACCTTTCAAAATAAAAGCACCCCAAACCTGCCTCAGGAAATAAAATCCTGGAAGTCACATTTATAGCACAACAACACTTGGTACATCCTCAGAACTGGGTGGGATGTGATAAAGAGACCCACAGCTAATAGAAATTTGCCTTTCTTTACTCATTTTTTGTTCTCTTGTAATCTTTGTGGTGTTTTTATATCGCTTCCTCTGTGCAAATTGACACAGCGCTGTGCAGTGCTGGATGGGAAAAAGTCTAATTCCTGACCAAACAGAACTTTGTTCCTCTCCAGAAGTGGCTCAGATCTATTCTACAGACCCTCAGCTAATAGAAAATCACCATGGTTTTGAAAGATATGTATCTTTGCTGATGTTGCTGTTTATAAGTTTATAAGGGTTTATAAGACCACTTCCTGTTCCCGGACTGAGAGTGGGAACAGATATAGTACAGTAGTATCTATCTAGTATAGTATATATCTATATGTCTACTGTAATATATATGTACTGTATCTCTACTGTAGCTGTATCTGTATCTATAGATATATTCCTTAGATCTATATTGTATTTATTGTATATACAGTACAATATACAAAAAGTACAGTATAGATATAATACTGTTCATATATTGTACAGGAGAGATACAGGAACAGTATATTACAATAAAGATATAGATATAGTTCTGTACAGAAATATTATATTAGAGAGACAGATATAGATACAGGTACAGTACAGATGTAGTACAGTGGAGATATAGATACAGTACAGTACAGATGTAGTACAGATACAGTACATATGTAGTACAGTGGATATTTAGATACTGTACAGTACAGATGTTATACAGATTTGAGTTTGGTCGGGACAGGAGTGAGACCACTCCCTGTCCATCACTGCACAGTCCCAGTCTGGGAACAGAAAGTAGTTTATAAACCCCAGCAACATCGGCTAAGACATTGATCTGGCAAAACCATGGTGATTTTCTATTAGCTGAGGGTCTGTAGAATAGATCTGAGCCACTTTTGGAGAGGCACATATTTTTGTTTGGTCAGGAATTAGACGTTTTCCTATCTAGCACAGCACAACGCTGTGTCAATGTGCAAAGAGGAAGCGATATAAAAACACCAAAAATGAGTAAAGAACGGCAATTTCATGTTAGCTGTGGGTCTCTTTATCACATTCCACCCAGTTCTGAGGATGTACAAAGTGTTGTTGTGCTATACATGAGACTTTACCTGATCCAGGATTTCATTTCCTGCGACAGTTTTGTTTGACTTTTATTTTGAAAGGTGCCGCCAAGTTAGAGTCGCTTAATGTCGCTGCTTCACGCTCCTCTGTCTTTGCGGGGAAATTGTCTGTCGACGACGTGTCCGTGATTATTCTGGTGAGCTGGGATTTACAGTTATATACAGTACAGATAGACGTGATACAGGAGACAGTCAGTGCAGTTTCAGTCTGTATTGAGCTCAATACACACAGTAAGACAGAGCTGGGGTCTACTGGGGTCTCCCAGCTCTTATACAGTATACAGTACAGATACATGTGATGCTGGACAGACTCAGTTTATTATATCAGGTGGGTAGCTGCGTCAGCATGCGTATGCTGCAAAGGAACAAGTTATAGGTTTATTCCATGCTGAAAAAAAGAAGAAAGAGAACACAACATTTCGGCCGTGGAGCCTTCTTCAGGTGTGAGAGAGACAGGGCAGTAGGCAAAGGTACTGTAAAGTAGCTGGAGAACAAAGGTTGGGAGGGAGGAGCAGTGAGAGGCGGGAGCAGGGGACAGAAAGAGAGGCCAATCAAGAGGTGTGAAGTCAGAATGGGTGCAGAGAGGTGTGAAATGAAACTTCCAATGAATGGAGAAAATTTAAAAGAACAGTAGTCGTTAAGGGAATGTGTGATCCTAGCTGCAGAATAATTTTAGTTTCGGTGGTCTTTCTGATGGATGAGTTCGGAAAACCGTCTTTGAGAACACAGACGGAGAGATTAGAGTGGTCGTGGCCGTCAGAGGTGAAATGAGAAACAAGGGGCTTGGAGAGATCTTTAATCTTCACAGCCCTGACGTGTTCTCTGAAACGGTCTCCAAGTCTCCTTCCTGTTTCTCCAATGTAGATGGCTGGGCATTTACTGCAAGAGATACAGTAAATAAGGTTGCTGGAGGTACAAGATGGTGTCTGGGTGATCCGGAATTGTCCTGAGGGGCCTTGAATGATTGTGGTGGTGGCTGTGTACTTGCAGGTGATACAGCGAGCTCTGTTGCAAGGGGAAGTGCCTGGTGTGGATGGTTGTTGACGGCGGTCAAGGGAGCTGTGAATAAGGAGGTGACGCAGATTAGGTGGTCGGCGATATGAGATGATAGGGCGATCAGAAAAGAGGGCCCCAATGGAGGGATCATCCTGTAGGATGGAAAAGTTCTGGTTAATGGTCCTGGGGATAGGAAGTGTGTTAGGGTGGTAAGGAAGCACCAAAGGAATGCGGTTGTTACGGCGGGAGTTCCTGATCGGGTTGATGTTCCGGGGGGTGTTTTTGGCTCAGGCAAGGGCCCTGTCAATCACACTGCTGGGGTATCCTCTGTTGATGAAAAATGAGTACATTTCGAGGGCTTGGTTCTCGAAGTCGATGTCGTCGCTGCATAATCGTCGTAACCTAAGGAACTGTGAAAAAGGAATAGAGTTTTTAGTGTGGTTGGGGTGAAATGAGCTGTACAGGAGGTAGCTGTGTGAATCCGTGGGTTTGTAATAAACTGAAGTGGACAGTCGGGGGTAGTTGATAGACAAGTGGATGTCTAGAAACGGAAGAGTGGTGGAAGATATGTTAACCGTATATTTGAGGGACGGGTGGAAGTTGGTGAAATGGTGCAGGAAGAATTCAAGCTGTTCGTTGGAGCATGTGGCGGCACCAACGCAGTCATCAATATATCGTTTGTAGAGGTCAGGGACATAGCCAGTGTAGGAAGTGAAGAAGCGTTCTTCTACCCAGCCGACAAAAATGTTGGCATAGCTGGGTCCCATTCTGGTGCCCATGGCAACTCCACTGACCTGTTGGTAAAAAAGATTATTGAAAGAGAATGCGTTCAGTGTGAGGACCAATTCTGCATACCTGTGGATGTTCCATGATGAGCCGGTTTCGCCTCTGGGGGAGCTCGTTACTACTGATAAGAAGGGAAATGGTGGATACCACTTCCTTTTGGTAGTCAGTGGTAGGGTCCTGTTGGAGAGGGAGGTAGGCAGAAGTGTCAGTTACTTGTCTAGAGGCTTCAAAGATATATAGATCCTTACGCCACACCACAACAGCACCTCCTTTGTCCGCTGGTTTGATGACGATATCATCCCTGTTGCGGAGAGACTGGAGTGCCTGATTTTCTCCTTGGGTGAGTTTAGACCTATGTTTACTGGGTATAGAGAGTGCCTTGGGAGCTTGATTAGTGCATTGGTTGATGAAATAATCAACTGGTGGAAAACAGCCAGAGGAGGGAGTCCAACAGCTCTGTTTGGGATTAATGTTGTTAATGACATCAATAACCGGGTTGTTACTAGCTGCCTGTGAAGAGGAATTGTCGGCAAAATGTGCTCTGAGACGGATCCTGCGGTAAAAGCAGTTAAGGTCGACATTGGTCTGGGGGATGTCCAGCTTCCTGGGAACTGGTACAAAACTGAGCCCTTTGCTGAGGAGGGATCGCTCATCCTGTGAAAGGGAAAGGTCAGAAGGTATGGTGACAACAAGGTTAGGGTTGGTGAGGGTGTCCGGGGTGTTGATGGTTTTCTTCTGTAGAAGATGACTGAGTTTTTTGTCCTTCTCTGTAGTGAGAAACTGGTAGATTTTAGAGTTGAGAGATCTAATGAGGTTAGTTATGAAGGGAAGATGATGTGGAGCTGTCAGCCGTAGAAATTCCTTAGCCTTTTTGATGTTATCGGAAAGGATAATCTGTTTTTTGAGGGAGAAAATGGTAGTGATCGTATAGTGCTCAGTACTTTGCGTTGTGGCCGCAACAACCCCGGTTCGAATCCGGGTCACGGCAGAATAGGGGCGTCTGCTTTTACTACTTGCACAAATGAAGGCAAAAAAAAGCCAATCGATGTGAACGAACGGCGCTTTACAGAAGAGTACTGCCAGACTGGATTGTTGATGAACGACAGAGGCCACTCCGACCTCTTCTCGGTTTTCTTCACATTCGCCCATGCAGGGGAAGCCAGTTACACCAAAGCAAACGCAGGAAAGTGCATTTCAAGCAGAGACCAGGAGGGACTTGTTTACACCGAGAGTGGTCGGAGAATGGAACAATGCGCCCAGCCCTGTTGCTGGAGCCGATTCTTGATGAGATCTTGGGCTCACTAAGAGGCCCCCGCTGGATGCTAATCTTTCTGTTGTTCTTGCAGGTCCTGCGCTGCTTTTGAGCCGACAGAGCTCGTGCTGGTCTGTCGGCACAGCCCAATTACAAATGATCGGCTCCGCGTACAGAAGGAACGTGCGTTTGGTACAAGAGTGCACGGAGGCACCGGAAATACATTGGGAACAAATGACCGGTCGCTCAAGACCTCTGTGAAGTACAGGAGCGTGCAAAACGAGGCTGTTTCCGCCCGGTCTCGAACCCGGGACCTTTCGCGTGTAAGGCGAACGTGATAGCCGCTACACAACGGAAACCTGCAGGGACCGCTGCTGGTGTCTCGCTTGCGTTTCTGGCTGAGAAAGGGACGCGTCACTTTAGGCAGGGGGTGCTGGAGAGAGGAACAAAGGGCGCGATGAAACAAAATGCCAAATCCTGGGATCGAACCAGGGATCTCTAGATCTTAAGCCTAACGCTCTCCCAACTGAGCTATTTCGGCGGTGCACAGAGTGCACAGCCACCTGCTCCAGCCTTCCTGTGTTGCGGCATGAGCGCACCAAGAGTAGCGGGAGAGTGTTGCAGGAACGTCACTCAGAAGGAAAGCCACCCAGCTGCGCCCTCTGAGCTCTGTCCAGCGCATCTTCCTCGCATGGACTCCTGCCTGCGACGGGCAGGAAACAATTAGCAAGAACAGAACGACACCCCATGGGTGTCTCATGGCCACACCTTAGGTTTGACACGTGCAGGTGTGAGGGGTTGCCGGGCTACTTTGGAGCAGAGCTTGGGCGGAGGGGGGGCGGGAAAGCAGACAAAGAGGTGACACCTCAAGGTCTGCACGATCACAGCTCTCCGCCGCCCCAGGCTTCCGCTCGATAAGCTACTGGACACACCCGCCCCTCTTCACACAGACCGTGGAAAAGCCCCCGAGGGGGAGGGCTCTCTCTTCCTCCCAGGAGCTCTTGGACACGACGCACAGACAGGGCGCGGGGAGCCGCCGCCTGCAAACACGGCTCCAGGCAGGACTCCGCTCAGCAGGAGCCGCAAAGCAGAGGAGATGGGGGCAGCTTAGCTCCTGTGCAGAGACCTGAGCTGTTGTTGCTGTGGATGCTGTCTTTTCTGTTCTCGGGGTAGGAGCGAATGTTGAAATGCCCTTAGAAATGAAGCAGAGCACTTCAACGGCACGGGTGTGTGTGTGCGAGCCCTGGTGATTCTGGGAGACAGATCGAACCTGGGCTAAAAGAGAGGGGGCTTAGCCCTCTTCCATTTGCTAGTTCAAAGTTGTACAACCCATTTGTATCTGCTAAACGGCGCAGTCGTCGTGCACAAAGAACGCTTTGAAAAGCGTCCAAAGCAAGTTATTCCGAGTTGGTTGTTTGTGTTTTCCGTTCAGACGCGAAATGCTGAAATGATCTCTCGGCTCCTCGGTTGTCATTTCCGCTCCGTAAAGGAATCACAGCACGCGTCGGATTCCAGCACGATGGGTCGGGACACGATGCCGGGGGTCAGAGAGAGCGATGTCTTCCTCGTTAGTATAGGACCTGTCACCTGTCCCCACCTGTCACACGACCGGGAGACCGGGGTACATCAGGACGCGCATTGAAGTGAAAGCAGGAAGCGCAGCGACATGCACTGTACAGATCCCGCCACACTAAGATGTGAGTGGGTCTGTTCGATCACAGCGCTAGGCGAATCCCCAATCCCCTTTTGTGCGTGGCGACAAAAGAAGTCTGTTTCCGCCCAGTTTCAAACCAGGGACCTTTCACATGTGAGGCGAACGTGATAACCACTACACTACGGAAACGGTGGTAAGATGTGCCCAGCGGCCCAGCGCTGAGCTTCGCCAATGCGATTCAGCTGCTTCCAGTGCCTTTATTGGAGTGCGCTGATGGACCGTGCTCTCTCTCCAGAGACCAGCACGCCTGTCATGGACGGAGCAGGAAAGGCGGCGCCACATTCTACAGCCCTCTCCACGCAATCGACGAAATCGGGCTACTGAAGTGGAGAAAATCGCCTCTCCAGAAAGTGCAAATATCATCTTGGGGAGTATAAATCCTATTGCCGAAGGTCAGCCCTGTCTACCAGAGTAACCCTCCCACTGCGATGATCAGCTCGTCTCACAAGCGAGAAGTTTCGGCTGGAAACAAGCGCCCCCTCTTCTCAAACATTTTGCATGTTCGAGTAGTTTTAATGCGGCTCCTTCGTACACGGTGCTGATCTTTTGGAAAGCAGGAGGCAAAACTGACACGTTCTTATACCAGGAGTCGAACCCGGGCTGCCTGGGTGAAAATCAGGAATCCTAACCGCTAGACTATATGGCAGCGAACAACCATGCTGTTCCCGGCATCATGCAAGCAAACTACATAAATATGAGAAAACGCACAAGAGAGTTGTCACTCAGAGTGTCGAAGGGTCGATGTATACTGGGGCTCAGTTGAAATGCAACGTCAGGACTTTTCCGAATTATGTCACACGAAGAGAGCACAGCCTTTTCCGCCCGGCCACGTGTGTATCGGTAACTCGCCGTGATCGAATAGTGGTCAGTACTTTGCTTTGTGGCTGCAACAACCCCGGTTCGAATCCGGGTCACGGCAGAATAGGGGCGTCTGCTTTTACTACTTGCACGAATGAAGGCAAAAAAAAGCCAATCGATGTGAACAAACGGCGCTTTACAGAGGAGTACTTCCTGACTGGATCGTTGAAGAACGACGGAGGACACTCCGACCTCTTCTCGGTTTTCTTCAATGACTTACTAAGGATCTTCTTCACATTTGCCCATGCAGGGGAAGCCAGTTACACCAAAGCAAATGCAGGAAAGTGCATTTCAAGCAGAGACCAGGAGGGACTTGTTTACACCGAGAGTGGGCGGAGAATGGAACAATGTGCCCAGCCCTGTTGCTGGAGCCGATTCTTGATGAGGTCTTGGGCTCACTAAGAGGCCCCCACTGGATGCTATTCTTTCTGTTGTTCTTGCAGGTCCTGCGCTGCTTTTGAGCCGACAGAGCTCATCCTGGTCTGTCGGCACAGCCCAATTGCAAATGATCGGCTCCGCGTACAGAAGGAACGTGCGTTTGGTACAAGAGTGCATGAAGGCACCGGAAATACATTGGGAACAAATGACCGGTCGCTCAAGACCTCTGTGAAGTACAGGAGCGTGCAAGAAGCGGCTGTTTCTGCCCGGTCTCGAACTGGGGACCATTCACGTGTGAGGCGAACGTGATAACCACTACACTACGGAAACGGTTGTAAACCGTGCCCAGCGGCCCAGTGCTGAGCTTCGCCAATGCGATTCAGCTGCTTCCAGTGCCTTTATTGGAGTGCGCTGATGGACCGTGCTCTCTCTCCAGAGACCAGCACGCCTGTACCGGGGTTAAGTTAGCTTGAAGTTCGAAAACGATTTTGGCATGCCTGTAGCGCTTTCGCGAAATCTCTTAGAGTTACTAAAACACATGCTTTGTGTATAAAATACATTGTGAATGCTTTCCCAGCCTTCACTTTGTCATTTTTTTGACATTTTTTTGACCATGCTCACATTTTCTCTTGTCCATATCTTTGCAATGGAAGCACAGAACGCCTTCAAACCAAATGCATTTTAAAGACCACAACTTGTGGATATTTCCACAGCCTCTACACCAAACTATCAGTGAGCTAATCATCTTTTTTTAAACCTCCGGTTTTTCATCGATGCGTAATTACACACTAACTGGAACCCGGGGACTGCTGTGTGCACACGTTCACAACGCGAGAAATACTGTTCAATACGGCTTCGTGCGAAAAACCCATATATGACCATAGGAAGCAGAACAGCGCAGTCTCCCATTACCCAGACTGTAAGCACGGGAATAAAGCTTTGTTTGATTTCTGAAACCCTTCCTTTACGTTCTATTTTCATTCAGGTGTGGTTCAACTATATTGACAATACTACTGACAGCAGGAAGTTTAAAATATTCTTTTCTCAGCAGCTTATTAAAAACAGCTCCCATGATGTTCAAACCGACTTTTTACACAGAACACTGACACAGCTTTGTGTTCTGAATCTCTTTTTCTCGTGCTTTTATTTAATGTGGCACAATGCACTGGTATAGGGATATTCTGTTCACAAACCAATAGCATTTAAACCACAGCACCCACAATGCTGCAAGTAAGTGTTTTGCACACTAAGCACGTCCTCTGACTTTTCCCAGCTTTGTTTTGGGTTGTGGAACCTTTATTTTTTATGATTTTTTGAAGATAACACTACAGGTAATACACTGGGAAAGGTGGGTCGTCTTCATGGCTCAATAGCATTTCAAATACAACAGCCACACTGCTGAAACCAAGTGTTTTCCACACCAGACAGGCCCTCTAACCTCATACAACCTTGCTGTGGCTGTGGCCCCTTTCTTTATTTTGTAATGATTTTCTGAAGATAACAGTACAGGTAATACACTGGGACAGGTGGGTCGTCTTCATGGCTCAATAGCATTTCAAATACAACAGCCACACTGCTGAAACTAAGTGTTTTACACACCACACAGGCCCCCTAAACTTATGCAACCTTGCTGTGGCTGTGGCCCCTTTCTTTATTTTTTTATGATGTTTTCAATATGGCACCATTAGACAGGCGGTACATGGGGATAGGGGGGTGCTATTCACGAGTCAATAGCTCTTCAAGCACAACAGCCACAGTGCTGCAACCAGGTGTTTTACACCAGACATTTCACCTAACCTTATACAACCTCGCTTTGAGTTGTAGAACATTTCTTTATTTTTTAATGATTTTTTGACTGTTATCAAGTGTTGTGCTCACTAGGCAGGCCTCCTGACCTTTCACAGTCATGCTTTGTTGTGTGCAACTTTAATTATCTTTTTAGGATTTTTTGAACATGGCAACTTCCACCGAGACGGCTGGGGGGTGTGGGGGTGCTCTTCAATAGCTTTTTCATCTATACACACAAACAGATGTAACCAAGACACTCAGAACCTGTCACGCAGGGGCTGACTGCTGAGGATAGTGATCCAATGCGGTGCCCTTGGTAGGGTTGGCGCGAGACGCAGGCGTAGTCGGAGTAAACAGGCAGGGGTCCGAGTCCGGGAAGGCGTATGTCGAAGAAAACTCAGTCTTCACTCAGGTTGGGAGATTGTCAACAGAGATCTTTAATACAATCAGCTGAAGGGGAGCATATCACAGAGAAAGGGTTTCCCCTAGCACTCAAGACATGCTCACTGGACTGAAGTTATACTTTCCTTTTTTATACATTAAAAGTAGGCAATACTTTAACATATCAAAGGAACATACAGGGAAAGGGGCAGTGTCAGAAGTCAAACAAACAGGACAGGGGGGTGCCATTTGGCATCCTACAATCTGTTTCAATTTTCTCTGGTTGAATGGGTGTGAGGAATCACAGGCTTTAGTTTGCACCTAAGACAGTGGTCTTAGGTGCGAACAGAAAACCTTTCCCACGCATAGTCACTGTCCTGACCTTTTGACTCGGTCTTCCACATGTAGCACAGGCGTAGGCACAGAATCGACAGGCGAAAGTGTAGTCGAGGGACTGGCAGGGGTCGGAGTCCGGGAAGGCGTAGAAGTTGCGTCGGTAGACAGAGGTGTAAACGAAGAGACAGGCTGGGGTCAGGATCCGAGAAAGCGTAAAACAGGCGAAGGTACAAAATCGAGTGGCTAAAGCGGTTGTCGGAAAAGCGGGGTCGAGGTCCAGGGGAGAAGTCGTAGTAAGGCAAAGGTGTAGTTAGTACGTAAGCTCCGGGAGAGATCTCAATCGTGAGCAATGACCGGGGGGCAGATGAGGGTTTAAGCAGAGGACTGATTGACACGTGCACGTTTGGTACGGGGAGAGCTCGTAGGAATGCGGGAGCGCTTGCCTGCGTGAGGGAGATTCGTGGCAAAACCAACAGAATCAACCTGAACTCACAGAAAAACAAGAATGCCCCCGAGACACCTGCACCCCCCCCGGACCACTCTGGTATCGACACCCCCAAACCCATCCATACCAGCTAACAAGACTCAGAATCGGTGCAACCCTCCAACCTGGACCAAGAGCAGGATGGGACAAGAACCTGCACCACACTACGCACCCCTCATCCAGACCAGCAGGACAGCCAGACCACAGACAGCACCATCATGTAACCCCCCTGTTCATTCAAACAGAAAAGCCGAACTGACCCCCACCAGCATGGCGACGCTGCAGCTCTGGTCACACCAGCAGGCCCAATGGGCTCAGAGCTGGGGGACATACAGATGCAGCCATTCAAAATGCGTGGGCGATACCGCATTATTTTCCGGTACGCTGTACGCAGTCTACCGCAAGTTACCGGTAAATACCGCGAGTTACCGGTAAATACCGCTAGTTACCGTAAATTCTCCTTTAATATGACAAGCAAAATAATAGTATCCGGAATTACGGCAAGGTGGAGCTAATAAAGCTCAACCTCGCATGTTTGAGCTGTGGCCATCAAAGTCTTTAACGAAGATATTACTAATAGTATTAATAATGAATGACCTTGGACAAGCTGTAAGTGTAAACTCAAAGTGTTGCCCTGGTCAACATTCTTTTTTTCATTGACCGTCTTTGTAAAAGTAACACCACAGCATTTCGCAATCACGCATTTGTTTCCAATCATGCAAAGTACAGTAATTTTTGAGAATCGATTCACCATGCCTTTCACATGCTCATAAAAGAGATTGATTTAGGAACATAAACATATTACTGTATGAAAACTGTACTGTATACAGTATGTATATGTATATTTAATGTCTTAACTGTGCCCGTTTAAGTATTGAATATTCATATCTAATTTTACCACTGAAGGGAAATCTTAGTAGCTGAGCATAAAAAGAATAGGAGCATACTGCAACGCGTGTGAAGGCCATAAACGATATTAATTTTGGAACATAAACATACAGTATATGGCTGGTCTCGGTACTTTAAAGAAAACATACACGAAACATGGTTTCATTATGACCAGAATCGGTCTTGAGATATTTTTAACTTGATTTACAGTATTTGAGAGGTATGTCTTAACACCGATACTACAGTGCTTAAGTACTGCTCACGTATATGTTGCTAGGTTTATATTATGCATTTCATACGGTCAAATTACTTTTGAGCAACTAATAAGAAGCGCGAAACGGTATGCGTTTTAGTTTCGTTTTGTGCTGGGACCCGTGGATTGATTAGAGATATCAAGTACATACAAGTCATCTTTTAAATGTTGTAGTTCGTCTTGTAAAAATGTTACGAGTACATCATCTATCAACAATTACACAGGTTATGTTTCCATATTGCGGATTTTGGTTACGTAATATTATTTTCTAAATTTCACGTTGTGAATATATGATTTGGGCAAACAGAGCCGCAAAGAAGTACATTATGGGTTGTTGTTGTTTTTTTTGCAGTTTTATCTAGAACAAGCGATGCTTAAACCTTTGTCCGATTCTTGTGAAACTATCCACACGACAGTTACAGTACCTAGGAGTTGACTTCAGTGATGTCACTGATGGGATGTTTCTAAAAATCGCTTCTAAAGTCATGGTCAGCATTTATTATTGTACTGTGCTGTAAACTTGTTCTGTGCCTAGTCACATTATTTAAGAGCGTTTTTATAGCGTTATCAAATCCGGTGGCGCTGTGTGTTAGTTTCCTGACTCCCATGTCACATGGTCTGTGATTGAAACCTGTGAAACCGGTTTAATTCGTCACAGCCAGCACTCCGGTTGTAAAGTAGAAGCAGGCGAGATTTCCAGCGAAAGACACCTCCCCCTTCTTCAGGTGTGAGGGTCTTCTGCTCAGAATGAAACGCTAAAATGTAATGTAGGCTCTGAATGGGTTCAATTATGATTTGGGCTTGATTAAGGTCGCTGCCTTTCATCTAAACCCTACTTGAATCCTTCTAAACTAAAAATCAGTGTTAGTGAGTTCTAAATAAAGAGGTATTCAGGTAACAGTGAAACGGGCGGACAGTCTGGGGAGATCGCCCGTTTTCCATGTAAATAGTTCCCTGGTTCCGCACCCCTTGGTGTTTCTCTCGCTCTCTCTCGGGTCACCTGATCATTAGCTCGAAAGATTTCAGTGCTTTGTGTATATTCTAATGGTAGTGGGGGCAGGGTGTGTGGGAACAGGTTTGGTTGAAATTGCATTGGAGATCTATGTTCTTCACACCTGAAACATTTTCTCTGAAAGCATTTTCTTCGCAGTTTAACAGATCTTGTTACAGCATGTTACAGTTTACTATTATTAACCATATTAATTTTAAGTGCTTAATGTAAAATCTTGTAAAAATATATTTTCATTGTTCAAATATACATTAAGTCTGACTATCATATAATAAGTTAAATACAAAACTAAATATTTAATATCAAAATATTTTGCTAACAATGTTAACTGTTTATGAATAATAAAATGTATTAACTAAGGAGTAGGATGGCACAGTTGTTAGTATGTTTTTTGTTTTATTCTTTTTCATAAATACAACAGTAGTACCTGATATCTCAGTGGCTTTCACAATTAAATTATGCATGCAAACCTGTGAACTAGAAAGATAACTTATTTATAATGGTGGCAAAGTGGTTAGCATTTGTATTTTGCAGCACTGGGGTCCTAGGTTCAATTCCTGCCATCCTGTGTGTGTGGGGTTTACATGTTCTCTCTGGGTTACATGGTTTTTCTCCATATGTGTGATATGACTCCCTCTCGCACTCCAAAACATACTGGTAAGTTAATTGTTTTATGGGAAAACTGGCCCTGGTGTGTGTGTGTTTGTGTCTGTCTGTCCAGTGATGGACTGGCGCTATGTCCAGGGTGTATTCTGCCTTGTGTCCGTTGCTTACTGGGATAGGCTCCAAATCCTCTGTACTGGATAAAGAGATTAGAAATGGATGGAAGTAAAGGCACTGTGTGGATGGAACTATACACAGTGTTAGAAACACACTATGAAATGGCAGCATCTCACTGAGAATAAAATATCTTATAGTGCTGGCTTAAGGAAACAGCCTTTCCACCTCTCTTGCACATCAGTTTCCATACCTAGTTATTTAAACAAATTGGCTCTAATTATAAACATCTTAATATGCTGGCTCTGTGGATCCGCATCAGCTATGTTTGCCCATTCCTTCAATTCATGTGCATCCAACACACAGTTCAATGCAAGCAACTACAAATAATCTAAAATACAATCCTTATTTCAGTATCTATGTAAACATATAGTCTGTTAACTTCATCATCTTCATCAAAAGTATGCCTAACCCCATTAGGAAGTGTTCTTGTTATACAGATGCAGCCATTCAAAATGCGCTGTAAAAACCCGCAGTACGGTAACCTACCCACAAGCCACCGCGGGGCACCGGAGGGTACCGCAGGGCAAGTGATTGGCTGGCCAAAATGACCGACAGGGGCACTCGTGGTGCATTGGTTGGTAGTGCAAAGATTTAATCATTTAATGTCTTTACTGTGCACATTTTAATCCGCTTAGTTTTGAATATTTATATGGATTTTACCACTAAAGGGAAATTTTAGTAGCTGAGCATAAAAAGAAGAGGAGCATAACGCATCTGAAGGTCATAAACGATATTAATTTAGGAACATAAACATTACTGTATGTATGTAAACTGTACTGTGTATGGCTGGTCTTGGTAGTTTAAAGAAAAAATACACACCAGTCTTCCATTTCTCCCTAAACATTTTAAGCATGAAAGTTTTATGAAACGGTACCCAAATATGCGATTGCTGTATAGAATTAATTTTAATTTAAAAAAATTATTTAACACGAACATTAAGCTGTTTACATCTTCCGCCTGAGAACAGTCACCCGTTGCTACCCAACGCAGAATGGTGATTGGCTGACACCATCTGACACCCCTCTGGAGAAAAAAGACGTGCTGGTTTGCTATACATACTGTACCAGGAAGAGGATTTCTTTCTATTCAAAACGTGTATTTTAAAAGTTTAAGAAGTAAAAACCTTACAGCGTACACAGATTTCTAAACTGATCAGGATCGTTATCTTTGTCTTATGCATAATAATGTTCACTGCTCTGTCCAGCAAATTAATAATAAACTTTATTTTATATAGCTTTTTAAACGAATAAGTAATTAGATTGCTCATAAACCTAATCACTTGCTTTTTCTTTTTATTTAGGCTCAGATTTCAACTATAGATCGTATTATTAATAACCATAATAACAACCAACCAACAAAAACAACCATATAAACATAATACCAACCAAAAACATAGATAACAACCACAATACAAAATCAAATAATCAAACCATTTTACTCTCGCAAAGTCTTCCAATTATCATAATCCCGCCCCTTATGCAAAACCAAACCTTCCTCCCATCCCAGTTTATCCTGTTTATCATAAACAAAATCCACCTCAATTTTCAACATAAAGCATTACACAAAATCAATACCTCAACACTCCATACTCAACAACGATAATTCACAAACAGCCAGAACATGTAACTACACATTCCCAAACATACCTAATTTCCATAGCCCCGCCCCTTATGCAAAACCAACATCCCTCCCCTGTTCTCTCTCTCCCCTGGCGGTTGTAATTGTTTTTATTTTCAAATAAATTTTAGCAAAGTCATGTATTTTAAAAATCTTAAGATTTTTATATTTATGTCTTTATTTAGTGGTTTCATTAGTGACAAAGGCTAAACTTTCTTGGAAAAATGTCTTTTATGTAAACCATGTTTGCTATTAATTCATTCAGGGCTAAAATATGTTCATTGTCTTCTAACGAAAGAAGGGTTCCTTTCGCCGTAGTCGGGAGCCTAGCCTTTAACTAGTAAGTACTGTATTTACTGGGTTTTTGAGGGGGGGGGTGTCTTTCGCTGGAAATCTCGCCTCCTACTTTGAAAATACCCGTGAAACCGGTTCAATTCGTCACAGCCAGCACTCCTGCAGAGAGTTGGGTTGTACTTGCAGTGTATACAGTACACGCGTTATGCTCTTCGTTAATGTCAGTTAAGTTTTATTTAATCTCTGAGCCATACTGATTCTTCTGGAAGCCAGTTTCCGCCAGGGAGTAAAAAAAAAAACACACTATGGTATTCTCTCCAATGCAGTGCAGTTAAAAACATACCTCTGATGCTGCTCCTAAATGAATATCGTTTATGACCATCAGAAGCTTTATGCTCCTTTTCTTTTTTCCAGTGGATTGAACAGGGAGAGGCATTTCATGATGTACTTTTCACTGATGAAACAACAGTGGCTCTGGAACAGTTTTCAACCAAGTCGTTTTATAAAAAAGGGAGATATGTACACGTTACTGAAGCTAAAAGTTTAGCCTTTGTCACTAATGTAAACACTAAATAAAGACATATAGAAATCCCTACGTTACAGACTGTATATGGCTGGTATTGGTAGTTTAAAGAAAAAATACACATCAGTATTCCACTTTCTCCCTAAACATTTTAAGCATCAGAGTCTTACATGTGGTTATTTCGAAAACGTTTGTACGTGCTCCTTCTTACCATGTTACTGTTTACTGTTACTGACCATATTAAGTTTAAGTGCCTGTGGGCACTTTTCCTGTCCGTGGGGGGTGGACCGTCTTTCATTAGAAGGTTAGTCTGTTCTACTCTGAGAATGTAGAGGAGGTGGAAAGTGCCCGCGGTCATTAAATTAGTATTAAAATCTTAGTTATCTTTCTAGTTCACAGGTTTGCATGCATAATTTAATTTTGAAAGCCACTGAGACATCAGGTGCTACTGTTGTATTTATGAAAAAGATTCAAAACTTAAAACATACTAACAACTGTGCCATCCTACTCCTTAGCTAATACATTTTATTATTCATAAACAGTTAACATTGTTAGCAAAATATTTTGAATTATATTTAACCCTAATTTTCTTTAGTTTTGTATTTATCTTATTATATGATAGTCAGACTTAATGTATATTAATGTATATTTGAACAATGAAAATATATTTTTACAAGATTTTACATTAAGCACTTAAAATTAATATGGTTAATAATAGTAAACTGTAACATGCTGTAACAAGATCGGTTAAACTGCGAAGAAAATCCTTTCAGAGAAAATGTTTCAGGTGTGAAGAACATAGATCTCCAATGCAGGGTGTTCCCACACACCCTGCCCCCACTACCATTAGAATATACACAAACATTTTAGCGTTTCATTCTGAGCAGAAGACCCTCACACCTGAAGAGTGCTGGCTGTGACGAATTAAACCGGTTTTACAGGTTTCAATCACAGACCATGTGACATGGGACTCAGTAAAGTAACACACAGCGCCACTGGATTTGATAATACTGTACCTAACCAAAATCCGTAATATAGAAACAGAACCTGTGTAATTGTTGATAGATGATGTATTTTTTCAAGACGAACTACAACATTAAAAAAATGACTTGTATGTACTTGATATCTCTAATCAATCCACGGGTTCCAGCACAAAACGAAACTAAAACGCATACCGTTTCGCGCTTCTTATTAGTTGCTCAAAAGTAATTTGACCGTATGAAATGCATAATATAAACCTAGAAACATATACGTGAGCAGTATTTATGCACTGTAGTATCGGTGTTAAGACATACCTCTCAAATACTGTAAATCAAGTTAAAAATATCTTGACCGATTCTGGTCATAATGAAACCATGTTTCGTGTATGTTTTCTTTTTCATCTTGAAATAACTCATTTCTAAATACCTTTTTCACTGTTAACATCTTGTAGCAACTTTGCGACAAAATATACACTCTGACAGTTCATCCTGCTACCAACATTAAATAAAACAAATCTTAAGATTTCTATATTTATGTCTTTATTTAGTGGTTTCATTCGAAGCTTACAATGTTTAGGGAGAAATGGAATACTGGTGTGTATTTTTTTCTTTAAAGTACCGAGACTAGCCATATACTGTATGTTTATGTTAAGATTTCCCTTCAGTGGTAAAATTAGATATGAATATTCAATACTTAAACGGGCACAGTTAAGACATTAAATATACATATACATATTGTATACAGTACAGTTTGCATACGGTAATATGTTTATGTTACGCGATTAAAAAATAAATAAATAAAACTGAAAGGTCCAGCACCAGCTGGATTTGAACACACAACCTGCCAGTTGGTAGTTATGCACCTAGACCAGTAGGCTACAAGACAGCTCGTATAAGCAGGCAGGCGAAACAGCCCTACACAGCCCTGCCGCAGTACACGGCTATAATCATACCGTTATTAAATTCTTGAGATACGCAATTCCATATTATATTCCCTTTTAATCAAATTCTAAAAGTATGCTTGTTGACTCCGGTATCACGTTAGTTAAAGACTTCGAAGCTTACAATGTTTAGGGAGAAATGGAATACTGGTGTGTATTTTTTTCTTTTCATGATAGGTGTCGCATTTTAAATCATTTTCGTAGTTAGAAATTATGAAACGCCCTGTTAAAAGCAAGGAAGTTTTTATGCCCGTTGAAGTAAAACAAAATGCCTGACATATGGCTTGGACAGATTCCAAGTGCTTGTACAAATGTGCTAAAGAAATTATACTTTGAGTATACAGCTTGTCCAAAGTCATCCATTATTAATACTATTAGTAATATCTTCAGTAAAGGCTTTGATGCATAAATATTTCTGATAAAGGTAGGTTGTGTACTTTTGTCCAACTGAGCAATCTTGCTTTCATAAAATATACCAACATTTGAATGACTGATGATTAACATGCTGTAATACACAGTTCAAAATTAAAGGCTCGAATGCTGTACATGAGAGGTTAAGCTCCCCCTGGCGGTTTTACAAGGCGACGCCGGATAGTTAGTCACGTGACACACGTGATACCCCGGTGGGCGTGTCGCGGTATGCCGCGAAATACCTCACCCATTTTGAATGGTTGCATCTGTAAGTGTACTCCTCAGCTTTCCCCAAATTATCTTCTTCTTGCCAACATCTCTAGTCTTTTATCCTGCAATAACTCAGCCAACACTTAAATCTCCAAAAGCTGCTTGTGTTAATTTCTTTAAATCACAAATATCATGTGTAAATACTGGCCATGTAACACTCTGCATTGTGGAATAATAGTTTATTTTAAAGGGAACTAGAGAAACTAAGAACTAGAGAAATCAAGAAAGGCTTTTTTTCTAGAATTAATAAATGCACATCCTGTTCACTGGGGAAATTAAATCCACACTGAGCAATCTTCAATATGTTCTTGCCAACATCTCTAGTCTTTTATCCTGCAATAACTCAGCCAACACTTAAATCTCCAAAAGCTGCTTGTGTTAATTTCTTTAAATCACAAATATCACGTGTAAATACTGGCCATGTAATACTCTGCATTGTGGAATAATAGTTTATTTTAAGGGAACTTCACTGGGGAAATTAAATCCACACTGAGCAATCTTCAATATGTTCAGAATATGACAGCAAGAATCCTATCAGGGATGCATTATACCTGTTTTCAAGTCCTTGCACTGGTTACCTATCAGATTTCGAGTCAACTTCAAAATCCTTATCCTCCTTATATACTGTCCTACAACTGTTATTATCGATCACCGAATTATTGTACTTGACATGACTTCATTCAGCCTTTCCTGAACGTCTATGACAGGCAGAGAGAGTGCTGTTTCTGGTGCGATCTTTTGCAGCTGACATTTCACTGTTTTAAATGAACAAGAAATTAGATTGCTCATAAATCACTTATTCTATATAAACACAGCGTAATTGCCGTCCGAAAATCCTCTTTTTCTTGTTCGTTTTAGAGACCTTGATCGAAACTGATTTTAGATGTCAGAAAGGATTTATTTTCTCTGTATTTCCTACATTGCTTTGTCGAGATTTTAACTTTATATCTAACTTTATATCTAGGCTCAGATTTCAACTATAAATCGTACAGTAATTAATAGCAGTAAATACTGATGTTTTGCGCCCTCTTACCCCAAAAATATATGTTTTGTAGTTGGGATTAACTTTATTTCGTACGCGTAGCTACTCTGATTCGGACACCGAACAGTTAAAGATGGCGGCAAATCAGACACCCAGAGAGGTGGGGGGGGGGGGGGGGGGACGTCTTTTCGCCTCCATAACTAAAATGCCAAACAGGAGTGGCTTAAGCGACATACACAGTCGTGTAACTGACAGTTTGAGGTAGCCTATCGTGTAAATTTCGCTTTGTTGCTGATAGGTTAAGCTTTCGAAACTCTGCCCCAAAGTCATGTGACTGATTTTTTGCCCTGTTACGTTGGTTAAACGCAATGATCACAAGCACCACCATGGTAACTGGGATGTGTAGTTTTTAATTCCGTTTGAATTATAACTGTACGTACTGTCTTCATATTTGGCCAGGGCTTTAAAGAGAAGGCGCGCCAAAAAATTTCGGTGCCGTCGTCTCCGCTTTAAAGGTACCCCCGTGCTGGAAGAATTTGACCTTGGAACGTTTGCCCAGCGTAGTTATAGTGGACATAAAAACAAGAGTTCGCTGGCATTATATCCTAGAAGACACAGACCGGCGCCAGACCGGTAAATGCTTGATGAACTAGGGATTGGACAGTTTCCAAGTGCTTGTACAATCGATGGAAATGTTCAAATAAATGTGCAAAAGAAATAAACAAAATAATCATTTATTTCTTTATCATATTGGCTAGCTAATGTCCTCTCTTTGCTAGTTAGTGGCTGTGTTTCTGCGTTGGGTAGTGTAGCGGCGAGGCTTAATAATAAGGCAGAATTAAGTGTTTCTGAGCTTCCCAAATGAGGCCCCATTTCTCTGTTCATCTCTGTGGTGCAGCCACAGAGAAACCATTCATGCAAGATGTTTTCTTTTGATAAGGACAGCTCCCAAAGGGGGATGCACTTAGCTAAGCCTGGCTATCATGATCAATGGTCATCCATTGGGGCCTATCTGTTTAGGGAGTGCCAGTTGGACATCTGGACTGCATTACTAAGTGTCAGGAGTAAGTGACTCATATCTCACCTTGATCAACCAATCAGGGACTGGTAGGGCCGAGTAACCCACGTGGGACTCTGATGCCCATGGAACTTTCAGCCAATCAATGAGCTGAAGTTCCTCCAGGTAAAAACAGGCAGCACAGAGAGCCTGAGAGATTCAGATTGAGATTGAGATTCAGATTCAGATTCAACAATTCTAAAGGGAATTCAAAGGAGAATCCCAAGGTCAGGACATTCTCGCAGCGCGCCTCCTGACCATCCTGAGACTCAGCCCGGACAACCACGGAACGGCCAGTGTGTCCGAGTGCCAGAACTTTCCTTTGTTCTAAGAGTCTAGAGTGGAGGTTGCCAGAGAGTAACCAGCAGCAGGCCTCGTGAACAGGTCGGAACTGTGGACAGCTGAATTACTATTCAGAACTAGCTCTTCATCAGGAATGATCCGGTCCTCTTCCTGACTTGCTGGGACCCACAGTCATCTTTTCTTCTGTGCACAAACTTTGCTAGTTAAAGCCAACACTAGCCGGTCAGTGAGCATCAGCAGCGCACCGTCGCAAGCCGCACAGCACAGCCTGGCACGGAGCCAGAGAGCGCGGATTGGACAGCAACAGCCTGCAACTCTTTCTTTGAGTCCGCAGGAGATCTGAATCCCCAAAGATTGGATGAGTATTCAACTTCAATGCATTACAGCTCGAGAATTCAATTGTTATCCCAACCAGTTGATATCAATTTAATTCCTAAGAGTTATGTACTTGTTTTGAGTATCTAATGTAGAAGTTGTAACCAAGTTCACTTTACGAAACGGTCTAAATGAATGATATACTGAACGTATGTCCTCTTGATATGTGTAACACTTTGTAACTGATTGAATATATATCTTTTGTATTCTGATAACCCTCTCGATAAGATCTGTTAGTTTTACATGCATATTCTATGTATTAATAAATGTATCCTCGTGTATTAGTACCTGTGTGTGCGCGTTGTTTGAGTTATGTCGCATGGTTGGATTCTAAAGCCATCAAAAGAATCAACTTTGTGATTTACTGCTACAATTAATAATTGTCTCAGTAAATGCCCAAACCCTACAGAACTGGTGCCTTCAGAGAGCCACTATGATTACATATTTGGCGTCCCTGAACCGGCTTAATCTACATTATTTGGCGTCCCTGGGCCGGCTTAATCTACATTATTTGGCGTCCCTGGGTCAGTTTAATCTACAGTAGCAACGGGTGACTGTTCTCAGGCGGAAGATGTAAACAGCTTAATTTTCGTGTTAAATAATTTTTAAAAATTAAAATTCATTCTATACAGCAATCCCATATTTGGGTACCGTTTCATAAAACTTTCATGCTTAAAATGTTTAGGGAGAAATGGAAGACTGGTGTGTATTTTTTCTTTAAACTATCAAGACCAGCCATACACAGTACAGTTTATGTACATACAGTAATGTTTATGTTCCTAAATTAATATCGTATATGACCTTCAGATGCGTTATGCTCCTCTTCTTTATATGCTCAGCTACTAAAATTTCCCTTTAGTGGTAAAATTCCATATAAATATTCAAAACTAAGCGGATTGAAACGTGCACAGTAAAGACATTAAATGATTAAATCTTTTCACTACCAACCAATGCACCACGAGTGCCCCTGTCGGTCATTTTGGCCAGCCAATCACTTTCCAAGGTGCCCTACGGTGCCCTGCGGGTGGGTTACCGAACCGCGGGTTTTTAATGCTCATTTTGAATGGCTGCATCTGTATTTCACTTCAGCCTTTCACTCTTGCTTCCTTCCAATGAGGACGGAGCTGCGGGAGAAAGGGCGCTATAGAGGATCGCTGTTGAGAGCTGCTGCTGTGCTTTGACATCTGAGCTCTGTGGAAAACGATCTCAATACAATTCTGAAAAACGCAACTCCCCGAATGCCAGCCGAACAAGTCTCCACAGCCGAAGCGCTGTGTCTCTTCAGCTGGCGATAAACCTTTCCTCGATCCTTTGCGGACTTGTAAAACTGTTCCTGATCAGAATAAAAAACGCTCACGCTAATACACAAGCACCCGTGTCTCGCCAAAGCTGACAAATAAACAGACGGACAAGCCGCACTGCACGTGTGAACAGGGGAATGAGCGAGTGAGCGGGGATAGGGCGCCTCCTGCGCTTAAAAGCTTACGGAACCTGGTATTCCCAGGCGGTCTCCCATCCAAGTACTAACCAGGCCGCCCTGTTTATCTTCCGAGATCAGAAGAGATTAGGCGTGCTCAAGGGGGTGTGGCCGTAAGTGAGAGCAAGGCTCGCTGGCACCCTTCTTATAGAGAATTGTCATGGAAATATAACTATCAAGGAAGCCACAAGAGAGTTCTCACCTGAGTAAGGTCTTTATTTCAATATTGCAATATTGGGAGCCCTGCAAAGTGCAACCAGAGACTCAATTTGTTACAAGCAGTACAGGGTTTTTATAAGACGTTGCGCTGTAAAAAAGTTCAGCACTTGGTCCCTTCTAAAACTTCCCCTTTCTCTAAGAGAAAACAGATTACATCATAGAGCGAGAGAAGAAAAACTAGATTTGTTATTCAAAGCTTATCAGTTACTTTCAGCTAATTCTAATGACCCAGACAGCATATATTGTTTTGGTACATTGTCTTCTAAACTAACCTAAACAGTGTACTTTGTTGACGAACTGTTTTCTAAAATTCTGCACGTACTGTAGCACAGCAGTTACATCCTTGAAATATATTATCTAAAAGCCCCAATATATGTTTTTCAAAGCTCTCTACATTTTTAAGAATCAATTTACTTATTAGATTTCCACTTCAGAGGACAGCTCCGTCACCTCTTTTACGACGCTGCTTTTTTTCCCTTACGTTTTTCTCTTCTTCCCACGTTCTCTCTCTTCACTGCCTTCGTCCCCGCTCAATTTCACTTCAGCCTTTCACTCTTGCTTCCTTCCAATGAGGACGGAGCTGTGGGAGAAAGGGCGCTATAGAGGATCGCTGTGGAGAGCTGCTGCGGTGCTTTGACATCTGAGCTCTGTGGAAAACGATCTCAATACAATTCTGAAAAACGCGACTCCCCGAACGCCAGCCGAACAAGTCTTGAAGTGGAAATCTAATAACTAAATTGATTCTTAAAATGTAGAGAGCTTTGCAAAAAAATATATTGGGGCTTTTAGATAATGTATTTCAAGGATGTAATTGCTGTGCTACAGTACGTGCAGAATTTTAGAAAACAGTGCGTCAACAAAGTACACTGTTTAGGTTACTTTAGAAGACAATGTACCAAAACAATATATGCTGTCTGGGTCGTTAGAATTAGCTGAAAGTAACTGATAAGCTTTGAATAACATATCTAGTGCTTCTTCTTTCGCTTTTTGATGTAATCTGTTTTCTCTTAGAGAAAGGGGAAGTTTTAGAAGGGACAAAGCGCTGAGCTTTTTTACAGCGCAACGTCTTATAAAAACCCTGTACTGCTTGTAACAAATTGAGTCTCTGGTTGCACTTTGCGAAGTGGCAGCAGGGCTCCCAATATTGCAATATTGAAATAAAGACCTTACTCAGGTGAGAACTCTCTCTTGTGGCTTCCTTGATAGTTATATTTCCATGACACCGGTTTTAATGTCTGTAGATTGTATCTTATTTTTATTTTTTGTTTTGTTTCATGTTCATATTATGTGTTTTCACCCAGTTGACTCCAGTTAATAACAGTTCACCCAGTTAATAGCCACTTTTTATGCGCGAAAAACGGGTGATCTTTCTATCTCGTGATCAGCTTAGTATCTTTCTGTAAGTTTTTTTCTTCTTAATTAAACGTTTAAAATACATGAATTTCATAAAGACAACACACGTTTCGAATAGAAAAAAATCATATTCTGTTCTCTTCCTGGTATGTATAACAGATCAGCAAGTCTTATTTTCCCAATTGCTTTTTTCCACTGTATTTATCATATTGGCTAGCCAATGTCCTCTCTTAGCTAGGTAATGTTACTTGTGGATGTGCTTCTGCGTTGCGTAGAAGCACATGTATCCATAGAAAGTGTATTATACTACTATTTGAGCTACAGTACATAAAAATAATTATATCGTTATTAATTTCTTTAGGTACGTGATTCCATATTATATTCCCTATTAATCAAATTCTAAAAGTATGCTTTTGTTTACTCCGATAACGAGCACATTCACAGAAAATGTTAATATCTTATGACTTTTCACAAAGTATATAAACTTAAGATGGTCAGAAGGAGCATGTAAAAACGTTTCCGAAACGTGGTAAAATCTTACTACATGTAAGACTTTGATGCTTAAAATGTTTAGGAAGAAAGTGGAATACTGGTGTGTATTTTTTCTTTAAACTACCAATACCAGCCATATACAGTTTACACTATATGTTTATGTTCCTAAATTAATATAGTTTATGGTGGTGTATCGTGGTTGTAGAGGTTTGATGGGTTTACTGAGACAATTATTAATTGTAGCAGTAATCACAAGGTTGTTCGTTGTGGCTTTTAGAAAATCAATCGTCAGAACAACTAACAACGCACACACACGGGTTCAATACACGAGATACATTTATTCATATAAATTGTCCACCAAACATATACTTGTCTGCCTGGATACGAGCGGCAGACCTTACTGTGAGGGTTATCAATATACAAGGTATATAATCTCGAAGAGATGCCAACACAAAGAGATACACAACAGAGAATATATGTCAATATATATCGTTCGGTTACCAAATCGCTAATCAGTGTTATTACCCACTGTTACTCTAAACTCGGAAGTAAATACATTACTCATGAATTAAATTGATAACAACTTGTGTTGAGGTACAATTGAATTCTCGAGACGCAATGTAGAACATGGGGTTTACTTATCCACTGTGTATGGATTTGGAATCTCCCGGCACGAACACAAAACCAGCTGACAGGCTCTGTTGCAGCTCTGTTGCAGCGGTTGTCCAATGGGCGTTGTGTCGGCGTTCTCTGGCTACCGGCCAACCAGTCAAGGTGCAGCTCGGAGTAGGACGGGCGGAGGAATCTGACTGCGGCGCGCAGGGCAGTCGTTGCTCCGAGGGGATCTACCAGCAGTCCGGCTGGCTAGTAGAAAGTCTCTATGCACAGAGTGTGACCGCGAGTCCTCACAAGTCACTCTTTTGCCTGGGAAGAAGCTGGTTCGTTCCCGGTCCAGCGCTGCTTCTGAATAAGCTATTCAGGTTGTCGACGAGGGTCCAACTGTAGGCTGCCATTGATCAAGCGGAGAATTCATTTTGGAAGAATTCTGAGTACGTACGGGATCCTTGGCCTTGCGCTTAGAACAAAGTCCAAGTCCCTTTGCAGACAACAGCAGTTGTCACATGATTGTCTCTGAGGATGCGCGAAAATGGCCAAGGAGAGCCCCGATCTGAGCTTGCGCTCCCTTTTTGACCAAGACACAGATGTTTGCTGATTGGTTGAGAGTTTGGCGGGCATTGGAGACCCACGTGGTATTACCATGCCCTGCCAGTCCCTGATTGGTTGATCAAGGTGAGATATGAGTCACTTACTCTTGACACTTAGGAATGCAGTCCAGATGTCCATTTGGCACTCCCTAAAGGATAGGCGCCAATGGATGACCATTGATCATGATAGCCAGGCTTAGCTAAGTGCATCCCCATCTGGGAGCTGTCCCTTATCAAAAGAAAACATCTTAAATCAGCCTGCATGAATACTTTCTCTGTGGCTGCACCACAGAGATGGAGGGTGAGATGGGGCCTCATTTAGGACAGCATACCACCGCTTAATTCTGTCTTATTAACAAGCATTGCCGCTAAAACGGCATCTCTCCTGTCAAACTTCCTCCTGACGTGTTTGACAGGATCTGGGCCGTGGTGAACAGTGGGAAAGACGCCCTGTGGAGAGTGAGGAACATGGGGCTGTTCAAAGGCATCGAGGTCCCAGTCAAGGCAGCAGGTAGCCTGGCCCTGTTCATCACCCGAGAGAACTATTACCTCAGAGATCTGTGGAGAGAAGGGAGGGAGGAAGCAGAAAATCTGTGGGAAATAGAAAGCATAGGTCAATATCTCAAGAAACTGTGAAAAACATTATCATGTTTAAGTAAAGAATGTGATTTACACCAGAAAAAAAGAAATTGTTGCTATGTAACTGTTACCGTGTCAAAATGTAATGAGATGTGATCATATATACTGTTTTAAGTATGTATATTAATGTAAAGCTTTCTAATTTGTGATGTCCTGTATTTTTTTGTGAAAAGAAAATAAAGTTCTTAAAAATCGATTCACCCAGTGCGAGGCTCGGCCATTGCACTCCGGCTGTGCTGACCCCTGCGAATTCCCCAAATGTGGGAATCTCGACTGCATAATTTGTGGTAGTGCGGGACTGCGTTCGCGCTCTCCCCTGATGTGCTTGGTCCAATATCAGATACGGAAGAGTTACGACACCACGTGCTGCGATAGGATCCCAGTTCGAAAGCCACTGCTGGTTCCCGGTTTCTTTTAGTTAGAGGTCCGGAGAAGCATTTCAAGCTGGTTACACTACTCCTTCCGGACATTCATTCCCTTTTCAAAGTCAGTCGTTTTGCTGTAGTCTGCATTATTAAGGCCAATTTATTTGGTCATGGGGGCCTCGGTACTGTATGCTAATTCTCAAGACAGTTTCACCCGTTTTCTGGTTGCTAGGTTCTGTACCAGTGCAGACATGTCAAACAGTGAATGGCTGTACCTTTATTGTATCTGTGCTCAATGAATGAAATCAGTAATAAATGAATATATGTATAGTTATACGAAAAACAAGTGGTTTATCGACTCATCTTCATTTGCAGATTTAGAGGCAGCTTCGATATTCGTTTTACAAACTGTTTTTTTTTTTATATGGGTCACACACATGCCATAGCAACAAAACATCTCTAGAGATGAGGCTATAGATCACCTTTCCATCCTCCAGGTTTTCCTCCCAAAGCCTACGGCACCAACGGCGACCCCTGCTGGCCGAGAGAGCAAAAGCTTGCAGCACCTGGAATTCCCAGGAAGTCTCCCATCCAAGTACTAACCAGGCCCAACCCTGCTTAGCTTCTGAGATCAGATGAGATTGGGCACATTCAGGGTGGTGTGGCCGCAAGCGAAAGCCATGGCGCTTAACTCGCTACTTGAAGCTGTGTGTGGCTGGGGCTCTGTGCCCCCCGAGCGGGACTGAAGGATCGTTCATGTGCAACTCTTTGGAAAGGAGTCTCTTTCCAAATCGCATTGCGTACCTGGATGTTGGCGAATGTGCTCCCTTGTGTTGGCTTGTCCCGCACTGGAGGAGAACAAACAAACTGCTCGGAGGAGCACAAGGCAAGTCTTCACAAGACAAAATCCTCCAGTGCACAGCACATAAAGCGCACCAGTCCAACACGTCGGCCGGGCGCGCGGCGCCTCCGCCCTCTTGTGGCCTTGTGGCGTCAGAGCAAGAGGCTCCTTCTCGCTGCCTTTCCGCTGTGTTGCAGAGCCCCGAGAGGGAACCTGGAGAGCACACTTTGTGGGGGGCGGGGGACCGCGTTCGCGCTCTGCCCCCGGTCTCTTGCGCGAGTACTAAATCTCATGGTGCCAGCCAGCGGCCAGGAGACAAATACAATATCGCGGGACAGGGGGGCCTCGTCATTGATTGTTACATATGAGACGGGGATTAGGAGGAGACCCCGACTGATTGGTAAAGGGGAACACTAACACCAGAGAGACACCCTTCTTAATGGCCAAGAAGGGTCGAGACCTCGGTTTTATGCCTCACCCGAAGGACGGCGCCTGTTTGTGTAGCAGAGTGTCGCCATCAGGATGCTGGGGCATAAGAAACCCACACAGACCGCAGGGTGAGCGCTCCCTACTGGTCCCAGTCACACCTCTTGTAGGAGCAGCAGCAACCTGAGCTTCTCCGGGGGGAATCTCCCATCCGGGTGCTGGCTAGGCTCACACCTGCTGGGCTGCCGTGGGTGAGCCCAGTCGAGAGTCGCAGGGTGAGATCTAGTCACCGGGGAGAAACGATACAAGCGAAGGATTACTCGACTCCCAGCACTTGAAAAGACCGACAAATGACTCGTTCCCACCGGAGCTGAATGTACCTGCATGTGTCGTGTCGTCTTCTTCCCCCGCCCTGCTGTGTTTGCTGTATTGTCTTTGAAGCCGGCCCCCGAGATGAGACGGGCTATTCCTGTGCCCCAATTAACACTTTACAGGTGGCATTCCCCGGCATTGTGGCCATTGTCGGTGGTCACACGCGATAAGATAAGGTGGAGGAGAGCGGGGCATGCCCAGCGCCAGACATTCGAGGAGGGGGCTGTGCGAGGTGAGGTGAGGTGCGACATGCCGGAGCCCCGACGCTGCTAATGCGGAGCACTTGTTGAACTAGCATTGAAAGGACGTGTGCGCTCGGAGCGAGCCTTCCCTGCGGCGGAGCATGGAAACTTTCTCCCCGCGCTGCAGGAGTTGTGTGCGCTGCAGCGGTGCCGAGACAACAGCACAGAAGGCAGCAGGCTCTGGAGAGCGGGTAAGAGACGGAGCCTTGTGGGCAGGCGAGCAGGCCCAATTTTTTGGAAATTGCTGAAAAGGCTCCGGTGTTTGTTCGGTGCGTGGCAGGCGCACGACGCGAGCTTGCGTAGCGATTTGCAAGTCTGGTGTTATGCAAATGAGGCCGAATTGCATCCCGGGACATGCTGCGAATGCGCATTGGCGACTGCAGATGTGTAGGAAACGGCGCGCTCGTTTTTTCGTTTTGCCCACCCTTTTGAGTGCTAGTGTGGCGTGTGAGTGTGTGAAAGAGTGGGCCCAGCAGGAGGCAGTGGCGTGCGGGGCGAGGAGTTGGCCTAGGCTGCGCGCTTTGTGCTGTGGGTGCTGGCCGCTTGCAGGGCCTTATACAACTTATACTTACCTGGCAGGGGTGATACCTTGATCATCCTGTAGGTGGAGTAGTTGGATTGTTTTCTTGTTTTGTGGAAGCAGTGTTTGTTTTGCAGTTTACAAAATGGCAACTTTTGGATCCCGCAAGAATTCTGTGCGTTTTGAGCTTTTGGATGACCTCTTCATGGATCGTATGCAGTTTAGCAGAAAAGTGTTGCAGAAGGAACTTGGCTTTGAACCTCAGCACTTTGATTTCATCTTCGCTCTCCCAGGTCAGAAAGCATTTGAGGTTGTATTTGCTACCTATCCTCTGTTTGAACAATGTGTGGATGTGTTTGAGGCAAGAAGAGGGAAAGTTCCTGCCCTTGAGAAGATCAACTTGCAGCCTCTGACACAGAGAGAGAGGAAAATGGTGCATGTTGTTATGTTCTCGGAACTGGCAAAGACTGAGGACATTCACACCTGGCTTAACCAGTACTGCACCGTCCACCATGGAACTGAGGTTAGAGATGTTGACGGTATAAAAACAGGAGCAAGGTAATTCGAGGTTCGCTTGCTACCGGACAATGTAAATGGAGGCTTAAGGCACCTGCCCTCTACAATCCGGCTGGATGTTCTTTATGTGGGACAACCAAAGGTGTGTTGGCGCTGTGGTGCTGTGGGACACCTGGCATCGTCCTGCACTGTGAAATGCTGCAAGACCTGTGGCAAACAGGGACATTTAGCCTCTGACTGTTCAATGCTGCCAAAGTGCTATTTATGTGGCTCGGAAGGACACGTTTTTAAGAACTGCCCTCACGCCTACGCCAATAAACTCAAAATGAGAAAGGATGAGGCAGTGCTTGTTTCAGCCAAACCGGCCCGTAAATCCAAAGCAAACAACAAGTCAAACAAAGAACCCTTGTTGGACAAAGACTCTCAGCCTCCAGCCAGGATCAGTCCTGCTGTGGCTCTGGGGCCGGTGGAAGAGAAATCCACTACGCCCCCACAACTGCAGACTGCACCAGACAAGCACGAGGGTTTGAAAACCCCCGAGAACAGCGAGGACCCCTCCCCCACTCCTGCTCCTCAGAACGAGGGCCAGTGTGGGGCCCCCCGGTGGAGCAGGTCCAGCTCAGTGCTCCCAGGAGCTGGACTTGAGGAAAAGGAAAATGACTCTGTTTTCTCCCCGAGCAAGGAGGAAGGAGAGCATGGTGATGGGGACAGCTGGAACCCCTCCACCCCTCCCTCTACCCCCTTCCTTGAAATGGACTCCGTGAACACTTTTACTGCTCTCCGATAAAACTGGATACCAGCTCACTGGCCCTGCAAAACTTAGTTCAAGACTTTAAACTCTCAGACACATATAGATGTATATATCCCACAACAGCAGGATATACATGGTCAGGGAGGAATCAGAATTGACTATTGCTTTGTCTCAGAGAGAGTGAAAGTTGTTGGGGTCACTCTTCAGCCTGTCTTCTTCTCAGATCATCAGGCTTTAGGGTGTAGAGTGGAACTCCAGGGCGGGACTGTCTTTGGCCCAGGCCTCTGGAAACTCAACACAAAGCTGCTAGAGAACGAGGGGGTAGTATCCCGCTGCAAGGAGAAACTATCACAGTGGCTGTCCTTGCAGTGTCTGTACGGGTCAGTAGGAGAGTGGTGGGAGGAGGCGAAGGTGAGGACAAAGGCCTTTTTCATGGCTGAGGGAAGGAAGGCTGCTGCCAGATGGAGAGGAGTGTTAGCCAGGAAACAGAGGCAGCTGCAGCGTCTCTACACGATGCTGCACAGTGGCTTCGATGTGCTCGAGGATATCACCCTTTTAAAAAAGGATGTCCGGAGCATAGCGGAAGAAACTAGTCGAGGAGTTCTGTTAAGAAGCTGAGTGCAGTTCTTGGAAGAAAATGAGAAGTGTACTCGCTTCTTTTTCAGGAAAGTGGTAGGCTCCAAGTCTGTCATGGAAAGTGTAGTTGATGAGGAGGGACTAGAGAGAACAGAGCCGAGTGCTATCCTCTCCTGCATCGAGGCCTTCTTGTCACGGACGTCCAAAGGGACTAACCGTGGGGAGCAGGAGGGCAGAAAAAGACCCATATGCGTAGCGGCGAGACGGGAAAGAGGCCCGAGCTCATTAGTGCAAAGAGTTCAGGAATGCCGTATAGAAACCTGTGCCCTCAGGGAGCGGACGTGGGGCGCCCTGGTGCTAGGCGGGTCTCAGGACATCCGAACGTCTGTGCTGAGCGAGGACAGAGTGCAAGACCCGGAAATATATAGCCCAAGGGAAAGAGAGGGACAGGAAGGACAGCAGACCAGAAACTAGGGACAGGATAGAGAAGGACCGCCCTCTGGCTGCAGAGGGCGTGACACTTCTACTCAAGACTGTACAGCTCTACAGAGGTAAAGGATGAAGAAATTCATTTTTTTACCTCAAAGCTAGAAAACGTTTTGAGTGAAGAAGATAGGGAAGTACTTGAGGGGGATTTGACAGTAGAAGAGTTGAGAGGCTATGGAGAGCTTACAGAAGGGGAAAACTCCGGGTGCTGACAGGCTCCCTAAAGGGGCGTCTGCTTTTACTACTTGCACGAATGAAGGCAAAAAAAAGCCAATCGATGTGAACGAACGGCGCTTTACAGAGGAGTACTGCCTGACTGGATCGTTGATGAACGTCAGAGGCCACTCCGACCTCTTCTCGGTTTTCTTTAATGACTTACTAAGGATCTTCTTCACATTCGCCCATGCAGGGGAAGCCAGTTACACCAAAGCAAACGCAGGAAAGTGCAATTCAAGCAGAGACCAGGAGGGACTTGTTTACACCGAGAGTGGTCGGAGAATGGAACAATGCGCCCAGCCCTGTTGCTTTAGCCGATTTTTGATGAGCTCTTGGGCTCACTAAGAGGCCCCCGCTGGATGCTAATCTTTCTGTTGTTCTTGCAGGTCCTGCGCTGCTTTTGAGCCGACAGAGCTCGTCCTGGTCTGTCGGCACAGCCCAATTGCAAATGATCGGCTCCGCGTACAGAAGGAACGTGCGTTTGGTACAAGAGTGCACGAAGGCACCGGAAATACATTGGGAACAAATGACCGGTCGCTCAAGACCTCTGTGAAGTACAGGAGCGTGCAAAACGAGGCTGTTTCCACCCGGTCTCGAACCGGGGACCTTTCGCGTGTTAGGCGAACGTGATAGCCTCTACACTACGGAAACCTGCAAGGACCGCTGCTGGTGTCTCGCTTGCGTTTCGGGCTGAGAAAGGGACGCGTCACTTTAGGCAGGGGGCGCTGGAGAGAGGAACAAAGGGCGCGATTAAACAAAATGCCGAAACCTGGGATCAAACTAGGGACCTTTAGATCTTCAGTCTAATGCTCTCCCAGCTGAGCTATTTCGGCGGTGCACAGAGCACACAGCCACCTGCTCCAGCCTTCCTGTGTTGCGGCATGAGCGCACCAAGAGGAGCGGGAGAGTGTTGCAGGAACGTCACTCAGAAGGAAAGGAACGTGTGACCGGTCGCTCAAGACCTCTGTGAAGTACAGGAGCGTACAAAAAGAGGCTGTTCCCGTCCGGTTTCGAACCGGGGATTTTTCGCGTGTGAGGCAAACGTGATAACCGCTGCACTACGGAAACGGTGAGAAGAGGGCCTCACCGGCAGTGAGTATTCAACCTTATTGGATTACTGCTCCCAACCAGTTGATATCAATTTAATTCCTAAGGGTTATGTTCTTGTTTTGAGTATCTCATGTAGACGTTGTAAACAAGTTCAATTACGAAACGGTCTAAATGAATGATATACTTATGTCCTCTTGATATGTGTAACTCTTTGTAACTGAATGAATTTATATCTTTTGTATTCTGTTAAGCCTTACGATAAGATCTGTTAGGTTTGCATGCATATTCTATATATTAACAAATGTATCCTCGTGTATTAGTACCTGTGTGTGCGTTGTTTGAGTTATGTCGCATGGTTGGATTCTAAGACCATTAAAATAATCAATTTTGTGATTTACTGCCACAAAAAATAATTGTCCCAGTAAATGCCCAAACCCCTACAGAACTGGTGCCTCGTGAGAGAACACTACAACAGTGTGTGATATCCTGTCCCAGCCTGAGGAGCAGACAGCGAGCCTGTCTCTTAATAATGCTAATAATACAGTGTGTGATTCCCTGCCCCAGCCAGAGGAACAGACAGTGAGCCTGTCTCTCAATAATAATACAGTGTGTGATCTCCTGTCCCAGCCTGAGGAACAGACAGTGAGCCTGTCTCTCAATAATACTAATACAGTGTGTGATTCCCTGCCCCAGCCAGAGGAACAGACAGTGAGCCTGTCTCTCAATAATAATACAGTGTGTGATCCCCTGTCCCAGCTTGGGAAACAGTGAGTCAGCCTCTCAATAATTATAATACAGTGTGATCTACTGTCCCAGCCAGAGGAACACACAGTGAGCCTGTATCTAAATAATAATAATACAGTGTGTGATCTCCTGTACTAGCCTGAGGAACAGACAGCGAGCCTGTCTTTCAATAATGATAACCTAGTATGGAATGTCCTGTCCCAGTCTGAAGGACAAACAGTGAGCATGTCCCTCAGTTATAATAGAACAGTGTGTGTTCTCCAGTCCCAGCAGGAGGAACAGACAGTGAGTCTGTATCTCAATACTAATAATACAGTGTGTGATCTCCTGTCCAAGCCTGGGGAACACTGAGGCTGTCTCTCAATACTCATAATACAGTGTGTGATATCCTGCCCCAGCCTGAGGAACAGACAGTGAGCCTGTCTCTCAATAATAATAATACAGTGTGTGATTTCCTGTCCCAGCCTGGGGAACAGTGAACCAGATACTCAATAATAATAATACAGTGTGTGATCTCCTGTCTCAGCCTGGGGAACACTGAGCCTGTCTCTCAATATTAATTATACAGTGTGTCATTTCCTGCCCCAGTCAGAGGAACAGACAGTGAGCCCGTCTCTCAATAATAATAATACAGTGTGTGATCTCCTTTCCCAACCTGAGGAACAGACAGGAGTGAGCCAGTCTCTCAATAATAATAATAGAGTGTGTGATTTCCTGTCCCAGCCTGAGGAACAGACTGTGAGCCTGTCTCTCAATAATAATAGTGTGTGATTTCCTGTCTCAGCCTGAGGAACAGACAGTGAGCCTGCCTCTCAATAACAAGCCAATGTGTGATCTCCTGCCCCAGTCAGAGGAACAGACAGTGAGCCCGTCTCTCAATAATAATAATACAGTGTGTGATCTCCTTTCCCAACCTGAGGAACAGACAGGAGTGAGCCAGTCTCTCAATAATAATAATACAGTGTGTGATCTCCTGTCCCAGCCTGAGGAACAGACAGTGAGCCTGCCTCTCAATAACAAGCCAATGTGTGATCTCCTGTCCCAGTCAGAGGAACAGACTGTGAGCCTGTCTCTCAAGAATAATAATAGAGTGTGTGATCTCCTGTCCCAGCCTGAGGAACAGACTGTGAGCCTGTCTCTCAGTAATAATAATAGTGTGTGATTTCCTGTCTCAGCCTGAGGAACAGACTGTGAGCCTCTCTCAATAATAATAATCCAGTGTGTGATCTCCTGTTCAAGCCCAAGTGAAGACACAGTGAGCCTATCTGTCAATAATAGTAATACAGTGTGTGATCTCCTGTCCCAGCCTGAGAAACAGACAGTGAGCCTGTCTCTCAATAATAATAATACAGCGTGTGATCTCCTGTCCCAGCCTGAGGAACAGACAGTAAGCCTGCCTCTCAATAACAAGCCAATGTGTGATCTCCTGTCCCAGCCTGAGGAACAGAGAGTGAGCCTGTCTCTCAATAATAATACAGTGTGTGATCCTCTGTCCCAGCCTGAGAAACAGACAGTGAGCCTGTCTCTCAATAATAATACAGTGTGTGATCCTCTGTCCCAGCCTGAGGAACAGACAGTGAGCCTGTCTCTCAATAATAATAATACAGTGTGAATTCCTGTCTCAGCATGTGGAACATACAGTGAGCCTGTCTCTCTATAATAATAATATAATGTATGACCTCCTGTCCCAGCCTGGGGAATATACAGTGAGCCTGTCTCACTATAATAATAATACAGTGTCTGATCTCCTGTCCCAGCCTGAGGAACAATGAGCCTGTCAATCAATAATAATACAGTATGTGATGTCCTGTCTTCGCCTGAGGAACAGAGAGTAAGCCTGTCTCTCAATAATAATAATTCAGTGTGGGATCTCCTGTCCCAGTCTGATGAACAGACAGTGAGCCTCTCTCTCAATAAAAATAATACAGTGTGTGATCTCCTGTCCCAGCCTGAGGAACAAACAGTGAGCCTGTCTCAAAATAATAATAATACAGTGTGGGATCTCCTGTCCCAGCCTGGGAAACAGTGTGCCAGACTCTCAATAATATTAATAATAATAATACAATGTGATCTACTGTCCCAGATTGAGGAACAGACAGTGAGCCTGTCTCAATAATTATACAGTGTGTGACCATCTGTCCCAGACCGAGGAAAAGACAGTGAGTCTGTCTCTAAATAATAATAATACAGTGTGGGATCTCCTGTCCCAGCCTGGGGAACAGTGAGCCAGACTCTCAATAATAATAATACAGTGTGATCTACTGTCCCAGCCTGAGGAACAGACAGTGAGTTTGTCTCTCAATAATAATACAGTGTTATCTCCTGTACCAGCCTGGGGAACAGACAGTGAGCCTGTCTCTCAATAATAATAATACAGTGTGTGATCTCCTGTCCCAGACTGAGGAACAGACAGTGAGACTGTCTCTCTATAATAATAATTCAGTGTGGGATCTCCTGTCCAACTCTGAGGAACAGACAGTGAGCCTGTCTCACTATAATAATAATACAGTGTGTGATCTCCTGTCCCAGCCTGAGGAACAGCGAGCCTGTCAATCAATAATAATACAGTATGTGATGTCCTGTCTGAGCTTGAGGAACAGAGAGTAAGCCTGTCTCTCAATAATAATAATACAGTGTGGGATCTCCTGTCCCAGCCTGGGGAACAGTGAGCCAGACTCTCAATAATATTAATAATAATAATACAGTGTGATCTACTGTCCCAGCCTGAGGTACAGTGAGTCTGTCTCTCAATAATAATATAGTGTGTGACCATCTTCTGTGGTCTGTTTCAAATCCGCCCGCGATGAGACACCGAGGAGAAATGAAGAGCCCCAGTCGCGCTAGAAAATCACCCGGGAAAGAGACTTTCAATGTAGGAAAAAAAAGTCGTTAGTAACAGACATAATATGTTTGTTTTGTTTTTTTAATCGCTGCGATGTGTGACTAAGCTCATACGACTAAGAGTTGCCCCCTTTGTCTAGATCTGGTAACCTGCTCGTCGCTGGTGGGCCAGATCGTGTCCCCCGTCACTACACTGGGGCATTAAGACCCACACAGAGCGCAGGGTGAGTGCCCCCTGCTGGCCCCACTGAGAGGTTGTATCCCACCTCCTCCGCTCTCTGCGAAAAGCAGTATCTTCAGGCCCCGACATCCCACCCCTGCCACTCTCTGCGTAAATAAGTATCGTCAGGCCCTGACATCCCACCCCCGCCACTGTCTACGTAAAGTAGTATCGTCAGGGCCTGACATCCCACTCCCGCCACTCTCTGTGTAAAGTAGTGTCATATGGCCCTGACACCAATCCCTCCACTCTCTGCATAAAGCAGTGTCTTATGGCCCTGAAACCCTCCCCTCCACTCTCTACATAAAGCAGTGTTGTCAAGCCCTGACATCCCTCCCCCACCACTCTCTGCGTAAAGCACTGCCGTATAACCCTGACACCCACCCCTCCACACTCTGCGTTAAGCTGTGTTGTCAGGCCCTGATATCCCACCCCCGCCACTCTCTGTGTAAAGCAGTGTCATATGGCCCTGACATCCCACCCCCACCACTCTCTGTGTAAAGCACTGCTGTATGGCCCTGACATCACACCCCCACCACTCTCTGCGGAAAGCACTGTCATATAGCCCTGACACCCACCCCTCCATTTTTTGCATAAAGCAGTGTCGTCAAGCCCTGCCACTCTCTGCGTAAAGAAGTGTCGTATGGCCCTGAAATCCCACCCCCACCACTAACTGTGTAAAGTAGTATCGTCAGGCCCTGACATCCCACCCCTGCCACTCCCTGCGTAAAGAAGTGTCATATGGCCCTGACATCACACCCCCACCACTCTCTGCCGAAAGCACTGTCGTATAGCCCTGACATCCCACCCCTCCACTCTCTGCATAAAGCAGTGTCGTCAAGCCCTGACATCCCACCCCCACCACTCTCTGTGTAAAGCAGTGTCATATGGCCCTGACATCCTAGCCCCGCCACTCTCTGTGTAAAGCAGTGTCATATGGCCCTGACATCCCACCCCCACCACTCTCTGTGTAAAGCACTGTTGTATGGCCCTGACATCACACCCCCACCACTCTCTGCGGAAAGCACTGTCGTATAGCCTTGACACCCACCTCTCCACTCTCTGTGTAAAGCAGTGTCATCTAGCCCTGACATCCCACCCCCTCCACTCTCTGAATAAAGAAGTGTCGTATGGCCCTGACAGTTCTGTAGCATTCCAGTTTATGTTGTGTTTGTGTGTGTGTGTCCCAGTGTGTGAGATATTGCTGTTTGATCTGTGCTGTGATGTGGTTGAGTCTGGGTTGTGGTGCTCTAGCAGTGCTGTCCTGAGGCTGGTTAGTGTCGGTGTCACTCACTGCGAGTGTGATCTCAGCAGAGTCTCTGTACTCTTGGGACACTTGACTCACCTGTCTCTCTCTTTCTCTCCCTGTGCTGTCCCTCTCCTGCCCCCTCTCTCCCTCCTCGGACTCCAGCTGGAGGAGGTCCAATCACCACCTCCTGTGAGACAGAAGAAAAATAAGGTGGGTAATGCTCTGATCCTCTCTTTACATCTGTCCAGTGTCCAGTCAGTGTCCAGTCAGTGTGTCTGTATGAACCCCTCTCTCTCTCTCAGTGCAGTGTTCATGTACTGGAGTGTCCAGTCAGTGTGTCTGTATGAACCCCTCTCTCTCTCAGTGCAGTGTTCATGTACTGGAGTGTCCAGTCAGTGTGTCTGTATGAACCCCTCTCTCTCTCAGTGCAGTGTTCATGTACTGGAGTGTCCAGTCATGTGTCTGTATGAACTCCTCTCTCTCTCTCAGTGCAGTGTCATGTCCTGGAGTGTCCAGTCCGACTCTTAACGTGACTTTCCTGTCTCTGCTTCAGAAGCACTGGTGCGTCTTTTTAAAGTCCCTGAGCTGCGTGTCAGTGGAGACAGATGATCAGGACGAGCCGATGGAGGCAGCGGAGACCGTGGGTCAGGAGAGGAAGAGCGAGGGAGAGGAGGAGCAGGATGCCGGGAAGGACAAGAAGAGGAAGAGGAGGTGCAGGTGAGCAGACAGGGGGGCGCCGCCCGGTCATGTCTGTGATTCAAGGAGGAGTCTCCTCTTGCTGTTTGATGTCATGGTGACGTCTGTGTCTGTGTCCCTCACACCTGCAATAACAATATTCTTTCCAGGTTCCTTTCCTGGTTCTGTGCCAGCTAAGATCTGGACTGGACTGGACTGGACTGGACTGGAGTGGAGCTGAGGGACGCCAGACTGGACTGCACTGAAGCTGAGGGGCCCCAGACTGAACTGCACAGGAGCTGAGGGACACCAGACTGGACTGGACTGGAGCCTAGGGATACCAGACTGGACTGGACCGGAGCTGAGAGACACCAGACTGGACTGCACCGGAGCTGAGAGACACCAGACTGGACTGGACTGGAGCTGAGGGACCCCAGACTGTGCTGGACCTAAGCTGAGGGACCCCAGTCTGGACTGAAGCTGAGGGACCCCAGACTGTGCTGGACCGAAGCTGAGGGACCCCAGTCTGGACTGCACTGGAGCTGAGGGGCCCCAGACTGGACTGGACTGAAGCTGAGGGGCCCCAAACTGGACTGGACTGAAGCTGAGGGACCCCAGACCCCAGTCTGGACTGAAGCTTGTAATTTTTGTTCTTTTGTTAAGCATCAATAAAATTTTTTTAAAAAAAATCTATTTAGCTTTTGGTTTTTTCCCTCCCCCCCCCCCCAAAGTTGCTGCTGGGAGAGGTGTGAGTGGGGCCAGCAGGGGGCGCTCTCACCCTGTGGTCTGTGTGAGTCCTGATGCCCCAGTATAGTGACGGGGACACTGGACTGTAAACAGGCGCCGTCAAACCAAGGTCCTGACTCTCTGTGCTCATTAACAATCCCGGGGTGTCTCTGGAGAAGAGTAGGGGTGTTACCCCACTATCCTGGCCTGATTCCCCCCCTGGTCTTGACCCATCATGGCCTCCTTCTCACCCCCCTCTCTGAACTGGCTCCATCCCTCTGCTCTCCTCCCCACTGAGAGCTGCTGTGTGCTGAGCGGAATGGAGCATCATCCAGGTGGGGGCTGCACACTGGGGGGGCTGGAGGGGATCCCCCTGACCTGGGAAGAGCTCTGAGTGGAGGGTCCAGACTTATTCATTATTATTATTATTCGTGCTGCACTGGGCTTCAGTCCTGGCAGTGAGAGGGGGACTCTGTGATCAGTACAGATACTTATGACTGTATAATAATACACGATAGAAATGGAAAACAGGGTAGCGCTGTTGTCTCTTCGAAACGTTTTGAACTGGCAGAAGAAGTTTTCACAACCCGGACTCGTGAAGGTACAGGTCTTCTCCCATCGTCCGGAGCAAGGTGTATCGTGTCCTGGTGATTTCTCCCGTTTCGAACTGAGTTTAATGTCGCATTTCTACTTTATTAGAGAGAGGCACTGAACATCCTGTGATGGACTGGTGTCCTGTCCAGGGTGTGTGAGGGTGTGTGTGTCCTGTGATGGACTGCTGTCCTGTCCAGGGTGTGTGTGTGTACTGTGATGGACTGGTATCCTGTGAAGGAATGCTGTCCTGTCCAGGGTGTGTGTGTGTCCTGTGATGGACTGGTGGATCACAATATTAATTCTCCTCCTTGATTCCCTCCTTCATCGCCAGAGTGAAAGCGGGACACGGCAGTAAAAGCTCAGCCCTGCGGGTGGTGGTCCTCTCGGCCACACGGGGGCGCTGTGGCCCCACGGGGGGGGTTATGTTCAAGTCCCGCTGGGAATCGCACCGACGCGGCGGAGCTCGTGAACGTCCCAGACACCAAGAAAACGAGAGAGAGAAAAAAGGTCGTTTTCGGGGTTCAAGAAGCAACCCCGAGATTCAGGGAGTTTCCCCGCTGAGCTTACTCTGCCGAAAACACGCAGGTTTTATTTTTTTCCCGTGCCCCCCCTCACACAGGCCGTTTCTGTAGCGTGAAGTTGTGTTTTTTTGCGCGGCGGTCGGTGAAGGGCGAAATTTAATTTATTTTTTTCCCACGGTCTGAAACAGAAACAGCCGGGTGGTGTTGTAGAGAGGTCGACGTGCCTGGGTTTCCTCGTCTGCGAAGCCCGTTTTTTTTTTGGGGGGGGGGGGGGTCGTGAGGTCCCACGCAGCGCTCGGAAAAGAAAATGACGTTTCTTTTCCCCGCAGGACGGGGGGGAACCCGTGTTTTTTGGACGTGGCGTGGCCCGAAATTTCCGCCCTTGGGCGCTAGAGGGGGGTGGAGTTTGGTCTTTCTTTGATTTGGGGGTCGGCGGGGGGGGTCTAATTTCACTGAACCAAACCCCACGGAAACCCGTGTTGGACGTGGGGGTGCTGAATGCGCCCTCGACGTGATTTTGTCTTTAAATTCAAGTGCAGCTTTTGTAAGCCTTGGGCCGGAAACAGCTGGACCCGTTTCCCCTGCCTGTCCGAGGTGGCGACTACCGGGGTCGTACAGGGACACCCGGCTGGCCGCCGAGAGTTGGGAAAAATAAAATGTCCACCCAAAAAAAACAACAACCGTGAAAAATGACGGCCATTTTTGTTTCGCGGCCGAGCCGTGAGCGCGTCGGGGGTGACGTCACGGTGGCGTCACAATGAGCCGCCTGACGTCACAGAGCGGCGGATTCTAGCGGGGGGCGGCGCCGGAGCCCCATGAGCTCAGAGGAGTGAAGAGAGAAGAGGAGGAAAGCGCTATATAGTCTTTTCTAAACACGTGTTTCTTCCAATAAAGTTACTTCGACTTAGATCGTTAGTTTCAGCTTCAGAAACGCTCTTCAGAATCCCCGTGAAATCGGTAAGTCAGTCAAAAGTGAGAAATAACAAAATAAGTGGAGAAATAAGTTGTTTTTTTTACCGTTACTCAACTCTTATGGGTGTGATCGTGCTGTAAAAAGATATTGAGAGGAGGTGCACCTCTACTCAGAGAGTGGTGGGGGTGGGGAACAAGCTGCCCAGCCCTGTGGTTGAAGCCGATACCCTGGCTTCTCTCCAGACACAGCTGGGTGAGCTCCTCCAGTCAGGACAGGAGGCTCTTCTGTACACAGAGGGTGGCGGGGGTGTGGAACAAAGCTGATACCCTGGCTCCTCTCCAGACAGAGCTGGGTGAGCTCCTCCAGTCAGGACAGGAGGCTCTTCTCTACACAGAGGGTGGCGGGGGTGTGGAACAAAGCTGATAACCTGGCTCCTCTCCAGACACAGCTGGGTGAGCTCCTCCTGTCAGGACAGGAGGCTCTACTGTACACAGAGGGTGGTGGGGGTGGGGAACAAGCCGCCCAGCCCTGTGGTTGAAGCCGATACCCTGGCTTCTCTCCAGCCACAGCTGGGTGAGGTCCTTCAGTCAGGACAGGAGGCTCTTCTATACACAGAGGGGGGCGGGGGTGGGGAACAAGCCGCCCAGCTGTGTGGCTCCGCCCCCTCCCCTCCCCTCTGTGACTCTGCTTGTCTCGGCAGGACGATGGACCGACAGAGATGCCGCACAGCCGTGCGCGGTCGCAGCAGGACCCGGGCCCGGCGAGGCGTCGTAAGTCCACCCCTCCCGCCCGCCGTCCAGCGTCCAGCGTCCAGCCCTCCTCCGACTGGCCTCTCCGCCCCCAGCAGTGCTCGCTGTATTATAATAATAATAATAATAATAAACTTCACTGATAGAGCACCTTTCACACACATAGCAGCGCAAAGCGCTTGACAGACCAGGTCTCACGGTAACACCTCCAGACGAGGAGAGACACTTCCAGTGGTGATCTTGACTGAGGACACGTCTCGGCTCAAGAGACAGGGTCGCGGGTCCGAGGAAAACCAAGCTGCAGGTCCATTATGGCCTTCTGAGAGCACAGATTGCCTCTGGACGTCCCACACTCTTCCTGGACACACTGTAGAGACTCACCTGTCCAGACTCTCACTGGACACACTGTACACACTCACCTGTCCACACTCTCACTGGACACACTGTACACACTCACCTGTCCACACTTTCACTGGACACACTGTACACACTCACCTGTCCAGACTCTCACTGGACAGACTGTAGAGACTCACCTGTCCAGACTCTTTCTGGACACACTGGACACACTCACCTGTCCAGACTCTCACTGGACACACTGTACACACTCACCTGTCCACACTCTCACTGGACACACTGTACACACTCACCTGTCCACACTCTCACTGGACACACTGTACACACTCACCTGTCCAGACTCTCACTGGACAGACTGTAGAGACTCACCTGTCCAGACTCTCACTGGACACACTGTACACACTCACCTGTCCACACTCTCACTGGACACACTGTAGAGACTGCCCAAGGCCTCTAGTCTCGACACGACTGGGCTGGGCTATGTGGTCAGAGCTGTCTCGGAGATGGGCTGTTTGGCGTCTTCACAGGTCACACCGGTCAGGCCGAACCCGGACTGGCAGCGGGAGAGGTCCCGGCCCAAATCCCGGTGCTTTTCCGTAAGTCTGACCCGGTCGCCTTCCGCGAGACTGGACCGGCCGCCCTGTGGTGGGCCCGGTGCCCCACATCTACCCTACAGCTCCCCACACTGACCCCTAAACTCCCGATACCCTACAGCTCCCCACACTGACCCCTAAACTCCCGATACCCTACAGCTCCCCACACTGACCCCTAAACTCCCGATACCCTACAGCTCCCCACACTGACCCCTAAACTCCCGATACCCTACAGCTCCCCACTCTGACCCCTAAACTCCCGATACCCTACAGCTCCCCACACTGACCCCTAAACTCCCGATACCCTACAGCTCCCCACACTGACCCCTAAACTCCCGATACCCTACAGCTCCCCACTCTGACCCCTAAACTCCCGATACCCTACAGCTCCCCACACTGACCCCTAAACTCCCGATACCCTACAGCTCCACACTGACCCCTAAACTCCCGATACCCTACAGCTCCCCACACTGACCCCCACAGTCCTGATGGCCGAGAGGTCTCTGCTTGCTGTAGTGATTGAGTGAGCTCTGTGGACCTGACCTCTGTCTTGTGTCCTCGTTTCCAGCGTCTCCTAGTGGTCCGGCATTTCAGCAGGCCTGAAGGTGAGATCTGGGGAGGAGACAGAGCACCCCCTAACACCCCTGAGCTGGGTTACAGGGTAAGACAGCTTCTTACTGTTGGACACACCTGTCCACACTCTTACTGGACACACTGGACACACTCGCCTGTCCAGACTCTTAATGGACACACTGGACACACTCGCCTGTCCAGACTCTTACTGGACACACTGTAGAGACACACCCACCTGTCCAGACTCTTACTGGACACACTGTACACACTCACCTGTCCAGACTCTCACTGGACACACTGGACACACTCACCTGTCCAGACTCTCACTGGACACACTGTCCACACTCACCTGTCCAGACTCTCACTGGACACACTGTCCACACTCACCTGTCCACACTCTCACTGGACACACTGTCCACACTCACCTGTCCACACTCTCACTGTCCACACTCACCTGTCCAGGCGTAGTCTCATCCCCCCTGCGTTGTGTCTCCCCCTCTCCCCGCTGGACAGAATCCCGAGGTGTCTTCGTGTCTCCCCGAGCTCGTCCAGAAGCTGGAGAGGGCGGCCGAGCTGCATCTGGAGCTCCCAGAGTCGCCCGGCTCGTCCCGCTCGGGCTCGCCCGGCTCGTTCCGCTCGGTGTCCCCCCCGTCCTCGCCCGAGAGCCCCCTCCGCCCCCCGCCCCCGGCCCCCCCCTCCGGCCCCTGACCGCCCCGCCCCGCCGCCCCCCCTTCCTCGCCGCCATGCCCCTCGAGCCCCCCCTGCTGCCCGGGGCGGTGCCCCTGCCCCTGCCCCCGCCCGTCCTGCCCCCCATCGCCCGCCCGGCCCCGCCAGGCCCCTCCTGGGGCTCCCCGGTGCGGAGGGCAAGGAGAGAGGCGGAGATGTCTGACGAGGCAAGTGGGGCAGAGTCTGTCCGTCTGTCTGTCTGTCTGTCTGTCCGTCCATCTGTCTGTCTGTCTGTCCGTCTGTCCATCTGTCTGTCCGTCTGTCCATCTGTCTGTCTGTCTGTCTGTCTGTCTGTCCGTCTGTCTGTCTGTCTGTCTGTCCATCCGTCTGTCTGTCTGTCTGTCTGTCCTTCTGTCCATCTGTCCTGCTGTCCTATTCTCTGTCCATCTTTCCTTCTGTCCATCTGTCCCTTTCACTGTCCTTCTGTCTTTCTGTTCTTTTCTCTGTCCATCTGTCCTTCTGACTTTCTGTTCTTTTCTCTGTCCATCTGTCCGTCTGTCTTTCTGTTCTTTTCTCTGTCCATCTGTCCATCTGTCCGTCTGTCTTTCTGTCTGTCTGTCCTTCTATCCTTCTATCTTTCTATCCATCTGTCCTTCTGTCCTTTTCTCTGTCCATCTTTCCTTCTGTCCATCTGTCCCTTTCACTGTCCTTCTGTCTTTCTGTTCTTTTCTCTTTCCATCTGTCCTTCTGACTTTCTGTTCTTTTCTCTGTCCATCTGTCCTTCTGTCCATCTGTCTTTCTGTCCGTCTGTCCGTCTATCCTTCTATCTTTCTATCCATCTGTCCTTCTGTCCTTTTCTCTGTCCATCTTTCCTTCTGTCCATCTGTCCCTTTCACTGTCCTTCTGTCTTTCTGTTCTTTTCTTTTTCCATCTGTCCTTCTGACTTTCTGTTCTTTTCTCTGTCCATCTGTCTGTCCGTCCATCTGTCTGTCTGTCCATCTGTCCCTCTGTCCTTCTGTCCTTTTCTCTGTCCATCTTTCCTTCTGTCCATCTGTCCCTTTCACTGTCCTTCTGTCTTTCTGTTCTTTTCTCTGTCCATCTGTCCTTCTGACTTTCTGTTCTTTTCTCTGTCCATCTGTCCTTCAGTCCATCTGTCTTTCTGTCCTTTTCTCTCTTTCTGTCCATCAGTCCATCTGTCCTTTTCTCTGTCTTTTTGTCCGTCTGTACTTCTCTCTTTCTGTCTTTCTGTCCTTCTGTCTGAGTCTCTGTGTTTGTCCCTCTCTCCCTGTCTCTCTCCCTGTGTCTCTCCGTGTGTCTCCCTGCTCTCTGTCTGTCCTGCGTTGTCCCAGCTGGGTCTCCCTCCCTGTGTCTCCCTGCTCTCTGTCTGTCCTGCGTTGTCCCAGCTGGGCCTGTCTCCACGGCTCTCTGCCTTCAGCTCTGTTCGCCGATGTCCCGCCAGCCCGTCTCTCTCTCAGCCTGTCTCTTGACTTGCAGGAGGAAGAGGAGGTGGAGACAGCTCCTCCGGCAGGAGAGAGGAAGGAGGTCAGTGCTGGTCCCACCCTGCCCCCTGTCCTGTCTGTGGTGGAGTTTCGCCGTCTTGTCTGTCCCTGGGTCTCAGTGTCTCTCTCTCTTTCAGCCCTGTCTGTCAGTGTCTCTCTCTCGGCCTGCTGTCTGTCTGTCCCTGCCTCTCTGTCTCTCTCTCTTTCAGCCCTGTCTGTCAGTGTCTCTCTCGGCCTGCTATCTGCCTGTCCCTGCCTCTCTGTCTCTCTCTCTTTCAGCCCTGTCTGTCAGTGTCTCTCTCGGCCTGCTGTCTGCCTGTCCCTGCCTCTCTGTCTCTCTCTCTTTCAGCCCTGTCTGTCAGTGTCTCTCTCCTCCTCCTCTCTGTCCTCAGTGTGTCTCTCTCCTCCTCCTCTCTGTCCTGTGGTGTCCAGGCAGTGTGTCTCTCTCCTCCTCCTCCTCTCTGTCCTGTGGTGTCCAGGCAGTGTGTCTCTCTCCTCCTCCTCCTCTCTGTCCTGTGGTGTCCAGTGGGTCGGTATTAGTGGGCTACACCCAGGCTCACTCCCTGCGAGTGTGATCTCAGCAGAGTCTCTGTACTCTTGGGACACTTGACTCACCTGTCTCTGTCTTTCTCTCCCTGTGCTGTCCCTCTCCTGCCCCCTCTCTCCCTCCTCGGACTCCAGCTGGAGGAGGTCCAATCACCACCTCCTGTGAGACAGAAGAAAAATAAGGTGGGTGATGCTCTGATCCTCTCTTTACTCCTGTCCAGTGTCCAGTGTCTGTATGAACCCTTCTCTCTCTCTCAGTGCAGTGTTCATGTCCTGAAGTGTCCAGTCGGTGTGTCTGTATGAACCCCTCTCTCTCTCAGTGCAGTGTTCATGTCCTGGAGTGTCCAGTCAGTGTGTCTGTATGAACCCCTCTCTCTCTCAGTGCAGTGTTCATGTCCTGGAGTGTCCAGTCAGTGTGTCTGTATGAACCCCTCTCTCTCTCAGTGCAGTGTTCATGTCCTGGAGTGTCCAGTCAGTGTGTCTGTATGAACCCCTCTCTCTCTCTCTCAGTGCAGTGTTCATGTACTGGAGTGTCCAGTCAGTGTGTCTGTATGAACCCCTCTCTCTCTCTCAGTGCAGTGTTCATGTCCTGGAGTGTCCAGTCAGTGTGTGTGTATGAATCCCTCTTTCTCTCAGTGCAGTGTTCATGTACTGGAGTGTCCAGTCAGTGTGTCTGTGTGAACCCCTCTCTCTCTCTCTCAGTGCAGTGTTCATGTACTGGAGTGTCCAGTCAGTGTGTCTGTGTGAACCCCTCTCTCTCTCAGTGCAGTGTTCATGTCCTGGAGTGTCCAGTCAGTGTGTCTGTGTGAACCCCTCTCTCTCTCTCTCAGTGCAGTGTTCATGTACTGGAGTGTCCAGTCAGTGTGTGTGTATGAGCCCCTCTCTCTCTCAGTGCAGTGTTCATGTACTGGAGTGTCCAGTCAGTGTGTCTGTATGAACCCCTCTCTCTCTCAGTGCAGTGTTCATGTACTGGAGTGTCCAGTCAGTCAGTGTGTCTGTGTGAACCCCTCTCTCTCAGTGCAGTGTTCATGTACTGGAGTGTCCAGTCAGTGTTTCTGTATGAACCCCTCTCTCTCTCAGTGCAGTGTTCATGTACTGGAGTGTCCAGTCAGTGTGTCTGTATGAACCCCTCTCTCTCTCTCTCAGTGCAGTGTTCATGTCCTGGAGTGTCCAGTCAGTGTGTCTGTATGAACCCCTCTCTCTCTCTCAGTGCAGTGTTCATGTCCTGGAGTGTCCAGTCAGTGTGTCTGTGTGAACCCCTCTCTCTCTCTCTGTGCAGTGTTAATGTACTGGAGTGTCCAGTCAGTGTGTCTGTATGAACCCCTCTCTCTCTCAGTGCAGTGTTCATGTCCTGGACTGTCCAGTCAGTGTGTCTGTATGAACCCCTCTCTCTCTCAGTGCAGTGTTCATGTACTGGAGTGTCCAGTCCGACTCTTAACGTGACTCTCCTGTCTCTGCTTCAGAAGCGCTGGTGCGCCCTTCTTAACTCCCTGAGCTGCGTGTCGGTGGAGCCAGAAGACCAGGACGAGCCGATGGAGACCGTAGCTCAGGAGAGGAAGAGCGAGGGAGAGGAGGAGCTGGCTGCCGGGAAGGACAAGAGGAGGAAGAGGAGGTGCAGGTGAGCAGACAGGGGGGCGCCGCCTGGTCGTGTCTGTGATTCAAGGAGGAGTCTCCTCTTGCTGTTTGATGTCATGGTGACGTCTGTGTCTGTGTCCCTCACACCTGCAATAACAATATTCTTTCCAGGTTCCTTTCCTGGTTCTGTGCCGGCTAAGATCTGGACTGGACTGGACTGGACTGGACTGGACTGGACTGGAGCTGAGGGACACCAGACGGGACTGGACAGGAGCCTAGGGACACCAGACTGGACTGGACCGGAGCTGAGAGACACCAGACTGGACTGGACTGGAGCTGAGGGACCCCAGACTGTGCTGGACCGAAGCTGAGGGACCCCAGTCTGTGCTGGACCGAAGCTGAGGGACCCCAGACTGTGCTGGACCGAAGCTGAGGGACCCCAGTCTGGACCGAAGCTGAGGGACACCAGACTGTGCTGGACCGAAGCTGAGGGACCCCAGTCTGTGCTGGACCGAAGCTGAGGGACCCCAGACTGGACTGGACTGGAGCTGAGGGACACCAGACTGGACTGGACTGGAGCTGAGGGGCCCCAGACTGGACTGGACTGGAGCTGAGGGGCCCCAGACTGGACTGGACTGGAGCTGAGGGACCCCAGACTGTGCTGGACCGAAGCTGAGGGACCCCAGTCTGGACTGCACTGGAGCTGAGGGACACCAGACTGGACTGGAGCTGAGAGACACCAGACTGGACTGGACTGAAGCTTGTAATTTTTATTCTTTTGTTAAGGATCAATAAAAAAAAAATAAAAAAAAATCTGTTTAGCTTTTGGTTTTTTCCCTCCCCCCCCCCCCCCCCAAGGCTGCTGCTGGGAGAGGTGTGAGTGGGGCCAGCAGGGGGCGCTCTCACCCTGCGGTCTGTGGGGGTCCTGATGCCCCAGTATAGTGACGGGGGACACTGGACTGTAAACAGGCGCCGTCCTTCGGATGAGACGTCAAACCAACTCTCTGTGCTCGTTAACAATCCCGGGGTGTCTCTGGAGAAGAGTAGGGGTGTTACCCCAGTGTCCTGGCCTGATTCCCCCCCTGGTCTTGACCCATCATGGCCTCCTAATCACCCCCCCCTCTCTGAACTGGCTCCATCCCTCTGCTCTCCTCCCCACTGAGAGCTGCTGTGTGCTGAGCGGACTGGAGCATCATCCAGGTGGGGGCTGCACACTGGGGGGGCTGGAGGGGATCCCCCTGACCTGGGAAGAGCTCTGAGTGGAGGGTCCAGACTTATTAATTATTATTATTATTGGTGCTGCACTGGGCTTCAGTCCTGGCAGTGAGAGGGGGACTCTGTGATCAGGACAGATACTTATGACTGTATAATAACACACGATAGAAATGGAAAACAGGGTAGCGCTGTTGTCTCTTCGAAACGTTTTGAACTGCCAGAAGAAGTTTTCACAACCCGGACTCGTGAAGGTACAGGTCTTCTCCCTTCGTCCGGAGCAAGGTGTATCGTGTCCTGGTGATTTCTCCCGTTTCGAACGGAGTCTAATGTCGCGTTTCTACTTTATTAGAGAGAGGCACTGAACATCCTATGATGGACTGGTGTCCTGTCCAGGGTGTGTGAGTGTGTGTGTGTCCTGTGATGGACTGGTGTTCTATCCAGAGTGTGTGTGTCCTGTGCTGGACTGGTGTCCTGTCCAGGGTGTTTGAGTGTGTGTGTGTCCTGTGATGGACTGGTGTCCTGTCCAGGGTGTGTGAGTGTGTGTGTCCTGTGATGGACTGCTGTCCTGTCCAGTGTTTGTATGTGTGTCCTTTGATGGACTGGTGTCCTGTCCAGGGTGTGTGTGTCCTGTGATGGACTGGTGTTCTATCCAGGGTGTGTGTGTCCTGTGATGGACTGGTGTCCTGTCCAGGATGTGTGAGTGTGTGTGTCCTGTGATGGACTGGTGTCCTGTCCAGGGTGTGTGAGTGTGTGTGTGTCCTGTGATGGACTGCTGTCCTGTCCAGGGTTTGTATGTGTGTCCTTTGATGGACTGGTGTTCTGTCTAGGGTGTGTGTGTCCTTTGATGGACTGGTGTTCTGTCCAGGGTGTGTGTGTCCTGTGATGGACTGGTATCCTGTGAAGGACTGGTGTCCTGTCCAGGGTGTGTGTGTACTGTGATGGACTGGTATCCTGTGAAGGACTGGTGTCCTGTCCAGGGTGTGTGTGTGTGTCCTGTGATGGACTGGTGTCCTGTCCAGGGTGTGTGTGTGTCCTGTGATGGACTGGTGTCCTGTCCAGGGTGTGTGTGTGTCCTGTGATGGACTGGTATCCTGTGAAAGACTGGTGTCCTGTCCAGGGTGTGTGTGTGTCCTGTGATGGACTGGTGGATCACAATATTAATTCTCCTCCTTGATTCCCTCCTTCATCGCCAGAGTGAAAGCGGGACACGGCAGTAAAAGCTCAGCCCTGCGGGTGGTGGTCCTCTCGGCCACACGGGGGCGCTGTGGCTCCACGGGGGGGGGTTCACGTCCCGCTGGGAATCGCACCGACGCGGCGGAGTTCGTGAACGTCCCAGACACCAAGAAAACGAGAGAGAGAGAGAAAAGGTCGTTTTCGGGGTTCAAGAAGCAACCCCGAGATTCAGGGAGTTTCCCCGCTGAGCTTACTCTGCCGAAAACACGCAGGTTTTATTTTTTTCCCGTGCCCCCCCCCCCCCACACACACACAGGCCGTTTCTGTAGCGTGAAGTTGTGTTTTTTTGCGCGGCGGTCGGTGAGGGGCGACATTTTATTTATTTATTTTTTTTCCCACGGTCTGAAACAGAAACGGCCGGGTGGTGTTGTAGAGAGGTCGACGTGCCTGGGTTTCCTCGTCTGCGAAGCCCGTTTTTTTTGGGGGGGGGGGTCGTGAGGTCCCACGCAGCGCTCGGAAAAGAAAATGGCGTCTCTTTTCCCCGCAGGACGGGGGGGACCCGTGTTTTTTGGACGTGGCGTGGCCCGAAATGTCCGCCCTTGGGCGCTAGAGGGGGGTGGAGGTTGGTCTTTCTTCGACTTGGGGGTCGGGGGGGGTGCTACTTTCACTGAACCCCACCCCACGGAAACCCGTGTTGGACGTGGGGGTGCTGAATGCGCCCTCGACGTGATTTTGTCTTTAAATTCAAGTGCAGCTTTTGTCACCCTTGGGCCGGAAACAGCTGGACCCGTTTCCCCTGCCTGTCCGAGGTGGCGACTACCGGGGTCGTACAGGGACACCCGGCTGGCCGCCGAGAGTTGGAAAAATAAAATGTCCGCCCCCCCCAAAAAAAACAACCGCGAAAAATGGCGGCCATTTTTGTTTCGCGGCCGAGCCGTGAGCGCGTCGGGGGCTGACGTCACGGGGGCGTCACAATGAGCCGCCTGACGTCACAGAGCGGCGGATTCTAGCGGGGGGCGGCGCCGGAGCCCCGTGAGCTCAGAGGAGTGAAGAGAGAGGAGGAGGAAAGAACTATATAGCGCTTAATAAACAGAATCGCTCTTCAGTATCCCCGTGAAATCGGTAAGTCAGTCAAAAGCGCCGCTGGCAAGAACTAACAAAGTAAGTGGAGAAATAAGTTGTTTTTTTTTTACCGTTACTCCACTCTTATGGGTGTGATCGTGCTGTAAAAAGATATTGAGAGGAGGTGCACCTCTACACAGAGGGTGGTGGGGGTGGGGAACAGGCCGCCCAGTCCGTGTGGTTGAAGCCGATACCCTGGCTCCTCTCCAGACACAGCTGGGTGAGCTCCTCCAGTCAGGACAGGTGGCTCTACTGTACACAGAGGGGGGTGGGGGTGGGGAACAAAGCCGATACCCTGGCTTCTCTCCAGACACAGCTGGGTGAGATTCTCCATTCAGGACAGGAGGCTCTACTGTACACAGAGGGGGGTGGGGGTGGGGAACAAAGCCGATACCCTGGCTCCTCTCCAGACACAGCTGGGTGAGCTCCTCCAGTCAGGACAGGAGGCTCTACTGTACACAGAGGGTGGTGGGGGTGGGGAACAAAGCCGATACCCTGGCTTCTCTCCAGACACAGCTGGGTGAGCTCCTCCAGTTAGGACAGGAGGCTCTTCTGTACACAGAGGGTGGCGGGGGTGGGGAACAAGCCGCCCAGCGGTGTGGCTCCGCCCCCTCCCCTCCGCTCTGTGACTCTGCTTGTCTCGGCAGGACGATGGACCGACAGAGATGCCGCACGGCCGTGCGCGGTCGCAGCAGGACCCGGGCCCGGCGAGGCGTCGTAAGTCCACCCCTCCCGCCCGCCGTCCAGCGTCCAGCGTCCAGCCCTCCTCCGACTGGCCTCTCCGCCCCCAGCAGCGCTCGCTGTATTATAATAATAATAATAATAAACTTCACTGATAGAGCACCTTTCACACACATAGCAGCGCAAAGCGCTTGACAGACCAGGTCTCACGGTAACACCTCCAGACGAGGAGAGACACTTCCAGTGGTGATCTTGACTGAGGACACGCCTCGGCTCAAGAGACAGGGTCGCAGGTCCATTATAGCCTTCTGAGAGCACAGATTGCCTCTGAACGTCCCAGACTCTTACTGGACACACTGTACACACTCACCTGTCCAGACTCTCACTGGACACACTGTACACACTCACCTGTCCACACTCTTACTGGACACACTGGACACACTCACCTGTCCAGACTCTCACTGGACACACTGTACACCCTCACCTGTCCACACTCTCACTGGACACACTGTACACACTCACCTGTCCAGACTCTCACTGGACACACTGTACACACTCACCTGTCCACACTCTTACTGGACACACTGTAAACACTCACCTGTCCACACTCTCACTGGACACACTGTAGAGACTGCCCAAGGCCCCTAGTCGCGACACGACTGGGCTGGGCTATGTGGTCAGAGCTGTCTCGGAGATGGGCTGTTTGGCGTCTTCACAGGTCACACCGGTCAGGCCGAACCCGGACTGGCAGCGGGAGAGGTCCCGGCCCAAGTCCCGGTGCTTTTCCGTAAGTCTCACCTGGTCGCCTTCCGCGAGACTGGACCGGCCGCCCTGTGGTGGGCCCGGTGCCCCACATCTACCCTACAGCTCCCCACACTGACCCCTAAACTCCCGATACCCTACAGCTCCCCACACTGACCCCTAAACTCCCGATACCCTACAGCTCCCCACACTGACCCCTAAACTCCCGATACCCTACAGCTCCCCACACTGAACCCTAAACTCCCGATACCCTACAGCTCCCCACACTGACCCCTAAACTCCCGATACCCTACAGCTCCCCACTCTGACCCCCACAGTCCTGATGGCCGAGAGGTCTCTGCTTGTTGTAGTGATTGAGTGAGCTCTGTGGACCTGACCTTTGTCTTGTGTCCTCGTTTCCAGCGTCTCCTAGTGGTCCGGCATTTCACACGACCTGAAGGTGAGATCTGGGGAGGAGACAGAGCACCCCCTAACACCCCTGAGCTGGGTTACAGGGTAAGACAGCTTCTTACTGTTGGACACACCTGTCCACACTCTTACTGGACACACTGGACACACTCGCCTGTCCGGACTCTTACTGGACACACTGGACACACTCACCTGTCCACATTCTCACTGGACACACTGTACATACTCACCTGTCCACACTCTCACTGGACACACTGTACACACTCACCTGTCCACACTCTCAATGGACACAGTGTACACACTCACCTGTCCAGGCGTAGTCTGTGCTCCTCATCCCCCCTGCGTTGTGTCTCCCCCTCTCCCCGCTGGACAGAATCCTGTGGTGTCTTCGTGTCTCCCCGAGCTCGTCCAGAAGCTGGAGAGGGCGGCCGAGCTGCAGCTGGAGCTCCCGGGGTCGCCCGGCTCGTCCCGCTCGGGCTCGCCCGGCTCGTTCCGCTCGGTGTCCCCCCCGTCCTCGCCCGAGAGCCCCCTCCGCTCCCCGCCCCCGGCCCCCCCCTCCGGCCCCCTCAGGCCCCTGACCGCCCCGCCCCGCCGCCCCCCCTTCCTCGCCGCCATGCCCCTCGAGCCCCCCCTGCTGCCCGGGGCGGTGCCCCTGCCCCTGCCCCCGCCCGTCCTGCCCCCCATCGCCCGCCCGGCCCCGCCAGGCCCCTCCTGGGGCTCCCCGGTGCGGAGGGCAAGGAGAGAGGCTGAGATGTCTGACGAGGCAAGTGGGGCAGAGTCTGTCCGTCTGTCCGTCTGTCCGTCCATCTGTCCGTCTGTCCATCTATCCTTCTGTCCATCTGTCCTTTTCTCTGTCCTGTCCTTCTGTCCTTTTCTCTGTCCTTCTGTCTTTCTGTTCTTTTCTGTGTCCATCTGTCTTTCTGTCCTTTTCTGTCTTTCTGTCTTTTTCTGTCTTTCTATCCATCACTCTATCTATCCTTTTCTCTGTCCATCTGTCCTTCTGTCCATCCGTCTTTCTGTCCTTTTCTGTCTTTCTGTCCTTTTCTCTGTCTTTTTGTCCATCTGTACTTCTCTCTTTCTGTCTTTCTGTCCTTCTGTCTGAGTCTCTCTTTTTCTCTGTGTCTGTCCCTCTCTCCCTGTCTCTCTCCCTGTGTCTTTCCATGTCTCCCTGCTCTCTGTCTGTCCTGCGTTGTCCCAGCTGGGTCTGTCTCCCTGTGTCTCTCCGTGTGTCCCCCTGCTCTCTGTCTGTCCTGCGTTGTCCCAGCCGGGTCTCTCTCCCTGTGTCTCTCCGTGTGTCTCCCTGCCTGTCTCTCTGTCTGTCCTGCGTTGTCCCAGCTAGGTCTCCCTCCCTCCTCTCTCTCTCCGTGTGTCTCCCTGCTCTCTGTCTGTCCTGCGTTGTCCCAGCTGGGTCTCTCTCCCTGTGTCTCTCCGTGTGTCTCCCTGCTCTCTGTCTGTCCTGCGTTGTCCCAGCTGGGCCTCTCTCCCTGTGTCTCTCCGTGTGTCTCCCTGCTCTCTGTCTGTCCTGCGTTGTCCCAGCCAGGTCTCTCTCCCTGTGTCTCTCCGTGTGTCTCCCTGCCTGTCTCTCTGTCTGTCCTGCGTTGTCCCAGCTAGGTCTCCCTCCCTCCTCTCTCTCTCCGTGTGTCTCCCTGCTCTCTGTATGTCCTGCGTTGTCCCAGCTGGGTCTCTCTCCTTGTGTCTCTCCGTGTGTCTCCCTGTCTGTCTCTCTGTCTCTCCTGCGTTGTCCCAGCTGGGCCTGTCTCCTCTGCTCTCTGACTTCAGCTCTGTTCGCCGATGTCCCGCCAGCCCGTCTCTCTCTCAGCCTGTCTCTTGACTTGCAGGATGAAGAGGAGGTGGAGACAGCTCTTCCGGCAGGAGAGAGGAAGGAGGTCAGTGCTGGTCCCACCCTGCCCCCTGTCCTGTCTGTGGTGGAGTTTTGCCGTCTTGTCTGTCCCTGGGTCTCAGTGTCTCTCTCTCTTTCAGCCCTGTCTGTCAGTGTCTCTCTCGTCCTGCTGTCTGCCTGTCCCTGCCTCTCTGTCTCTCTCTCTGTCTGTCTGTCAGTGTCTCTCTCCTCCTCCTCTCTGTCCTCAGTGTGTCTCTCTCCTCCTCTCTGTCCTGTGGTTTCCAGTGGGTCAGTATTAGTGGGCTACACCCAGGCTCACTCACTGCGAGTGTGATCTCAGCAGAGTCTCTGTGCTCTTGGGACACTTGACTCACCTGTCTCTCTCTTTCTCTCCCTGTGCTGTCCCTCTCCTGCCCCCTCTCTCCCTCTTTGGACTCCAGCTGGAGGAGGTCCAATCACCACCTCCTGTGAGACAGAAGAAAAAGAAGGTGGGTGATGCTCTGATCCTCTCTTTACTCCTGTCTAGTGTCCAGTCAGTGTGTCTGTATGAACCCCTCTCTCTCTCAGTGCAGTGTTCATGTACTGGAGTGTCCAGTCAGTGTGTGTGTATGAACCCCTCTCTCTCTCAGTGCAGTGTTCATGTCCTAGAGTGTCCAGTCAGTGTGTCTGTATGAACCCCTCTCTCTCTCAGTGCAGTGTTCATGTACTGGAGTGTCCAGTCCGACTCTTAACGTGACTCTCCTGTCTCTGCTTCAGAAGCGCCGATGCGTCTTTTTGATGTCCCTGAGCTGCGTGTCGGTGGAGACAGAAGATCAGGACGAGCCGATGGAGGTGGCGGAGACCGTAGCTCAGGAGAGGAAGAGCGAGGGAGAGGAGGAGCAGGCTGCCGGGAAGGACAAGAAGAGGAAGAGGAGGGGCGGGTGAGCAGACAGGGGGGTGCCGCCCGGTCATGTCTGTGATTCAAGGAGGAGTCTCCTCTTGCTGTTTGATGTCATGGTGACGTCTGTGTCTATGTCCCTCACACCTGCAATAACAATATTCTTTCCAGGTTCCTTTCCTGGTTCTGTGCCTGCTAAGATCTGGACTGGACTGGACTGGACTGGACTGGACTGGACTGGAGCTGAGGGACACCAGATGACTGGACTGGAGCCTAGGGACACCAGACTGGACTGGACCGGAGCTGAGAGGCACTAGACTGGACTGGAGCTGAGGGACACCAGACTGTGCTGGACCGAAGCTGAGGGACCCCAGTCTGGACTGAAGCTGAGGGACCCCAGACTGTGCTGGACCGAAGCTGAGGGACCCCAGTCTGTGCTGGACCGAAGCTGAGGGACCCCAGTCTGTGCTGGACTGAAGCTGAGAGACCCCAGACTGTGCTGGTCTGAAGCTGAGGGACTGCAGACTGGACTGCACTGGAGCTGAGGGACACCAGACTGGACTGGACTGGAGCTGAGGGGCCCCAGACTGCACTAGACTGGAGCTGAGAGGCCCCAGACTGGACTGGACCAAAGCTGAGGGACCTCAGGCTGTGCTGTACCGAAGCTGAGGGACCCCAGACTGTGCTGGACCGAAGCTTAGGGACCCCAGTCTGGACCGAAGCTGAGGGACCCCAGTCTGTGCTGGACCGAAGCTGAGGGACCCCAGACTGGACCGAAGCTGAGGGACCCCAGTCTGTGCTGGACCGATGCTGAGGGACCCCAGTCTGGACTGAAGCTGAGGGACCCCAGACTGCACTGGACTGAAGCTGAGGGGTCCCAGACTGGACTGATGACCTTTTGTTAAGCATCAATAAATTTTTTTAAAAAAATATCTGTTTAGCTTTTGGTTTTTTCCCTCCCCCCCCCTAAGAGTGCTGCTGGGAGAGGTGTGAGTGGGGCCAGCAGGGGGCGCTCTCACCCTGCGGTCTGTGTGGGTCCTGATGCCCCAGTATAGTGAGGGGGGACACTGGACTGTAAACAGGCGCTGTCCTTCGGATGAGACGTCAAACCGAGGTCCTGACTCTCTGTGCTCATTAACAATCCCGGGGTGTCTCTGGAGAAGAGTAGGGGTGTTACCCCAGTGTCCTGGCCTGATTCCCCCCCCTGGTCTTGACCCATCATGGCCTCCTTATCACCCCCCTCTCTGAACTGGCTCCATCCCTCTGCTCTCCTCCCCACTGAGAGCTGCTGTGTGCTGAGCGGACTGGAGCATCATCCAGGGGGGGCTGGAGGGGATCCCCCTGACCTGGGAGGAGCTCTGAGTGGAGAGTCCAGACTTATTAATTATTAATATAAGAAGTTTTCACAACCCGGACTCGTGAAGGTACAGGCTCCCTTAATCCAAATGGGAATAGGAGTTCTTTTTTTCTTTCTTTTCCGGACGTCAGTTGTATCGTGTCCTGGTGATTTCTCCCGTTTCGAACGGAGTTTAATGTCGCGTTTTTACTTTATTAGAGAGAGGCACTGAACTTTGGGGAACGTGACATCCACCCAGTATTACTAGTACGTTGATAAATATAAATGTTATTTTTCCCCCCGTATTATACCTCGCGAAATATAACGATGGCCAACTCCTTAAGTCGAAATTTAAACCCTTATCAGCTACAAGACAGTCCGTCAACATCGCCGACCTTCGGTATGACGTTGGCCGAAGGGGGTAGGGTAAGTACGTCACAGCCGGGGGAAGCCCCTATCACGTGAGAGGGGTGCGGCGGGCGACGAGCCCCCGGGAGCGAAGAGAAGCTGATTTGCGTGGGGTGTGGAAACACTACACGACCGGGCAAGCGAGCCGTTTTTTTTTGTTTGTTTTTTTCCAGAACATCAGAACAACTGCAGAGATGACCATCGATCCACTCCGGACGTTTCCTTTTTTGTCCTCTTTGGCCTCCAAAATAAAAAAAAAAACTGGGATCCATCGTGGCGTTGCCAAATTAAAACGTCGACCACTTTTCGGGCTTTCGTGCTGTCCATGATGAAACCGTCATGGTTGTGTAAGGATACGTTACGTCACAGACCGGCGGCGCTCGGGCGTGAGGACTATCGTTACGTTTTTGAAACGGGCATGTCAGACAAGATCTCTGACAAGATCTCCGAAAAACCCAAACCTGTAAGATTCAATTTAAATTGAGTTTGTTTTATATAGCGCCTTTCACAACAAGAATGCCCCAAGGCCCCGAACAAAGGAGTTGTTCCACACCCCCGCCACCCTCTGTGTACAGTAGAGCCCCCTGTCCTGACTGGAGGAGCTCACCCAGCTGTGTCTGGAGAGAAGCCGGGGTATCGGCTTCAACCACAGGGCTGGGCGGCTTGGGCTTGTTCCCCACCTCCACCACCCTCTGTGTACAGTAGAGCCTCCTGTCCTGACTGGAGGAGCTCAGCCAGCTGTGTCTGGAGAGAAGCCAGGGTATCGGCTTCAACCACAGGGCTGGGCAGCTTGGGCTTGTTCCCCACCCCCACCCCCTTCTGTGTACAGTAGAGCCTCCTGTCCTGACTGGAGTGACAGTAGAGACGGGGTTCATGGGTTATCTGGAGGGGGACTTCGCTCCAACAAAACGCCCAGCCCTGCTGCTCCTACCTCGGACGGAAGACACTTTCCCCAGCTGCTTCATCGTCTTCTCCCTGCGGGAGACCGGCCGCCTGCCGGATCGGGGGGTGCTGTCGTCGGGGCGGGCCGCGGCCCCCTACGTCGAGGGGCTCCCGGGGGGGGGGGGCGCCCTGCTCGTCGTCGGCACCGGCGCCGCGTTCTCTGCCGCCGCCACCACCACCACCACCGGCGTCGGGCTGCGGGCCTCACCTGGAGGCAACACACCGGCTTCTTTTAACAGATCACCTCGGGAATCGGGAACAACGGAGCTGTGTGCGGCCGTCTGTACGGAGGGGTTCAGCGCGGGGGGGGGGGGACTGTCTGTGTGGAGTCTGCATGGTCTCCCTGTGTTCTCCGGGTCCAAAGACAGGCTTTTGGGCTAATTGGCTTCTGGGAAAACTGGACCTGGTGTGTGTGTCCTGTGATGGACTGGTGTCCTGTCCAGGGCGTGTGAGTGTGTGTGTGTCCTGTGATGGACTGCTGTCCTGTCCAGGGTGTGTGAGTGTGTGTGTGTCCTGTGAGTGACTGGTGTCCTGTCCAGGGTGTGTGAGTGAGTGTGGGTGTGTCCTGTGATGGACTGGTGTCCTGTCCAGGATGTGTGAGTGTGTGTGTCTGTGTGTCCTGTGATGGACAGATGGTACCCAGCCTGGACACCCATGAGACACTGGCTTCCTCAGAAGACTCTCACGGAGGGCACACTGTCCCTAACCCGGGTCCAGAAGAAACTACAGTGATCTATAATTCCTGCGCCTCGGAAGGGGTTATGACGTCTATGTCCGGCGCCCGCGCCCGCGGACCGGCGGTTCGGCGTCGCGCTCCGCAGCTCGAGCTTCGGTGCGAGGCAGGGCGGGAGGGAGTCGATGTGGCCTCGGCGCCATCTTTGCTGGTGAGTCAATTGTGACCGTTGCGGTACAATAAACCATCAATAAACCTTTTCCCACCCGACCAGTATTTCTGTTGCGGCCCACGTCCCCTACAATTGACAAACTATAAAAAAACAGTAGCCCTTCGCAACATTACACGCCATTTTTTTTTATTTTAAACGTCCGTTAGATACGCAGGTGGCTCGATACCTGTCTTAACCTCGCCGGCGTCTTTATACCTGCAAGTGAATTTTATTTGGGGTCCCTCAGAATTGTGACAGGAATGTCAGTGAACCACAATAAAAAACGAAACTTTTTTTTTAAAGGCGGTGAATAGATTTTATGAGTAAGCGTGTAGCAACTAACGTAAGGAAAAAAAAGTTTTCTTTCCCTACGAAGACGTTTTGGTACAGGACTTTCTTTAAATATCAGTTGTGCATAGCGTTTTACAAAAAGTTGAGGATGATCTTGGAGATAATTGCAAAGGAAAATTGAGATAACTACCAAAACATTACGTGTGAAACGACAGGACAGAACTTTGAACCCACAAAGAAACAAAGGTATGAAATATTGCCTCGTCATGGGGGGTTGATAATTGTAATAAGTGTTCCTAATTTTCGGAAAGAAATGTATATTATGGGAGTCACACGTGAGATTTAGTGTATATACGTTTCATATTGTGCATATATACGGGGTTAAAAAGTGGAATGAGTATGATTATAAACTCGTGTGTCCTATGATCAGATAATTTTTGAACAAGCTTTGATTAGACAGGTGAAAAACAACACCAGATCCTTTTTTTAAATATATTCTCACGTCTGAATATCAGCTTCTCCCCTCTGACCAACATTTCAGGGCTCCCAGATGTAGATCCCAAATTGAAACAAATATTCATTTGTTACCCTTATTAAAACAGTTAATAGAAATGTGTGACCAGGGTAAATAAAGGTGGGTCAGTGTAAACTGTTTATTCTGGACCAGACTTTGTCATGTGTGATATGTCATGACTTCATATATTAAGTTTTATCTTTATATTTAGTCATACATGTGTAATAGATGCGATGTGTGTCCATAAAAAGGTTTCTCCAGGGGAAAATCAAGTTGGTTTTAAAACCGTGTTTCCTTTTTAGGGTACGTTTGCATTCCAAGTGTGGGGATTTTGCCTTTATGTCATATTTCGGATGTGAATCCGTGGTATTTTTGCCGAGACAAGTTGCCTTTCTTATACGCGGAGGGATCTGCTCGTGAGATAATAATAATAATAATAATAATAATAATAATAATAATAATAATAAACTTTATTTTATATAGCGCCTTTAAAGGTGGCTTCTCAAAGCGCTTTACAGGATGACAATAACAATAAATAAGAAGACTACAACAATAGATAAGAAAATTTCACAAGACAGGACACATTTATAATTACAACAATACAACAATAACAATAGAGGAGACCGTGGAAGATGGTATTAAGAAGAGCAGAGGGGTGAAGAATGGAACCAGTTAAGTAAAGGCTTTTCTGAAAAGGAGGGTTTTGAGTCTGGATTTGAAGGAGTTTAGAGAAGGTGACTCTCTAATATCCTTGGGCAAGGAGTTCCAGAGCTTGGGGGCATAGCAGGAGAAGGCCCTGTCGCCCATACAATGTAGACGGGCTTGGGGGACAGTAAGGAGGGCAGAATTTGAAGAGCGGAGGTTGCGAGGTGGGGAGTAGGGCGATAAAAGTTCAGATAGGTATTGAGGTGCCAAGCCATGTAAAGCCTTGTAGGTGAGCATGAGGATTTTAAAGTCTACGCGGAATTTGACCAGAAGCCAGTGCAAGGACTCCAGGATAGGAGTAATGTGAACACTTGCACTAGATCTGGTCAGGATTCTGGCTGCTGAATTTTGGACATACTGCAGCTTGTTCAGAGTAGATTTAGATACCCCAGGGAGCAGAGCATTGCAGTAGTCAATTCGAGAGAATACAAATATGTTGATCAGCTTTTCAGCCACAGTTAATGATAGCATAGGGCGTAGTCTTGCGATATTTCTAAGGTGAAAAAAAGATGTTTTGACAGTATGCTGTACATGTGGGTCGAATGTTAAGCCAGAATCGAATATAACCCCAAGGTTTTTCAATTTTGATTGGAGCTCAAGTACAGAGCCATCTACAGACAGGGTTACAGGACTGGCTTTACGGAGTTGATGGGGGGTACCAATAAGCATGACTTCAGTCTTGTCACAGTTAAGATGAAGGAAGTTTTGAGTCATCCAAATTTTTATGTCAGAGATGCAATTAGATAGAATAGAGACAGCCACATCAGTGTCGGGTTTGGTATGGATGTATATTTGAGTATCGTCAGCGTAAAAATGAAAGCTGAGGCCATGTGATCTTAAAAGCTGACCAAGTGGGAACATGTAAATGCTGAAGAGCAAGGGGCCCAGTATTGAGCCCTGAGGGACACCAGACTTGACAAGACCAATTTCAGACCTGTACCCACTGAGAGAGACAAAGTGACAGCGATCAGTGAGGTAAGACTTAAACCATTTGAGGGCAGTGTCAGAGACTCCAAACACAGTCTCGAGACGAGAAAGCAAGATGTTATGGTCAACAGTGTCAAAGGCAGCACTGAGATCAAGAAGGATGAGTATGGAAAGAGAACCAGAATCAGAAGCTATTAGGAGGTCGTTGGTGACTTTGACTAGGGCGGTTTCTGTGCTGTGAAGTTGACGGAAGCCAGATTGGAGGCGTTCGAAAAGGTTGTTTGTCATGAGGTGGTTATGTAACTGAAGTGTGACAGCACGTTCTAGAATTTTAGACAGAAAGGGTAAGTTCGAGATGGGGCGAAAGTTGTTAAGATTGTCGAGAGCCATGTTAGGCTTCTTTGGCACTGGGGTAATAGCAGCAGTTTTGAGGACCGTTGGTACAATGCTCAAGGATTCATGTATTATATTGAGGACAATGGGACAGAGAGAAGAGAAACAGTACTGGAATAAAGTGGTGGGAATGGAATCTAAAATAGATGTGGTGGGTAGATGTGAGATCTAACCACCACATCTATCAATAGATGTGAGATGTCCGCTCGGTCCATTTCTGAGCTCAGTATAAGGTGTAGAAAGCATGACTGTCATCATAACCCGCCTCTCACCCTGGCCCGAGCCTGAAGCACGCCCCTTAGTGCAGGGTTAGAGGTGTGGAATAATGTTGTGACTATTGCTTCATCAATAACATGCTGATTGCATGTTTCTAGATGGGTATAACAGAGATCTCAACTACTGAGGGGCCTTATTAATAATTGCTTACACTTATATAGCGCTTTTCTGGACACTCCACTCAAAGCGCTGCACTTTATTACAGAGAGGCACTGAACTTTGGGGAACGTGACATCCACCCAGTATTACTAGTAGGTTGATACATATAAATGTTCTTTTTCCCCCCGTATTATACCTCGCGAAATATAACGATGGCCAACTCCTTAAGTCGAAATTTAAACCCTTATCAGCTACAAGACAGTCCGTCAACATCGCCGCGGCCCGAAGCGCGACCTTCGGTATGACGAATCCCACTACCACCACCAATGTACAGCCCCCACCTGGTTGATGTGACGGCAGCCATAGTGTGCCAGAACGCTCCCCACACACCAGCTCTCAGTGGGGAGGAGAGCAGAGGGATGAAGCCAGTTCAGAGAGGGGGGTTATTAGGAGGCCATGATTGGTAAGGGCCAATGGGAAATTTGTCCAGGACGCCTGGGTTACACCCCTACTCTTTTCGAGAAACACCCTGGGATTGTTAATGACCACAGAGAGTTAGGACCTCGGTTTTACGTCTCATCCGAAGGACGGCGCCTGTTTACAGTATAGTGTCCCCCGTCACTATACTGGGGTATCAGACCACAGGGTGAGCGCCCCCCTGCTGTCCCACTAACACCTCTTCCACCTCTTATTAGCCAATGAAAAATGGTAGCTTCCTCAGAGACACCGCAGGAAGACAGGAGTTTGTGATGAAAGTTCGAGAGGGATGGCCACACCCTAGTTCGGTCAGACTCGGCTCTCGATATTTTAGCAATCACTCCTGACTCCTCTCCTGAAACACTGTCAATACTGCACGTGATCCCCCTCTCTCCCTCGCGTCCCTCTCCCACCCCGTCTCCACCTGTGTAGCTGCCCCCCCTGGTCACTCCTCCTCGCTGTGCAGGGGGGGACCCAGCCTCCTCGTCCTCTGGCCAGGAGCCCTCAGCCAAGCGGGTTCAGCCAGATCATCACTCCATGATCCTTTCAGTATGCTAAATTCCTGGTGTTGTTTTTTTTCTCCCCAGAAAACTGACTGTCCGCCCCACCTCTGCGCTAAGTGGACGATGAAGTCAGGTTCCAGTGTGCCTGGTGTTTACAGGTAATACTTCAGACTGGTCGGCCTCACCTCAGGGTGTCTGGGCGTTTGATATTATACAGTTGCAATGCTGAGGCCTGTGACTGTGATGCTGTAAGGCTACAGGAGTCTCTCTGGAGATCCTGAGTGATTTCCGGCGTTCGTGTGGAAACACAGCCCCACCCTCCCGCAGTGTCCAGTCCGCAGAATTTCCTGGAGACGTGGCCTAGCCGATGGGCGACCCCGCCAGCGAGAGACTAGCTGAGGCAGGACGTTCTGTACGGTTCAGTTAATTAGACGCGCACAGATGTTGAGCTCATCGTCCTTTTAATTGTGCCATCTATGCTAACTGTAGCAGAGATCGAACTATCAAGGTGACAGATCAATAATTTTAAATTAAATAGATGCATGATATTGCTAGCGCTGATGCAAGAGGCAAGTCAGAGGAACTGAACACAGAATGGATAGGAGTCGCAGTGAGTGAGAGAGGAATGAGCTAAATTATTTAAGAGGATTAAAACACTGAAGAACAGGAGACACAGTGAGAGAGAGGAGATCACAGGAAATACCTCAGTAACAAACATACTTACACACAGGACAGGAGACACAGCGAGAGAGAGGAGATCACAGAGAATCCCTCAGTAACAAACACACAGGACAGGAGACACAGCGAGAGAGAGGAGATCACAGGAAATACCTCAGTTTTAAGTGCAGACAACCGGACAGGAGACAGAGTGAGGAAGAGTAAATGAAACACAGTAGGATTGATAGGAGAGGGGTTATGAAGAGATGGGACACACAGAGATGGAGAGAAGGGAGGCAACAGTTGAACTCGCTGGCTGAGTTAATTGACGCTGCTGTTTCTTTGGCAGATGAAGTCGGGGTCCAGAGTTTCGCTGACGTGGCAGAACCGTCCCAGCTCGGTCTCCTCCCATTCCTGCAGGTCAGTGCCCCTTCAGTCAGACCCTGTGTTCGGGGAGACACACAGGGAAGTCGCACACTGTGACAAGAGGCTCCAGAGACATCGCTGAACCACAGAATAGCTCCGGAGCATTTGTGCACCTTTTGGAATTCTTCACGTATAGTGAAAGGTGAAAATAAAACCAAGAATGGGTGACGCGTCTTTACACAGAGGCGGGTGGGGAACAAGCTGCCCAGCCTTGTTGTTGATGCCGATACCCTGGCTTCCCTCCAGATACAGGTGGATTAAATCATGGGTCCAATTAATCACTAACTACCAGACAGGCTTGAAAAACCGAATGGCGTTCTCTCGTTTTTAACCTCTCTTCAGTTCTTAGAAAACCTGCATGCAGAAAAAAAAAAATTGCATTTTTTTACAACTTCCAACGGTCAGGTCTGTGGGTATTTAAATCTGACTAGAATGTGTATTGTTCAAAATCTCTTGTTCACTATCAGTGTTGTTGTTTTTAGTGTCCTTCTCATTACTCCTGTGGGTTTTATACTGTGGTAAAGAGTTAAAAAAGTCCTCACTTTGTGCTGCTCTCAGTTTGTTGACGGTGGCGTACTCCACATCCCTGTTGGGTAGTGTGATGTCTGTAGAGAACAGGATACAGGTCAATACTTATGTTTACTTATACTATACAGGATAAGACTTACATTAACACCATACTAAACAACAGGGCTCACTGTTCACACTCGTATTGACACTGTACAGACAACAGGACTCACTGTTCACACGCGTATTGACACTGTACTGAACAACAGGACTCACTGTTCACACACGTATTGACACTGTACAGACGACAGGACTCACTGTTCACGCTTGTATTCACGCTGTACACAACAGCAGGACTCACTATTATTACAAATGTTCACACTTGTGTTAAAACTGGACAGAGCAGCAAGAAGTTATCATGATGTTTTATTTCTGCTAGTTTAATAGATAGAAGTAAAAGATCCTCACTTTGTGCGGCTCGGGGTTTGTTGACTGTGGAGTATTCAACAGCAGTATCTGTCTGTGTTAATTCTGCAAAGAATAAAACACGTGTTCTCACCCGTTAACACTGTGCAGAGCAAGAAGGAATTCAATGAGTTAACACTGTACAGAACCGGACTCACTGTTCACACTCGCATTGACACTGTACTGACCAACAGGACTCGTGTCGACACCGTTCACACTCGAATCGACGCTGCTCACACTCGTGTTGACACTTGACACTCGTATCCAGTAATGATTGCCCAACCCACCACTTAGCAGAGCTCCCGGTGGTGGGGCTGTGGTCCAGGGGCTCTGCCCCGACTTCACCTCGCACTGACCTAGCAAGCCCACGCACCACAGGCGTCTCGCCCCCCCCCGCCGCTGCCGTTTGAGCCCTGCGAGCCCTTACACGCGAGAAGGCAAAACCTACTTCCGCCCGCGGGCCCGGGATCCTGGATCACGGAGTAGTGGAATTCCTGCGTTGCCGCGGTTCCTGAAAGAGAGATAACGGTCAGGGAAGCGTCGCTGAAGACGCGCGGCAGGTAGGGATAACGGTCAGGGAGGGGGCCGTGTCGGCCACCCGCAGGCCGCAGAGGCAGCAGGTTCGGGATCGTTCCACGCGGCCGAGAGAGAGGGGAAAGAGACGCGACATTTCGACTGTGGTCTTTTCCGGCTTCACGCGCCCGAAGGAGGCTCCGCGGCCGAAACGCCGCGTCTCTTTTCCTGTCCTTTCAGCGCAGGGATAAACCTTGACCTGCTCCACTGCGGGTGAAGACAAAGTCGGTGTCGCTGGGTTTTTAAAAAAAACCCGCAGAGCCACTTCATACTTCTGACGACGATGGAAGGGGAATATTTACAAGTCCTGTTCTAAAAGGTCTTCGGATCTCACCGTTACCAGCTGGGAGTGGGGTTTGCGCCAGGCAGTAGTCGGAGTCCGTTTTCTCCAGGCGTTCTGAAACAACCCAAAACACAGGATGAGAGACCGCAGTTGTGAAATGAGTTGAAAGCCGATCATGGGCCGCCCGTTTGCTAACTGAACCAGGCTTGCTCAGGCCGGATCCATTAAAACCCACAAACTTCATGAATTGATACTTGAGCTTGCGTTGTCCTGTTCTGGGAGCGACCAGCTTTGACTTTGCTGGACCTTTTATTGACCATCATATCGGACTGCTCCAGTGAGAACTCAGCATTACAGATCTCTCAAGGTCAAACTCACAGAAGAGCCACAGACAGACAGAGACAGGATCAGAGACACAGGAGAGAGTCAGGACAGTGAAGGCGTCCTCATCGAGGAGATCAGATACACTGAGAGAAGAGCCACAGACAGAGACAGGATCAGAGACACAGTGGAGAGTCAGGACAGTGAAGGCGTCCTCATGGAGGAGATCAGATACACTGAGAGAAGAGCCACAGACAGAGACAGGATCAGAGACACAGCGGAGAGTCAGGACAGTGAAGGAGTCCTCATGGAGGAGATCAGATACACTGAGAGAAGAGCCACAGACAGAGACAGGATCAGAGACACAGGGGAGAGTCAGGACAGTGAAGGAGTCCTCATGGAGGAGATCAGATACACTGAGAGAAGAACCACAGACAGAGACAGGATCAGAGACACAGGGGAGAGTCAGGACAGTGAAGGCGTCCTCATGGAGGAGATCAGATACACAGAGAGAAGAGCCACAGACAGAGACAGGATCAGAGACACAGCGGAGAGTCAGGACAGTGAAGGCGTCCTCTACTTAAATTATTACATTATACACAATTTGAGTTCATTTTAAAAAGTAAAAGGTAATGATAGGAATGCATTTTCATAAGAAAGATAATACCGATATGCATGTGATAATCTTCCTTATATCATGTAGTGTGTCATTTGGACACTTTGTGGGCTTGAAATACAAAGAAAATCATGTTCTATGGTACAAGATAAATACAAAACTTAAGCTTTTATTTTAATTAGATTTGTTTATTAAGCATAAACAATCATTTATTACATTAATATATGTGGAAATAACATTTTAGCATCATACGTTTAGTATATTTAGTCCCTAATGCTGAAAGAAATAATCATTTGTTTAACATGCACGGGTCTGTCTCAAAGGATGCAGTGCTCCTGGAGGGGCTCTCAAACCCTGCATTTCAGATGCCTAGCTGTATCCCTCACATGTGGCACCTCAGAATGACTTCTAACCTTACCTGTGGTGTCTTCAGTCCCTATTGCTCAATGCATGGTGTACGTACTGCATACATGTGTCTTGAGAATGAGGAATGGGCCCCTGAGACAGTCATTTGCCTATTTCACAAATGATCGTATTTTACTAGAGATTCTGTTTGGGATTCAGATGTGCATGCGGACAGCAATCCCTTTCAAGAAATGATACGTTCTGGATGCACAGGCTGCCAACGTGAGTACGTGTTGGGTTCTTGGTTTGAATGCTCGAGTTGTCAGGCTGGTGTTTTTTGTTCCTGTTGGAGCCCATAAATATGAACAAGGCACTTGAGAACGTCTCTGTGCGGGTGTGCGTTTGTAATGACGTGTGTGTGCTCCTCTGTTTCAGTATAAAAAAATGCATTTAAGACATTCAGCCTTTTCATGTTCCTAATATTCTTTCCTTCTTGACAATAAGAACTAAGGTTGCTGCTGGGAGAGGTGTTAGTGGGGCCGGCAGCGGGTTCTCTCACCCTGCGGTCTGTGTGGGTCCTGATGCCCCAGTATAGTGACGGAGGACACTGGACTGTAAACAGGCGCCGTCCTTCGGATGAGACGTCAAACCGAGGTCCTGACTCTCTCTGCTCATTAACAATCCCTGGGTGTTTCTGGAGAAAAGTAGGGGTGTTACCCCAGTGTCCTGGCCTGATTCCCCCCCTGGTCTTGACCCATCATGGCCTCCTAATCACCCCCCTCTCTGAACTGGCTCCATCCCTCTGCTCTCCTCCCCACTGAGAGCTGCTGTGTGCTGAGCGGACTGGAGCATCATCCAGGTGGGGGCTGCACACTGGGGGGGCTGGAGGGGATCCCCCTGACCTGGGAAGAGCTCTGAGGGGAGGGTCCAGACTTATTAATTATTATTATTATTCGTGCTGCACTGGGCTTCAGTCCTGGCAGTGAGAGGGGGACTCTGTGATCAGGACAGATACTTATGACTGTATAATAACACACGATAGAAATGGAACACAGGGTAGCGCTGTAGTCCCTTCGAAACGTTTTGAACTGCCAGAAGAAGTTTTCACAACCCGGACTCGTGAAGGTACAGGTGTTCTCCCATCGTCCGGAGCAAGGTGTATCATGTCCTGGTGATTTCTCCCGTTTCGAATGGAGTTTCCCCCTGACCTGGGAAGAGCCATGAGTGGAGAGTCCAGACTTATTAATTATTATTATTATTCGTGCTGCACTGGGCTCCTGTCCTGGCAGTGAGAGGGGGACTCTGTGATCAGTACAGATACTTATGACTGTATAATAATTCACGATAAAATTTAAAACAGGGTAGTGCTGTAGTCTCTTCGACACGTTTTGAACTGCCAGAAGAAGTTTTCACAACCCGGACTCGTGAAGGTACAGGTGTTCTCCCATCGTCCCAAGCAATGTCGCGTTTAATGTCGCGTTTCTACTTTATTAGAGAGAGGCACTGAACATCCCGTGATGGACTGGTGTCCTGTCCAGGTTGTGAGTGTGTGTGTGTCCTGTGATGGACTGCTGTCCTGTCCAGGGTGTGTGAGTGTGTGTGTGTCCTGTGATGGACTGCTGGTGGTCCTCTTGGCCACACGGGGGCGCTGTGGCTCCACGGGGGGGGTTATGTTCAAGTCCCGCTGGGAATCGCACCGACGCGGTGGAGTTCGTGAACGTCCCAGACACCAAGAAAACGAGAGAGAGAAAAAAGGTCGTTTTCGGGGTTCAAGAAGCAACCCCGAGATTCAGGGAGTTTCCCCGCTGAGCTTACTCTGCCGAAAACACGCAGGTTTTATTTTTTTCCCGAGCCCCCCCTCACACAGGCCGTTTCTGTAGCGTGAAGTTGTGTTTTTTTGCGCGGCGGTCGGTGAGGGGCGAAATTGTATTTATTTTTTTCCCACGGTTTGAAACAGAAACAGCCGGGTGGTGTTGTAGAGAGGTCGACGTGCCTGGTTTTTCTCGTCTGCGAAGCCCTTTTTTTTTGGGGGGGGGGGGGGGGGTCGTGAGGTCCCACGTAGCGCTCGGAAAAGAAAATGCCGTCTCTTTTCCCTGCAGGACAGGGGGGGGGGGACCCGTGTTTTTTGGACGTGGCGTGGCCCCAAATTTCCGCCCATGGCCGCTAGAGGGGGGTGGAGGTTGGTCTTTCTTTGACTTGGGGGTAGGGGGGGGTTGCTAATTTCACTGAACCCCACCCCACGGAAACCCGTGTTGGACGTGGGGGTGCTGAATGCGCCCTCGACGTGAATTTGTCTTTAAATTCAAGTGCAGCTTTTGTAACCCTTGGGCCGGAAACAGCTGGACCCGTTTCCCCTGCCTGTCCGAGGTGGCGACTAACGGGGTCGTACAGGGACACCCGGCTGGCCGCCGAGAGTTGGAAAGATAAAATGTCCACCTAAAAAAAAATACAACCGCGAAAAATGGCGGCCATTTTTGTTTCGCGGCCGAGCCGTGATCGCGTCGGGGGCGACGTCACGGTGGCGTCACAATGAGCCGCCTGACGTCACAGAGCGGCCGAATCTAGCGGGGGGCAGCGCCGGAGCCCCGTGAGCTCAGAGGTGTGAAGAGAGAGGAGGAGGAAAGGACTATATAGCGCTTTCTAAACACGTGTTTCTTCCAAAAAAGATTCGCGGGTTACTTCGACTTCAATCAAATAATAGTTTCAGCTTCAGATTCACTCTGAAGTATCCCCGTGAAATCGGTAAGTCAGTCAAAAGTGAGAAAAAACAAAATAAGTTGAGAAATAAGTTGTTTTTTTTCCCGTTACTCCACTCTTATGGGTGTGATCATGCTGTAAAACGATATTGAGAGGAGGTGCACCTCTACACAAAGAGTGGTGGGGGTGGGGAACAAGCTGCCCAGCCCTGTGGTTGAAGCCGATACCCTGGCTTCTCTCCAGACACAGCTGGGTGAGCTCCTCCAGTCAGGACAGGAGGGTCTACTGTACACAGAGAGTGGCGGGGTTGTGGAACAAAGCTGATACCCTGGCTTCTCTCCAGACACAGCTGGGTGAGCTCCTCCAGTCAGGACAGGAGGCTCTTCTGTACGCCGAGGGTGGTGGGGGTGTGGAACAAAGCTGATACCCTGGCTCCTCTCCAGACACAGCTGGGTGAGCTCCTCCAGTCAGGACAGTAGGCTCTTCTATACACAGAGGGGGGCGGGGGTGGGGAACAAGCCGCCCAGCTGTGTGGCTCCGCCCCCTCCCCTCCCCTCTGTGACTCTGCTTGTCTCGGCAGGACAATGGACCGACAGAGATGCCGCACGGCCATGCGCGGTCACAGCAGGACCCGGGCCCGGCGAGGCGTCATAAGTCCACGAGACACTTCCAGTGGTGATCTTGACTGAGGACGCGCCTCGGCTCAAGAGACAGGGTCGCGGGTCCGAGGAAAACCAAGCTGCAGGTCCATTATGGCCTTCTGAGAGCACAGATTGCCTCTGGACGTCCCACACTCTTCCTGGACACACTGTAGAGACTCACCTGTCCGGACTCTCACTGGACACACTGTAGAGACTCACCTGTCCAGACTCTTACTGGACACACTGTACACACTCACCTGTCCAGATTCTCACTGGACACAGTGTAGAGACTCACTTGTCCAGACTCTTACTGGACACACTGTACACACTCACCTGTCCAGACTCTCACTGGACACACTGTAGAGACTCACCTGTCCAGACTCTTACTGGACACACTGTAGAGACTCACCTGTCCAGACTCTTAGTGGGCCCGGTGCCCCACATCTACCCTACAGCTCCCCCCACTGACCCCTAAACTCCCGATACCCTACAGGTCCCCAGACTGACCCATAAACTCCCGATACCCTACAGCTCCCCACACTGACCCCTAAACTCCCGATACCCTACAGCTCCCCACACTGACCCCTAAACTCCCGACACCCTACAGCTCCCCACACTGACCCCTAAACTCCCGATACCCTACAGCTCCCCACTCTGACCCCTAAACTCCCGATACCCTACAGCTCCCCACACTGACCCCTAAACTCCCGATACCCTACAGCTCCCCACTCTGACCCCTAAACTCCCGATACCCTACAGCTCCCCACTCTGACCCCCACAGTCCTGATGGCCGAGAGGTCTCTGCTTGCTGTAGTGATTGAGTGAGCTCTGTGGACCTGACCTCTGTCTTGTGTCCTCGTTTCCAGCGTCTCCTTGTGGTCCGTCACTTCACCAGACCTGAAGGTGAGATCTGGGGAGGAGACAGAGCACCCCCTAACACTCCTGAGCTGGGTTACAGGGTAAGACAGCTTCTTACTCTTGGACACACCTGTCCACACTCTTTCTGGACACACTGGACACACTCACCTGTCCACACTCTTACTGGACACACTGTACAGACTCACCTGTCCACACTCTTACTGGACACACTGTACAGACTCACCTGTCCACACTCTCACTGGACACACTGTACACACTCACCTGTCCAGACTCTTACTGGACACACTGTACACACTCACCTGTCCAGACTCTCACTGGACACACTGTAGAGACTCACCTGTCCAGACTCTCACTGGACACACTGTACACACTCACCTGTCCAGACTCTCACTGGACACACTGTACACACTCACCTGTCCACACTCTCACTGGACACACTGTCCACACTCACCTGTCCCGGCTCTTATTGGACACACTGTACACACTCACCTGTCCAGACTCTTACTGGACACACTGTCCACACTCACCTGTCCAGACTCACACTGTCCACACTCACCTGTCCACACTTTCACTGGACACACTGTCCACACTCACCTGTCCAGATTCTCACTGGACACACTGTCCACACTCACCTGTCCCGGCTCTTATTGGACACACTGTACACACTGACCTGTCCAGACTCTTACTGGACACACTGTCCACACTCACCTGTCCAGACTCACACTGTCCACACTCACCTGTCCACACTCTCACTGGACACACTGTCCACACTCACCTGTCCAGACTCTCACTGGACACACTGTCCACACTCACCTGTCCACACTCTCACTGGACACACTGTCCACACTCACCTGTCCAGGCGTAGTCTCTGCTCCTCATCCCCCCTGCGTTGTGTCTCCCCCTCTCCCCGCTGGACAGAATCCTGTGGTGTCTTCTTGTCTCCCCGAGCTCGTCCAGAAGCTGGAGAGGGCGGCCGAGCTGCAGCTGGAGCTCCCGGGGTCGCCCGGCTCGTCCCGCTCGGGCTCGCCCGACTCGTTCCGCTCAGTGTCCCCCCCCCTCCTCGCCCGAGAGCCCACTCCGCTACCCGCCTCCGGCCCCCCCTCCGGCCCCCTCAGGCCCCTGCCCGCCCCGCCCCGCCGCCCCCTCTTCATCCCCGCCATGCCCCTCGAGCCCCCCCTGCTGCCTTGGGCGGTGCCCCTGCCCCTGCCCCCACCCGTCCTGCCCCCCATCGCCCGCCCGGCCCCGCCAGGTCCCGCCTGGGGCTCCCCAGTGCGGAGGGCAAGGAGAGAGGCTGAGATGTCTGACGAGGCAAGTGGGGCAGAGTCTGTCCGTCTGTCTGTCTGTCCGTCTGTCCGTCTGTCTGTCCTTTTCTCTGTCCATCTTTCCTTCTGTCCATCTGTCCCTTTCACTGTCCTTCTGTCTTTCTGTTCTTTTCTCTGTCCATGTGTCCTTCTGTCCTTCTGACTTTCTGTTCTTTTCTCTGTCCTTCTGTCCATCTGTCTTTCTGTCCTTTTCTCTCTTTCTGTCCATCAGTCCATCTGTCCTTTTCTCTGTCTTTTTGTCCGTCTGTACTTCTCTCTTTCTGTCTTTCTGTCTGAGTCTCTCTTTTTCTCTGTGTCTGTCCCTCTCTCCCTGTGTCTTTCCATGTCTCCCTGTCTGTCCTCCGTTGTCCCAGCTGGGTCTCTCTCCCTGTGTCTCCCTGTCTGTCTCTCTGTCTGTCCTGCGTTGTCCCAGCTGGGTCTGTCTCCTCTGCTCTCTGCCTTCAGCTCTGTTCGCCGATGTACCGCCAGCCCGTCTCTCTCTCAGCCTGTCTCTTGACTTGCAGGAGGAAGAGGAGGTGGAGACAGCTCCTCCGGCAGGAGAGAGGAAGGAGGTCAGTGCTGGTCCCACCCTGGGTCTGTCCCTGGGTCTCAGTGTCTCTCTCTCTTTCAGCCCTGTCTGTCAGTGTCTCTCTCGGCCTGCTGTCTGTCTGTCCCTGCCTCTCTGTCTCTCTCTTTCAGCCCCGTCTGTCAGTCTGTCTGTCCCTCGATCTCAGTGTCTCTCTCTCGGCCTGCTGTCTGCCTGTCCCTGCCTCTCTGTCTCTCTCTCTTTCAGCCCTGTCTCTCAGTCTGTCTGTCCCTCGATCTCAGTGTCTCTCTCTCGGCCTGCTGTCTGCCTGTCCCTGCCTCTCTGTCTCTCTCTCTTTCAGCCCTGTCTGTCAGTGTCTCTCTCCTCCTCCTCTCTGTCCTGTGGTGTCCAGGCAGTGTGTCTCTCTCCTCCTCTCTGTCCTGTGGTGTCCAGTGGGTCAGTATTAGTGGGCTACACCCAGGCTCACTCACTGCGAGTGTGATCTCAGCAGAGTCTCGGTGCTCTTGGGACACTTGACTCACCTGTCTTTCTCTTTCTCTCCCTGTGCTGTCCCTCTCCTGCCCCCTCTCTCCCTCCTCGGACTCCAGCTAGAGGAGGTCCAATCACCATCTCTTGTGAGACAGAAGAAAAAGAAGGTGGGTAATGCTCTGATCCTCTCTTTACTCCTGTCCAGTGTCCAGTCAGTGTCCAGTCAGGGTGTCGGTATGAACCCCTCTCTCTCTCTCAGTGCAGTGTTCATGTACTGGAGTGTCCAGTCAGTGTGTCTGTATGAACCCCTCTCTCTCTCAGTGCAGTGTTCATGTACTGGAGTGTCCAGTCAGTGTGTCTGTATGAACCCCTCTCTCTCTCAGTGCAGTGTTCATGTACTGGAGTGTCCAGTCATGTGTCTGTATGAACCCCTTTCTCTCTCTCAGTGCAGTGTTCATGTCCTGGAGTGTCCAGTCCGACTCTAAACGTGACTCTCCTGTCTCTGCTTCAGAAGCGCTGGTGGGTCTTTTTAAACTCCCTGAGCTGCGTGTCGGTGGAGACAGATGATAAGGACGAGCCGATGGAGGCGGCGGAGACTGTAGGTCAGGAGAGGAAGAGCGAGGGAGAGGAGGAGCAGGCTGCCGGGAAGGACAAGAAGAGGAAGAGGAGGGGCAGGTGAGCAGACAGGGGGGCGCCGCCCGGTCGTGTCTGTGATTCAACGAGGAGTCTCCTCTTGCTGTTTGATGTCATGGTGACGTCTGTGTCTGTGTCCCTCACACCTGCATTAAAAATATTCTTTCCAGGTTCCTTTCCTGGTTCTGTGCCTGCTAAGATCTGGACTGGACTGTGCTGGACCGGAGCTGAGGAGCCCCAGACTGTGCTGGACCGAAGCTGAGGGGCCGTAGACTGGACTGGACCTAAGCTGAGGGTCCCCAGACTGGACTTAATCTGTATTGTAATTTTTGTTCTTTTGTTAAGCATCATTAAAATGGTTTAAAAAAAAATCTGTTTAGCTTTTGTTTTTTTCCCTCCCCCACCCTGAAACGAACGAACAGAGTCTGTCCTTCTCTTTCATCCCGGAGAGTTTCTGGTTGACGGATTGAGGCCGAGAGCCCTCATCGTCGGCGTACCACCAGTTAGCGGGGATATAGCAAGGGGGGGCACCGTGTCCAATACTCCTTGAAACGAGACAGATTTCAAGCCACCTCCTTCTGAAGAGCAGGAAGTCGACCACGAAGTCCAGGGTGTCCTAGGAAGCTCTTTAGCCCTCGTTTGCCCAGCAGCCATCTCACCCTGCAGCTCCCAGCTGGCAGCCCCCTCCCCACTGGAGCCCAGCAGGTGGGAGCCTGGTCAGTACCTGGAGGGGAGACTCCTGGGAAAAACTGAGGTTGCTGCTGGGAGAGGTGTTAGTAGGGTCAGCAGGGGGCGCTCACCCTGCGGTCTGTGTGGGTCCTGATGCCCCAGTATAGTGACGGGGGACACTGGACTGTAAACAGGCGCCGTCCTTCGGATGAGACGTCAAACCGAGGTCCTGACTCTCTGTGCTCGTTAACAATCCCGGGGTGTTTCTGGAGAAGAGTAGGGGTGTTACCCCAGTGTCCTGGCCTGATTCCCCCCCTGGTCTTGACCCATCATGGCCTCCTAATCACCCCTGTCTCTGAACTGGCTCCATCCCTCTGCTCTCCTCCCCACTGAGAGCTGCTGTGTGCTGAGCGGACTGGAGCATCATCCAGGTGGGGGCTGCACACTGGGGGGACTGGAGGGGATCCCCCTGACCTGGGAAGAGCTCTGAGGGGAGGGTCCAGACTTATTAATTATTATTATTATTCGTGCTGCACTGGGCTTCAGTCCTGGCAGTGAGAGGGGGACTCTGTGATCAGGACAGATACTTATGACTGTATAATAATACACGATAGAAATGGAAACAGGGTAGCGCTGTAGTCTCTTCGAAACGTATTGAACTGCCAGAAGAAGTTTTCACAACCCGGACTCATGAAGGTACAGGTCTTCTCCCTTCGGCCGGAGCAAGGTGTATCGTGTCCTGGTGATTGCTCCCGTTTTGAACGGAGTTTAATGTTGCGTTTCTACTTTATTAGAGAGAGGCACTGAACATCCTGTGATGGACTGGTGTCCTGTCCAGGGTGTGTGAGTGTGTGTGTGTCCTGTGATGGACTGCTGTCCTGTCCAGGGTGTATGAGTCTGTGTGTGTCCTGTGATGGGCTGGTGTCCTGTCCAGGGTGTGTGTGTGTACTGTAATGGACTGGTATCCTGTGAAGGACTGGTGTCCTGTCCAGGGTGTGTGTGTGTCCTGTGATGGACTGGTGGATCACAATATTAATTCTCCTCCTTGATTTCCTCCTTCATCGCCAGAGTGAAAGCGGGACACGGCAGTAAAAGCTCAGCCCTGCGGGTGGTGGTCCTCTCGGCCACACGGGGGCGCTGTGGCTCCACGGGGGGGGTTATGTTCAAGTCCCGCTGGGAATCGCACCGACGCGGCGGAGTTCGTGAACGTCCCCGACAACAAAAAAACGAGAGAGAGAAAAAAGGTCGTTTTCGGGGTTCAAGAAGCAACCCCGAGATTCAGGGAGTTTCCCCGCTGAGCTTACTCTGCCGAAAACACGCAGGTTTTATTTTTTTCCCGTGCCCCCCCCCCCCCCCCACACACAGGCCGTTTCTGTAGCGTGAAGTTGTGTTTTTTTGCGCGGCGGTCGGTGAGGGGCGAAATTTTATTTATTTATTTTTTTCCCACGGTCTGAAACAGAAACGGCCGGGTGGTGTTGTAGAGAGGTCGACGTGCCTGGGTTTCCTCGTCTGCGAAGCCCGTTTTTTTTTGGGGGGGGGGGTCGTGAGGTCCCACGCAGCGCTCGGAAAAGAAAATGGCGTCTCTTTTCCCCGCAGGACGGGGGGGACCCGTGTTTTTTGGACGTGGCGTGGCCCGAAATGTCCGCCCTTGGGCGCTAAAGGGGGGTGGAGGTTGGTCTTTCTTTGACTTGGGGGTCGGGGGGGGTGCTACTTTCACTGAACCCCACCCCACGGAAACCCGTGTTGGACGTGGGGGTGCTGAATGCGCCCTCGACGTGATTTTGTCTTTAAATTCAAGTGCAGCTTTTGTCACCCTTGGGCCGGAAACAGCTGGACCCGTTTCCCCTGCCTGTCCGAGGTGGCGACTACCGGGGTCGTACAGGGACACCCGGCTGGCCGCTGAGAGTTGGAAAAATAAAATGTCCGCCCCCCCAAAAAAAACCAACCGCGAAAAATGGCGGCCATTATTGTTTCGCGGCCGAGCCGTGAGCGCGTCGGGGGCGACGTCACGGGGGCGTCACAATGAGCCGCATTACGTCACAGAGCGGCGGATTCTAGCGGGGGGCGGCGCCGGAGCCCCGTGAGCTCAGAGGAGTGAAGAGAGAGGAGGAGGAAAGACCTATATAGCGCTTAATAAACAGAATCGCTCTTCAGTATCCCCGTGAAATCGGTAAGTCAGTCAAAAGCGCCGCTGGCAAGAAATAACAAAATAAGTGGAGAAATAAGTTGTTTTTTTTTTACCGTTACTCCACTCTTATGGGTGTGATCGTGCTGTAAAAAGATATTGAGAGGAGCTGCACCTCTACACAGAGGGTGGTGGGGGTGGGGAACAGGCCGCCCAGTCCGTGTGGTTGAAGCCGATACCCTGGCTTCTCTCCAGACACAGCTGGGTGAGCTCCTCCAGTCAGGACAGGGGGCTCTTCTGTACACAGAGGGGGGCGGGGGTGGGGAACAAGCCGCCCAGCGGTGTGGCTCCGCCCCCTCCCCTCCCCTCTGTGACTCTGCTTGTCTCGGCAGGACGATGGACCGACAGAGATGCCGCACGGCCGTGCGCGGTCGCAGCAGGACCCGGGCCCGGCGAGGCGTCGTAAGTCCTCCCCTCCAGCGTCCAGCGTCCAGCCCTCCTCCGACTGGCCTCTCCGCCTCCAGCAGCGCTCGCTGTATTATAATAATAATAATAATAAACTTCACTGATAGAGCACCTTTCACACACATAGCAGCGCAAAGCGCTTGACAGACCAGGTCTCACGGTAGCACCTCCAGACGAGGAGAGACACTTCCAGTGGTGATCTTGACTGAGGACACGCCTCGGCTCAAGAGACAGGGTCGCGGGTCCGAGGAACACCAAGCTGCAGGTCCATTATGGCCTTCTGAGAGCACAGATTGCCTCTGGACGTCCCAGACTCTTCCTGGACACACTGGACACACTCACCTGTCCAGACTCTTCCTGGACACACTGTAGAGACTCACCTGTCCAGACTTTCACTGGACACACTGTACACACTCACCTGTCATGACTCTCACTGGACACACTGTACACACTCACCTGTCCAGACTCTCACTGGACACACTGGACACACTCGCCTGTCCAGACTCTTACTGGACACACTGTACACACTCACCTGTCCAGACTCTCACTGGACACACTGGACACACTCACCTGTCCAGACTCTCACTGGACACACTGGACACACTCGCCTGTCCAGACTCTTACTGGACACACTGTACACACTCACCTGTCCAGACTCTCACTGGACACACTGTAGAGACTCACCTGTCCAGACTCTTACTGGACACACTGGACACACTCGCCTGTCCAGACTTTTACTGGACACACTGGACACACTCGCCTGTCCAGACTCTCACTGGACACACTGGACACACTCACCTGTCCAGACTCTCACTGGACACACTGTAGAGACTCACCTGTCCAGACTCTCACTGGACACACTGTACACACTCACCTGTCCAGACTCTTACTGGACACACTGTAGAGACACACTCATCTGTCCAGACTCTCACTGGACACACTGTACACACTCACCTGTCCACACTCTCACTGGACACACTGTACACACTCACCTGTCCACACTCTCACTGGACACACTGTAGAGACTGCCCAAGGCCCCTAGTCTCGACACGACTGGGCTGGGCTGTGTGGTTAGAGCTGTCTCAGAGATGGGCTGTCTGGCGTCTTCACAGGTCACACCGGTCAGGCCGAACCCGGACTGGCAGCGGGAGAGGTCCCGGCCCAAGTCCCGGTGCTTTTCCGTAAGTCTGACCCGGTCGCCTTCCGCGAGACTGGACCGGCCGCCCTGTGGTGGGCCCGGTGCCCCACATCTACCCTACAGCTCCCCACACTGACCCCTAAACTCCCGATACCCCACAGCTCCCCACACTGACCCCTAAACTCCCAATACCCTACAGCTCCCCACACTGACCCCTAAACTCCCGATACCCTACAGCTCCCCACACTGACCCCTAAACTCCCGATACCCTACAGCTCCCCACTCTGACCCCTAAACTCCCGATACCCTACAGCTCCCCACACTGACCCCTAAACTCCCGATACCCTACAGCTCCCCACTCTGACCCCTAAACTCCCGATACCCTACAGCTCCCCACACTGACCCCTAAACTCCCGATACCCTACAGCTCCACACTGACCCCTAAACTCCCGATACCCTACAGCTCCCCACACTGACCCCCACAGTCCTGATGGCCGAGAGGTCTCTGCTTGCTGTAGTGATTGAGTGAGCTCTGTGGACCTGACCTCTGTCTTGTGTCCTCGTTTCCAGCGTCTCCTAGTGGTCCGGCATTTCAGCAGGCCTGAAGGTGAGATCTGGGGAGGAGACAGAGCACCCCCTAACACCCCTGAGCTGGGTTACAGGGTAAGACAGCTTCTTACTGTTGGACACACCTGTCCACACTCTTACTGGACACACTGGACACACTCGCCTGTCCAGACTCTTAATGGACACACTGTAGAGACACACCCACCTGTCCAGACTCTTACTGGACACACTGTACACACTCACCTGTCCAGACTCTCACTGGACACACTGGACACACTCACCTGTCCAGACTCTCACTGGACACACTGTCCACACTCACCTGTCCAGACTCTCACTGGACACACTGTCCACACTCACCTGTCCACACTCTCACTGTCCACACTCACCTGTCCAGGCGTAGTCTCATCCCCCCTGCGTTGTGTCTCCCCCTCTCCCCGCTGGACAGAATCCCGAGATGTCTTCGTGTCTCCCTGAGCTCGTCCAGAAGCTGGAGAGGGCGGCCGAGCTGCATCTGGAGCTCCCAGAGTCGCCCGGCTCGTCCCGCTCGGGCTCGCCCGGCTCGTTCCGCTCGGTGTCCCCCCCGTCCTCGCCCGAGAGCCCCCTCCGCCCCCCGCCCCCGGCCCCCCCCTCCGGCCCCCTCCGGCCCCTGACCGCCCCGCCCCGCCGCCACCCCTTCCTCGCCGCCATGCCCCTCGAGCCCCCCCTGCTGCCCGGGGCGGTGCCCCTGCCCCTGCCCCCACCCGTCCTGCCCCCCATCGCCCGCCCGGCCCCGCCAGGCCCCGCCTGGGGCTCCCCGGTGCGGAGGGCAAGGAGAGAGGCGGAGATGTCTGACGAGGCAAGTGGGGCAGAGTCTGTCCGTCTGTCCGTCTGTCTGTCCGTCCATCTGTCCGTCCATCTGTCTGTCTGTCTGTCTGTCTGTCTGTCTGTCCATCCGTCTGTCTGTCTGTCTGTCTGTCCTTCTGTCCATCTGTCCTGCTGTCCTTTTCTCTGTCCATCTTTCCTTCTGTCCATCTGTCCCTTTCACTGTCCTTCTGTCTTTCTGTTCTTTTCTCTGTCCATCTGTCCTTCTGACTTTCTGTTCTTTTCTCTGTCCATCTGTCCGTCTGTCTTTCTGTCTGTCTGTCCTTCTATCCTTCTATCTTTCTATCCATCTGTCCTTCTGTCCTTTTCTCTGTCCATCTTTCCTTCTGTCCATCTGTCCCTTTCACTGTCCTTCTGTCTTTCTGTTCTTTTCTCTTTCCATCTGTCCTTCTGACTTTCTGTTCTTTTCTCTGTCCATCTGTCTGTCCGTCCATCTGTCTGTCTGTCCATCTGTCCCTCTGTCCTTCTGTCCTTTTCTCTGTCCATCTTTCCTTCTGTCCATCTGTCCCTTTCACTGTCCTTCTGTCTTTCTGTTCTTTTCTCTGTCCATCTGTCCTTCTGACTTTCTGTTCTTTTCTCTGTCCATCTGTCCTTCAGTCCATCTGTCTTTCTGTCCTTTTCTCTCTTTCTGTCCATCAGTCCATCTGTCCTTTTCTCTGTCTTTTTGTCCGTCTGTACTTCTCTCTTTCTGTCTTTCTGTCCTTCTATCTGAGTCTCTGTGTTTGTCCCTCTCTCCCTGTCTCTCTCCCTGTGTCTCTCCGTGTGTCTCCCTGCTCTCTGTCTGTCCTGCGTTGTCCCAGCTGGGTCTCCCTCCCTGTGTCTCCCTGCTCTCTGTCTGTCCTGCGTTGTCCCAGCTGGGCCTGTCTCCACGGCTCTCTGCCTTCAGCTCTGTTCGCCGATGTCCCGCCAGCCCGTCTCTCTCTCAGCCTGTCTCTTGACTTGCAGGAGGAAGAGGAGGTGGAGACAGCTCCTCCGGCAGGAGAGAGGAAGGAGGTCAGTGCTGGTCCCACCCTGCCCCCTGTCCTGTCTGTGGTGGAGTTTCGCCGTCTTGTCTGTCCCTGGGTCTCAGTGTCTCTCTCTCTTTCAGCCCTGTCTGTCAGTGTCTCTCTCTCGGCCTGCTGTCTGTCTGTCCCTGCCTCTCTGTCTCTCTCTCTTTCAGCCCTGTCTGTCAGTGTCTCTCTCGGCCTGCTGTCTGCCTGTCCCTGCCTCTCTGTCTCTCTCTCTTTCAGCCCTGTCTGTCAGTGTCTCTCTCGGCCTGCTGTCTGCCTGTCCCTGCCTCTCTGTCTCTCTCTCTTTCAGCCCTGTCTGTCAGTGTCTCTCTCCTCCTCCTCTCTGTCCTCAGTGTGTCTCTCTCCTCCTCCTCTCTGTCCTGTGGTGTCCAGGCAGTGTGTCTCTCTCCTCCTCCTCCTCTCTGTCCTGTGGTGTCCAGGCAGTGTGTCTCTCTCCTCCTCCTCCTCTCTGTCCTGTGGTGTCCAGTGGGTCGGTATTAGTGGGCTACACCCAGGCTCACTCCCTGCGAGTGTGATCTCAGCAGAGTCTCTGTACTCTTGGGACACTTGACTCACCCGTCTCTGTCTTTCTCTCCCTGTGCTGTCCCTCTCCTGCCCCCTCTCTCCCTCCTCGGACTCCAGCTGGAGGAGGTCCAATCACCACCTCCTGTGAGACAGAAGAAAAAGAAGGTGGGTGATGCTCTGATCCTCTCTTTACTCCTGTCCAGTGTCCAGTGTCTGTATGAACCCTTCTCTCTCTCTCAGTGCAGTGTTCATGTCCTGGAGTGTCCAGTCGGTGTGTCTGTATGAACCCCTCTCTCTCTCAGTGCAGTGTTCATGTCCTGGAGTGTCCAGTCAGTGTGTCTGTATGAACCCCTCTCTCTCTCAGTGCAGTGTTCATGTCCTGGAGTGTCCAGTCAGTGTGTCTGTATGAACCCCTCTCTCTCTCTCTCAGTGCAGTGTTCATGTACTGGAGTGTCCAGTCAGTGTGTCTGTATGAACCCCTCTCTCTCTCTCAGTGCAGTGTTCATGTCCTGGAGTGTCCAGTCAGTGTGTGTGTATGAACCCCTCTTTCTCTCAGTGCAGTGTTCATGTACTGGAGTGTCCAGTCAGTGTGTCTGTGTGAACCCCTCTCTCTCTCTCTCAGTGCAGTGTTCATGTACTGGAGTGTCCAGTCAGTGTGTCTGTGTGAACCCCTCTCTCTCTCAGTGCAGTGTTCATGTCCTGGAGTGTCCAGTCAGTGTGTCTGTGTGAACCCCTCTCTCTCTCTCTCTCTCTCAGTGCAGTGTTCATGTACTGGAGTGTCCAGTCAGTGTGTGTGTATGAACCCCTCTCTCTCTCAGTGCAGTGTTCATGTACTGGAGTGTCCAGTCAGTGTGTCTGTATGAACCCCTCTCTCTCAGTGCACTGTTCATGTACTGGAGTGTCCAGTCAGTCAGTGTGTCTGTGTGAACCCCTCTCTCTCAGTGCAGTGTTCATGTACTGGAGTGTCCAGTCAGTGTGTCTGTATGAACCCCTCTCTCTCTCAGTGCAGTGTTCATGTACTGGAGTGTCCAGTCAGTGTGTCTGTATGAACCCCTCTCTCTCTCTCTCAGTGCAGTGTTCATGTCCTGGAGTGTCCAGTCAGTGTGTCTGTATGAACCCCTCTCTCTCTCTCAGTGCAGTGTTCATGTCCTGGAGTGTCCAGTCAGTGTGTCTGTATGAACCCCTCTCTCTCTCTCAGTGCAGTGTTCATGTACTGGAGTGTCCAGTCAGTGTGTCTGTATGAACCCCTCTCTCTCTCAGTGCAGTGTTCATGTACTGGAGTGTCCAGTCAGTGTGTCTGTGTGAACCCCTCTCTCTCTCTCTGTGCAGTGTTAATGTACTGGAGTGTCCAGTCAGTGTGTCTGTATGAACCCCTCTCTCTCTCAGTGCAGTGTTCATGTCCTGGAGTGTCCAGTTAGTGTGTCTGTATGAACCCCTCTCTCTCTCAGTGCAGTGTTCATGTACTGGAGTGTCCAGTCCGACTCTTAACGTGACTCTCCTGTCTCTGCTTCAGAAGCGCTGGTGCGCCCTTCTTAACTCCCTGAGCTGCGTGTCGGTGGAGACAGAAGACCAGGACGAGCCGATGGAGGTGGCGACCGTAGCTCAGGAGAGGAAGAGCGAGGGAGAGGAGGAGCTGGCTGCCGGGAAGGACAAGAGGAGGAAGAGGAGGTGCAGGTGAGCAGACAGGGGGGCGCCGCCTGGTCGTGTCTGTGATTCAAGGAGGAGTCTCCTCTTGCTGTTTGATGTCATGGTGACGTCTGTGTCTGTGTCCCTCACACCTGCAATAACAATATTCTTTCCAGGTTCCTTTCCTGGTTCTGTGCCGGCTAAGATCTGGACTGGACTGGACTGGACTGGACTGGACTGGACTGGACTGGAGCTGAGGGACACCAGACGGGACTGGACAGGAGCCTAGGGACACCAGACTGGACTGGACCGGAGCTGAGAGACACCAGACTGGACTGGACTGGAGCTGAGGGACCCCAGACTGTGCTGGACCGAAGCTGAGGGACCCCAGTCTGGACTGAAGCTGAGGGACACCAGACTGTGCTGGACCGAAGCTGAGGGACCCCAGTCTGTGCTGGACCGAAGCTGAGGGACCCCAGACTGTGCTGGACCGAAGCTGAGGGACCCCAGTCTGGACCGAAGCTGAGGGACACCAGACTGCACTGGACTGGAGCTGAGGGACCCCAGACTGTGCTGGACCGAAGCTGAGGGACCCCAGTCTGGACTGAAGCTGAGGGACACCAGACTGTGCTGGACCGAAGCTGAGGGACCCCAGTCTGTGCTGGACCGAAGCTGAGGGACCCCAGACTGTGCTGGACCGAAGCTGAGGGACCCCAGTCTGGACCGGAGCTGAGAGACACCAGACTGTGCTGGACCGAAGCTGAGGGACCCCAGTCTGTGCTGGACCGAAGCTGAGGGACCCCAGACTGGACTGGACTGAAGGTAAGGGACACCAGACTGGACTGGACTGGAGCTGAGGGGCCCCAGACTGGACTGGACTGGAGCTGAGGGACCCCAGACTGTGCTGGACCGAAGCTGAGGGACCCCAGTCTGGACTGGAGCTGAGAGACACCAGACTGGACTGGACTGAAGCTTGTAATTTTTATTCTTTTGTTAAGGATCAATAAAAAAAAAATTAAAAAAAATCTGTTTAGCTTTTGGTTTTTTCCCTCCCCCCTCCCCCAAGGCTGCTGCTGGGAGAGGTGTGAGTGGGGCCAGCAGGGGGCGCTCTCACCCTGCGGTCTGTGGGGGTCCTGATGCCCCAGTATAGTGACGGGGGACACTGGACTGTAAACAGGTGCCGTCCTTCGGATGAGACGTCAAACCAACTCTCTGTGCTCGTTAACAATCCCGGGGTGTCTCTGAAGAAGAGTAGGGGTGTTACCCCAGTGTCCTGGCCTGATTCCCCCCCTGGTCTTGACCCATCATGGCCTCCTAATCACCCCCCCCTCTCTGAACTGGCTCCATCCCTCTGCTCTCCTCCCCACTGAGAGCTGCTGTGTGCTGAGCGGACTGGAGCATCATCCAGGTGGGGGCTGCACACTGGGGGGGCTGGAGGGGATCCCCCTGACCTGGGAAGAGCTCTGAGGGGAGAGTCCAGACTTATTAATTATTATTATTATTCGTGCTGCACTGGGCTTCAGTCCTGGCAGTGAGAGGGGGACTCTGTGATCAGTACAGATACTTATGACTGTATAATAATACACGATAGAAATGGAACACAGGGTAGCGCTGTAGTCTCTTCGAAACGTTTTGAACTGCCAGAAGAAGTTTTCACAACCCGGACTCGTGAAGGTACAGGTCTTCTCCCATCGTCCGGAGCAAGGTGTATCGTGTCCTGGTGATTTCTCCCGTTTCGAACGGAGTTTAATGTCGCATTTCTACTTTATTAGAGAGAGGCACTGAACTTTGGGGAACATGACATCCACCCAGTATTACTAGTAGGTTGATAAATATAAATGTTCTTTTTCCCCCCGTATTATACCTCGCGAAATATAACGATGGCCAACTCCTTAAGTGAAAATGTAAACCCTTCTCACGCTACAAGACAGTCCGTCAACATCGCCGCGGCCCGAAGCGCGACCTTCGGTATGACGTTGGCCGAAGGGGGTAGGGTAAGTACGTCACAGCCGGGGGAAGCCCCTATCACGTGAGAGGGGTGCGGCGGGCGACGACCCCCCGGGGGCGAAGAGAAGCTGATTTGCGTGGGGTGTGGAAACACTACACGACCAGGCAAGCGAGCCGTTTTTTTTTTGTTTTGTTTTTTCCAAAACATCAGAACAACCGCAGAGATGACCATCGATCCACCTCCGGACGTTTCCTTTTTTGTCCTCTTTGGCCTCCAAAACATAAAAAAAACTGGGATCCATCGTGGCGTTGCCAAATTAAAACGTCAACCACTTTTCGGGCTTTCGTGCTGTCCATGATGAAACCGTCATGGTTGTGTTAGGATACGTTACGTCACAGACCGGCGGCGCTCGGACGTGAGGAGTGTCGTTACGTTTTTGAAACGGGCACGTCAGACAAGATCTCTGACAAGATCTCCGAAAAACCCAAACCTGTAAGATTCAATTTCAATTTAGTTTTTTTATATAGCGCCTTTCACAACAAGAATGCCCCAAGGCACCGAACAAAGGAGTTGTTCCACACCCCTGCCACCCTCTGTGTACAGTAGAGCCCCCTGTCCTGACTGGAGGAGCTCACCCAGCTGTGTCTGGAGAGAAGCCGGGGTATCGGCTTCAACCACAGGGCTGGGCAGCTTGTTCCCCACCCCCACCCCCTTCTGTGTACAGAAGAGCCTCCTGTCCTGACTGGAGTGACAGTAGAGACGGGGTTCAGGGGTTATCTGGGTCGGGCCGCAGGCCTCACCTGGAGGCAACACACCGGCTTCTTTTAACAGATCACCTCGGGAATCGGGAACAACGGAGCTGTGTGCGGCCGTCTGTACGGAGGGGTTCAGCGCGGGGGGGCTCTGGGCTCGGGTCTGGACCCGGGGGGGGGGGGGGGGACTGTCTGTGTGGAGTCTGCATGGTCTCCCTGTGTTCTCCGGGTCCAAAGACAGGCTTTTGGGCTAATTGGCTTCTGGGAAAACTGGACCTGGTGTGTGTGTCCTGTGATGGACTGCTGTCCTGTCCAGGGTGTGTGAGTGAGTGTGTGTGTGTCCTGTGATGGACTGCTGTCCTGTCCAGGGTGTGTGAGTGAGTGTGTGTGTGTCATGTGATGGACTGGTGTCCTGTCCAGGGTGTGTGAGTGTGTGTGTCTGTGTGTCCTGTGATGGACTGGTGTCCTGTCCAGGGTGTGTGAGTGTGTGTGTCTGTGTGTCCTGTGATGGACTGGTGTCCTATCCAGGGTGTGTGTGTGTCCTGTGATGGACTGGTGTCCTGTCCAGGGTGTGTGAGTGAGTGTGTGTGTGTCCTGTGATGGACAGATGGTACCCAGCCTGGACACCCATGAGACACTGGCTTCCTCAGAAGACTCTCACGGAGGGCACACTGTCCCTAACCCGGGTCCAGAAGAAACTACAGTGATCTATAATTCCTGCGCCTCGGAAGGGGTTATGACGTCTATGTCCGGCGCCCGCGCCCGCGGACCGGCGGTTCGGCGTCGCGCTCCGCAGCTCGAGCTTCGGTGCGAGGCAGGGCGGGAGGGAGTCGATGTGGCCTCGGCGCCATCTTTGCTGGTGAGTCAATTGTGACCGTTGCGGTACAATAAACCATCAATAAACCTTTTCCTACTCCGACCAGTATTTCTGTCGCGGCCCACGTCCCCTACAATCGACAAACTATAAAAAAACAGTAGCCCTTCGCAACATTACACGCCATTTTTTTATTTTAAACGTCCGTTAGATACGCAGGTGGCTCGATACCTGTCTTAACCTCGCCGGCGTCTTCAAACAGGCAAGTGAATTTTATTTGGGGTCCCTCAGAATTGTGACAGAAATGTCAGTGAACCACAATAAAAAACGAAACTTTTTTTTTAAAGGCGATGAATGGATTTTATGAGTAAGCGTGTAGCAACTAACGTAAGGAAAAAAAAGTTTTCTTTCCCTACGAAGACGTTTTGGTACAGGACTTTCTTTAAATATCAGTTGTGCATAGCGTTTTACAAAAAGTTGAGGATGATCTTGGAGATAATTGCAAAGGAAAATTGAGATAACTACCAAAACATTACGTGTGAAACGACAGGACAGAACTTTGAACCCACAAAGAAACAAAGGTATGAAATATTGCCTCGTCATGGGGGGTTGATAATTGTAATAAGTGTTCCTAATTTTCGTAAAGAAATGTATATTATGGGAGTCACACGTGAGATTTAGTGTATATACGTTTCATATTGTGCATATATACGGGGTTAAAAAGTGGAATGAGTATGATTATAAACTCGTGTGTCCTATAATCAGATCATTTTTGAACAAGCTTTGATTAGATAGGTGAAAAACAACATCATAATATATTCTCACGTCTGAATATCAGCTTCTCCCCTCTGGCCAACATTTCAGGGCTCCCAGGTGTAGATCCCAAATTGAAACACATATTCATTTGTTACGCAGTTAAACAGTTAATAGAAGTGAGTGACCAGGTTAAATAAAGGTGGGTCAGTGTAAACTGTTTATTCTGGACCAGACTTTGTCATGTGTGATATGTCATGACTTCTTATATTAAGTTTTATCTTTATATTTAGTTCTACATGTGTAATAGATGCGATGTGTGTCCATAAAAAGGTTTCTCCAGGGGAAAATCAAGTTGGTTTTAAAACCGTGTTTCCTTTGTAGGGTACGTTTGCATTCCAAGTGTGGGGTTTTTGCCTTTTTATCATATTTTGGATGTGAATCCGTGGTATTTTTGCTGAGACAAGTTGCCTTTCTTATACGCGGAGGGATCTGCTTGTGAGATGTCCGCCCGGTCCATTTCTGAGCTCAGTATAAGGTGTAGAAAGCATGACTGTCATCATAACCCGCCTCTCACCCAGGTGTGGAATAATGTTGTGACTATTGCTTCAGCAATAACATGCTGATTGCATGTTTCTAGATGGGTATAACAGAGATCTCAACTACTGAGGGGCTGAGCTATATAATTGCTAACACTTATATAGCGCTTTTCTGGACACTCCACTCAATGCGCTGCACAGGGAATGGGGTATCCCTCTACCGCCACCAATGTACAGCCCCCACCTGGATGATGCGACGGGACCCCCCCTGGTCACTCCTCCTCGCTGTGCAGGGGGGGTCCCAGCCTCCTCGTCCTCTGGCCAGGAGCCCTCAGCCAAGCGGGTTCAGCCAGATCATCACTCCATGATCCTTTCAGTATGCTAAATTCCTGGTGTTGTTTTTTTTCTCCCCAGAAATCTGACTGTCCGCCCCACCTCTGCGCTAAGTGGACGATGAAGTCAGGTTCCAGTGTGCCTGGTGTTTACAGGTAATACTTCAGACTGGTCGGCCTCACCTCAGGGTGTCTGGGCTTTTGATATTATACAGTTGCAATGCTGAGGCCTGTGACTGTGATGCTGTAAGGCTACAGGAGTCTCTCTGGAGATCCTGAGTGATTTCTGGCGTTCGTGCGGAAACACAGCCCCACCCTCCCGCGGTGTCCAGTCCGCAGAATTTCCTGGAGACGTGGTCTCGCCGATGGGCGACCCTGCCAGCGAGAGACTAGCTGAGGCAGGATGTTCTGTACGGTTCAGTTAATTAGACGCGCACAGATGTTGAGCTCATCGTCCTTTTAATTGTGCCATCTATGCTAACTGTAGCCGAGATCGAACTATCAAGGTGACAGATCAATAATTTTAAATTAAATAGATGCATGATATTGCTAGCGCTGATGCAAGAGGCAAGTCAGAGGAACTGAACATAGAATGGATAGGAGTCGCAGTGAGTGAGAGAGGAATGAGCTAAATTATTTAAGAGGATTAAAACACTGAAGAACAGGAGACACAGTGAGAGAGAGGAGATCACAGGAAATACCTCAGTAACAAACATACTAACACACAGGACAGGAGACACAGCGAGAGAGAGAGGAGATCACAGAGAATCCCTCAGTAACAAACACACAGGACAGGAGACACAGCGAGAGAGAGGAGATCACAGAGAATCCCTCAGTAACAAACACACAGGACAGGAGACACAGCGAGAGAGAGGAGATCACAGGAAATACCTCAGTTTTAAGTGCAGACAACCGGACAGGAGACAGAGTGAGGAAGAGTAAATGAAACACAGTAGGAGATGGAGAGAAGGGAGGCGACAGTTGAACTCGCTGGCTGAGTTAATTGACGCTGCTGTTTCTTTGGCAGATGAAGTCGGGGTCCAGAGTTTCGCTGACGTGGCAGAACCGTCCCAGCTCGGTCTCCTCCCATTCCTGCAGGTCAGTGCCCCTTCAGTCAGACCCTGTGTTCGGGGAGACACACAGGGAAGTTGCACACTGTGACAAAAGGCTCCAGAGACATCGCCGAACCACAGAATAGCTCCAGAGCATTTGTGCACCTTTTGGAATTCTTCACGTATAGTGAAAGGTGAAAATAAAACCAAGAATGGGTGACGCGTCTTTACACAGAGGCGGGTGGGGAACAAGCTGCCCAGCCTTGTTGTTGATGCCGATACCCTGGCTTCTCTCCAGATACAGGAGGATGAAATCATGGGTCCAATTAATCACTAACTACCAGACAGGCTTGAAAAACCGAATGGCGTTCTCTCGTTTTTAACCTTTCTTCAATTCTTAGAAAACCTGCACGCAGAAAAAAAATAATTTGCATTTTTTTACTACTTCCAACGGTCAAGTCTGTGGGTATTTAAATCTGACTAGAATGTGTATTGTTCAAAATCTCTTGTTCACTATCAGTGTTGTTGTTTTTAGTGTCATTCTCATTACCCCTGTGGGTTTTATACTGTGGTAAAGAGTTAAAAAAGTCCTCACTTTGTGCTGCTCTCGGTTTGTTGACGGTGGCGTACTCCACATCACTGTTGGGTAGTGTGATGTCTGTAGAGAACAGGATACGGGTCAATACTTATGTTAACTTATACTATACGGGATAAGACTTACATTAACACCATACTGAACAACAGGGCTCACTGTTCACACGCGTATTGACACTGTTCAGACGACAGGACTCACTGTTCACGCTTGTATTCACACTGGACACAACAGCAGGACTCACTATTATTACAAATGTTCACACTTGTGTTAAAACTGGACAGAGCAGCAAGAGGTTATCATGATGTTTTATTTCTGCTAGTTTAATAGATAGAAGTAAAAGATCCTCACTTTGTGCGGCTCGGGGTTTGTTGACTATGGAGTATTCAACAGCAGTATCTGTCTGTGTTAATTCTGCAAAGAATAAAACACATGTTCTCACCCGTTAATACTGTGCAGAGCAAGAGTTTACACTGTACAGAACCGGACTCAGTGTTCACACTCGTATTGACACTGTACAGAACCGGACTCACTGTTCACACTCGTATTGACACTGTACTGAACAACAGGACTCACTGTTCACACTCATATTGACACTGTACTAAACAACAGGACTCGCTGTTCACACTCGTATTGACACTATACTGAACAACAGGACTCACCGTTCACACTTATTGATACTTTTTTGATCAACAAGACTCAGTGTTCACACTCATGTCGACACTTATCACACTCGTATTGACACTGTACTGAGCAACAGGACTCATTGTTCACACTCGTATTGACACTATACTGAACAACAGGACTAACCGTTCACACTTATTGATACTTTTTTGATCAACGGGACTCACTGTTCACACTCGTGTCGACACTGTTCACACTCGTATTGACACTGTACTGACCAACAGGACTCACTGTTCACACTCGTATTGACACTGTACGGAACAACAGGACTCGTGTTGACACCGTTCACACTCGAATCGACGCTGCTCACACTCGTGTCGACACTTGACACTCGTATCCAGTAAGCCTTTGCTACCATTATCAAACACAGAAATCGTTATAATTTAATTTTAAAAACATGGCTAAGCATGGGTTTAAAGTATATTCAAGAGTGCAGGTGCATTCAAAGAAATAGAGTTTCCCAAGCCCTCGGAAAGAATTACCATTTCCAAAGATGTCTAGTCTCAAGCATTAACATCCAAAGTACCTGTCTTAGCTGGGGCAGGAAGTTTGCCAAGCCACCTGAAAGAATTACCATTTCAAAAGATGTCTGTTGTAAGCCAGGTTCAATCATTATCATCCAAAGTACCGGTCTTCCCTTGGGGCAAGAGGGTTTCCTGTTTGTCTAGGATGTGTACTTCCCTTAAATAAAGGATGAATATGGGTACCATAGGTATTAAATCTCTCAAAGCTCAGAGTTAAACTAAAAAACCCTTGGTGAGTGTGTTATAACATGGATGGGTATTTATAGTCCAGTGCCTCCTATTTTACTAGAGATTCTGTTTGGGATTCAGAACTCGGGATCAAAATACTCTGAACCAAATAACTGAACCAATTTCTGTGTGTGATAATGTCCTTGAATTCTGACAACATCACACTAAATTACATGATATAAAACAGCTAATGTTTCTAGAGATAAAGTTTCTGGGATGCTTCTAATTACTTTGCATTACCAGGGACAGTTTAATTCACCTTGTACAGTACTGAAAGACCAAAATGTTTTTTTTAAAGTTATTTAACATTTTATAGAACTTTGTCTGCTATGGCAACATGATGAGCTTGGCCACTTATCTTAGGATAAAGATAGGATAAAGGTTTATCTTTTGCACCTACCTGCCCCCCAGGGAAGGCCAATGCTTTCTACGTTGATGGTTCCCTACAGTAGACTGTACCTTATCTTCAAAGGTAATGTATATTGACCCAAATCAGTTTTGGAATCCAATCTACTGACGAGATGGAGCACATCATTGTTTCAGGATTTTAGCATCATATGTTTAGTATATTTAGTCCCTAATGCTGAAAGAAATGATCATAGAACATTTGGACACTTTGTGGGCATGAAATACAAAGAAAATCATGTTCTATGGTACAAGATAAATACAAAACTTAAGCTTTTATTTTAATAAGATTTGTTGTTAAAGCATAAGCAATGATTTATTACAGATGCAGCCATTCAAAATGGGTGAGGTATTTCGCGGCATACCCCGGTGGGCGTGTCACAGTATCACGCAGTATCACGCGGTATCACGTGTGTCACGTGCGTCACGTGACTAACTATCCGGCGTCGCCTTGTAAAACCGCCAGGGGGAGCTTAACCTCTCATGTACAGCATTTGAGCCTTTAATTTGGAACTGTGTATTACAGCATGTTAATCATCAGTCATTAAAATGTTGGTATATATTATGAAAGCAAGATTGCTCAGTTGGACAGAAGTACACAACCTACCTTTATCAGAAATATTTATGCATCAAAGCCTTTACTGAAGATATTACTAATAGTATTAATAATGGATGACTTTGGACAAGCTGTATACTCAAAGTATAATTTCTTTAGCACATTTGTACAAGCACTTGGAATCTGTCCAAGCCATACTTTGTCAGGCATTTTGTTTTACTTCAACGGGGCATAAAAACTTCCTTGCTTTTAACAGGGCGTTTCATAATTTCTAGCTACGAAAATGATTTAAAATGCGACACCTATCATTCAACTAGAGCTTAAAATATCACAAGGAAAAATACACACCGGTATTCCATTTCTCCCTAAACATTGTAAGCTTCGAAGTCTTTAACTAACGTGAAACCGGAGTCAACAAGCATACTTTTAGAATTTGATTAAAAGGGAATATAATATGGAATCGCATATCTCAATAATTTAATAACGGTATGATTATATCCGTGTACTGCGGCAGAGCTATGTAGGGCTGTTTCGCCTGCCTGATCATGTGAGCTCTCTTGTAGCCTACTGGTCTAGGTGCGTGACCACCAGCTGGTAGGTTGGGTGTTCGAATCCAGCTGGTACTGGACTTTTCATTTTTATTTATTTATTTTTTAATCGCGTAACATAAACATATTACCGTATGCAAACTGTACTGTATACAGTATGTATATGTATATTTAATGTCTTAACTGTGCCCGTTTAATTGAATTTAAAAAAAATATTTAACACGAACATTAAGCTGCTTACATCTTCCGCCTGAGAACAGTCACCCGTTGCTACCCAACGCAGAATGGTGATTGGCTGACACCATCTGACACCCCTCTGATTGGAGAAAAAAGACGTGCTGGTGTGCTATACCAGGAAGAGGATTTCTTTCCATTCAAAACGTGTATTTTAAAAGTTTAAGAAGTAAAAACCTTACAGCGTACACAGATTTCTAAACTGATCAGGATCGTTATCTTTGTCTTATGCATAATAATGTTCACCGCTCTGTCCAGCAAATTAATAATAAACTTTATTTTATATAGCGTTTTAAACGAATAAGAAATTAGATTGCTCATAAACCTAATCACTTGCTTTTTCTTTTTATTTAGGCTCAGATTTCAACTATAGATCGTATTATTAATAACCATAATAACAACCAACCAACAAAAACAACCATATAAACATAATGGTGGTGCTGGACCTTCCAGTTTTATTTATTTATTTTTTAATCGCGTAACATAAACATATTACCATATGCAAACTGTACTGTATACAATATGTATATGTATATTTAATGTCTTAACTGTGCCCGTTTAAGTATTGAATATTCATATCTAATTTTACCACTGAAGGGAAATCTTAACATAAACATACAGTATATGGCTGGTCTCGGTACTTTAAAGAAAAAAATACGCACCAGTATTCCATTTCTCCCTAAACATTGTAAGCTTCGAATGAAACCACTAAATAAAGACATAAATATAGAAATCTTAAGATTTGTTTTATTTAATGTTGGTAGCAGGATGAACTGTCAGAGTGTATATTTTGTCGCAAAGTTGCTACAAGATGTTAACAGTGAAAAAGGTATTTAGAAATGAGTTATTTCAAGATGAAAAAGAAAACATACACGAAACATGGTTTCATTACGACCAGAATCGTTCTTGAGATATTTTTAACTTGATTTACAGTATTTGAGAGGTAAGTCTTAACACCGATACTACAGTGCTTAAGTACTGCTCACGTATATGTTTCTAGGTTTATATTATGCATTTCATACGGTCAAATTACTTTTGAGCAACTAATAAGAAGCGCGAAACGGTATGCGTTTTACTTTCGTTTTGTGCTGGGACCCGTGGATTGATTAGAGATATCAAGTACATACAAGTCATTTTTTAAATGTTGTAGTTCGTCTTGAAAAAATGTTACGAGTACATCATCTATCAACAATTACACAGGTTCTGTTTCCATATTGCGGATTTTGGTTAGGTACAGTATTATCAAATCCACTGGCGCTGTGTGTTACTTTACTGAGTCCCAATCTGTGATTGAAACCTGTAAAACCGGTTTAATTCGTCACAGCCAGCACTCTTCAGGTGTGAGGGTCTTCTGCTCAGAATGAAACGCTAAAATGTTTGTGTATATTCTAATGGTAGTGGGGGCAGGGTGTGTGGGAACAGGTTTGTTCTTCACACCTGAAACATTTTCTCTGAAAGGATTTTCTTCGAAGTTTAACCGATCTTGTTACAGCATGTTACAGTTTACTATTATTAACCATATTAATTTTAAGTGCTTAATGTAAAATCTTGTAAAAATATATTTTCATTGTTCAAATATACATTAATATACATTAAGTCTGACTATCATATAATAAGTTAAATACAAAACTAAAGAAAAAATAGGGTTAAATATAATTCAAAATATTTTGCTAACAATGTTAACTGTTTATGAATAATAAAATGTATTAACTAAGGAGTAGGATGGCACAGTTGTTAGTATGTTTTTTGTTTTGTTTCTTTTTCATAAATACAACAGTAGTACCTGATGTCTCAGTGGCTTTCAAAATTAAATTATGCATGCAAACCTGTGAACTAGAAAGATAACTAAGATTTTAATACTAATTAAATGACCGCGGGCACTTCCCACCCCCCCCCCTACATTCTCATAGTAGAACAGACTAACCTTCTAATGAAAGACGGTCCACCCCCCACGGACAGGAAAAGTGCCCACAGGCACTTAAACTTAATATGGTCAGTAACAGTAAACAGTAACATGGTAAGAAGGAGCACGTACAAACGTTTTCGAAATAACCACATGTAAGACTCTGATCCTAAAAATGTTTAGGGAGAAAGTGGAATACTGGTGTGCTTCCAGAAGAATCAGTATGGCTCAGAGATTAAATAAAACTTCACAGACATTAACGAAGAGCATAACGCGTGTACTGTATACACTGCAAGTACAACCCAACTCTCTGCAGGAGTGCTGGCTGTGACGAATTGAACCGGTTTCACGGGTATTTTCAAAGTAGGAGGCGAGATTTCCAGCGAAAGACACCCCCCCCCCCCCCCCTCAAAAACCCAGTAAATACAGTACTTACTAGTTAAAGGCTAGGCTCTCGACTACGGCGAAAGGAACCCTTCTTTCATTAGAAGACAATGAACATATTTTCGCCCTGAATGAATTAATAGCAAACATGGTTTACATAAAAGACATTTTTCCAAGAAAGTTTAGCCTTTGTCACTAATGAAACCACTAAATAAAGACATAAATAGAAAAATCTTAAGATTTTTAAAATACATGACTTTGCTAAAATTTATTTGAAAATAAAAACAATTACAACCGCCAGGGGAGAGAGAGAACAGGGGAGGGATGTTGGTTTTGCATAAGGGGCGGGGCTATGGAAAGTAGGTATGTTTGGGAATGTGTAGTTACATGTTCTGGCTGTTTGTGAATTATCGTTGTTGAGTATGGAGTGTTGAGGTATTGATTTTGTGTAATGCTTTATGTTGAAAATTGAGGTGGATTTTGTTTATGATAAACAGGATAAACTGGGATGGGAGGAAGGTTTGGTTTTGCATAAGGGGCGGGATTATGATAATTGGATGACTTTGCGAGTGTAAAATGGTTTGATTATTTGATTTTGTATTGTGGTTGTTATCTATGTTTTTGGTTGGTATTATGTTTATATGGTTGTTTTTGTTGGTTGGTTGTTATTATGGTTATTAATAATACGATCTATAGTTGAAATCTGAGCCTAAATAAAAAGAAAAAGCAAGTGATTAGGTTTATGAGCAATCTAATTACTTATTCGTTTAAAAAGCTATATAAAATAAAGTTTATTATTAATTTGCTGGACAGAGCGGTGAACATTATTATGCATGAGACAAAGATAACGATCCTGATCAGTTTAGAAATCTGTGTACGCTGTAAGGTTTTTACTTCTTAAACTTTTAAAATACACGTTTTGAATGGAAAGAATCCTCTTCCTGGTATAGCACACCAGCACGTCTTTTTTCTCCAATCAGAGGGGTGTCAGATGGTGTCAGCCAATCACCATTCTGCGTTGGGTAGCAACGGGTGACTGTTCTCAGGCGGAAGATGTAAGCAGCTTAATGTTCGTGTTAAATATTTTTTTTAAATTCAATTAAACGGGCACAGTTAAGACATTAAATATACATATACATACTGTATACAGTACAGTTTGCATACGGTAATATGTTTATGTTACGCGATTAAAAAATAAATAAATAAAAATGAAAAGTCCAGTACCAGCTGGATTCGAACACCCAACCTACCAGCTGGTGGTCACGCACCTAGACCAGTAGGCTACAAGAGAGCTCACACGATCAGGCAGGCGAAACAGCCCTACATAGCTCTGCCGCAGTACACGGATATAATCATACCGTTATTAAATTATTGAGATACGCGATTCCATATTATATTCCCTTTTAATCAAATTCTAAAAGTATGCTTGTTGACTCCGGTATCACGTTAGTTAAAGACTTCGAAGCTTACAATGTTTAGGGAGAAATGGAATACTGGTGCGTATTTTTTTCTTTAAAGTACCAAGACCAGCCATATACTGTATGTTTACGTTCCAAAATTAATATCGTTTATGGCCTTCACACGCGTTACAGTATGCTCCTATTCTTTTTATGCTCAGCTACTAAGATTTCCCTTCAGTGGTAAAATTCAATATCTACAACGGGCACAGTAAAGACGTTTACAGTACAGTAAGTCTTTCTACGACAGACCAACGGACCACGAGTGCCCCTGTCGGTCAACCAATCACGCACCGCGGTATCGCGTGTCATCTTACCTGCGGTATCTGTACTGCGGTGTCTTTACCGCGCACTTTGAATGGCTGCATCTGTACATTAATATATGTGAAAATAACATTTTAGCATCATACGTTTAGTATATTTAGTCCCTAATGCTGAAAGAAATGATCATTTGTTTAACACGCACGGGTCTGTCTCAAAGGATGCAGTGCTCCTGAAGGCTCTCAAACCCTGCATTTAAGATGCCTAGCTGTATCCCTCACATGTGGCACCTCAGAATGACTTCTAACCTTACCTGTGGTGTCTTCAGTCCCTATTGCTCAATGCATGGTGTACGTCCTACATACATGTGTCTTGAGAATGAGGAATGGGCCCCTGAGACAGTCATTTGCCTGTTTCACAAATGATCGTATTTTACTAGAGATTCTGTTTGGGATTCAGATGTGCATTCGGATTTATTGGTACATGCCCAGGGCAGTAAGCAGTCTGAGGATTTATTTCCAGACAGCATAGAGCAGTGAAGCAGTGAAGTAGTGCATAAAGCATAAGCAATCATTTATTACATTAATATATGTGAAAATAACATTTTAGCATCATACGTTTAGTATATTTAGTCCCTAATGCCAAGGACTCCAGCAGTCTTACAACCACTGCCCTGTTTGCCTCGCCAGACACGATCTCTATTCTGTTGTAATCCACGATGTTCTTCAGGTGATTTATCATGTCCTTCCTCGCCTGTTGAGAAGCCATCCTGATCTTTTCTGCCGTGGCGTGCTTCATACACACCCTCTTCAAGTGAGCAGGAAGCTGATCAAAAGTATTCAGGCACATCTTGCACACCAGGGGAATCCTCGTGGGTTTCCTTTGAAAATAAATAATACCATCTGTGTATAGAAACAAGCTAAGACTGATTTCTTAAATTATCCTTAATTTTCTCTCTCATAGTTTGAGCATAATGATTTTATTGTATTTATATAAGAATTGCTCATTGCTCCAAAATAAATAATGGTTTCATAAAAAAGTGAACACTTACTTGGTCTCAGTCACAGACTTTCCATTAGAAGCCATTGTGGAGTTCAGCAACTGCAGGTCCTAGAAGTGGGGAAGGAATTTTAAAAGAGAAATTGAATTACAAAACAGAAGGAATGGCTGAGGGATCACTGAAATATATATACAAATTCCAAAGACTGAGTCCATATCTCCTTTAGGTGAGGACAGACTGGATCAAACAAAAACAACATTTGAAGTGAATTGCAAATGTATTGAGTTGTGATGCAACTGTAACTTGAACCTAACATGACTGGGGCGTGCATTTTTGAAATTGCATTTTCACAGCTGAAATACAAAATGAAGCTGATCGCAGTCCAAACTCAAGGTATTGTTGTAAAACTAAATATTCAACATGTTTCTACCTGTCCCTTTTCAGCTCACTCAGAAGTCCACAGCCTGCAGCCTGGTGCCTCTCTGTCTCTCCCCCTCCACACTGCTGGTCCAGTGGAGGTGCTGTTTGATCCTGCAGGATCTGTCCAGTCTTGTATAGTCTTACTGAGCAACACAGGGCTCCCTGGCCCCAGGTACGAACAGTGAGTGTCAGTGCAGAACAGCTCTCTGACACTCTGCTCCCTCACTCCAGCTGATCAGGCCAACTACACAGTGAGGGACCTTAAGGGAAGCAGTATCAGCACTGTGATCGTCACTGTGGGCGGTGAGCAGGTCTACAGTAGGGTCACTAGAGGGCTCTATATTCTTGACAGAGTGTGTTCTTCTATCATCCTCTGTCCTGATTGTCTTTCAGCTCACAGAGACACTGTCACCCTGCAGCCTGAAGCCTCTCTGTCTGTCCCTCTGTTCACTGGAGAGCCAGTGGGGGTGCTGTTTGATCCTGCAGGAGGTGGAAACTGGACCTCAGTGTGTTCTGTCCAGAACAGCACAGCCAGCTGTGTCCCCCAGTACAGTTTTTTTATTTTTGATGATTAGCCATATGTTGATTATAATATTGTACATAATGTATAATTTGAACTCGATATTTTTCAGGAGAGAATGATTGTATATTTTCAGAATAAATTTTGAAACCAAATTATTGTCCCTCGATCTCTGTCTCTCTCTCGTCCTGCTGTCTGTCTGTCCCTGCCTCTCTGTCTCTCTCTTTCAGCCCCGTCTGTCAGTCTGTCTGTCCCTCGATCTCTGTCTCTCTCTCTCCTTCCTCTCTCTCTCTCGGTTTGTTTGTCCCTCAATCTCAATCTTTCTCTTTGCCTGCTGTCTTTCTGTGCCTTCATCTTTGTCTCTCTCTCTCCTTCCTTTCTGTCTGTCTCTCTGTCTGTCCTGCGTTGTCCCAGCTGGGCCTGTCTCCCCGGCTCTCTGCCTTCAGCTCTGTTCGCCGATATCCCACCAGCCCGTCTCTCTCTCAGCCTGTCTCTTGACTTGCAGGAGGAAGAGGAGGTGGAGACAGCTCCTTTGGCAGGAGAGAGGAAGGAGGTCAGTGCTGGTCCCACCCTGCCTCCTGTCCTGTCTGTGGTGGAGTTTGGCCGTCTTGTCTGTCCCTGGGTCTCAGTGTTTCTCTCTTTCAGCCCTGTCTGTCAGTGTCTCTCTCCTCCTCCTCTCTGTCCTCAGTGTGTCTCTCTCCTCCTCCTCTCTGTCCTGTGGTGTCCAGGCAGTGTGTCTCTCTCCTCCTCCTCCTCTCTGTCCTGTGGTGTCCAGTGGGTCAGTATTAGTGGGCTACACCCAGGCTCACTCACTGCGAGTGTGATCTCAGCAGAGTCTCTGTGCTCTTGGGACACTTGACTCACCTGTCTCTCTCTTTCTCTCCCTGTGCTGTCCCTCTCCTGCCCCCTCTCTCCCTCCAAGGACTCCAGCTGGAGGAGGTCCAATCACCACCTCCTGTGAGACAGAAGAAAAAGAAGGTGGGTAATGCTCTGATCCTCTCTTTACTCCTGTCCAGTGTCCAGTCAGTGTGTCTGTATGAACCCCTCTCTCTCTCAGTGCAGTGTTCATGTACTGGAGTGTCCAGTCAGTGTGTCTGTATGAACCCCTCTCTCTCTCAGTGCAGTGTTCATGTACTGGAGTGTCCAGTCAGCGTGTCTGTATGAACCCCTCTCTCTCTCAGTGCAGTGTTCATGTATTGGAGTGTCCAGTCAGTGTGTCTGTATGAACCCCTCTCTCTCTCAGTGCAGTGTTCATGTACTGGAGTGTCCAGTCATGTGTCTGTATGAACCCCTCTCTCTCTCAGTGCAGTGTTCATGTCCTGGAGTGTCCAGTCCGACTCTTAACGTGACTCTCCTGTCTCTGCTTCAGAAGCGCTGGTGCATCTTTTTGAAGTCCCTGAGCTGCATGTCGGTGGAGACAGAAGATCAGGACGAGCCAATGGAAGTGGCGGAGACCGTTGCTCAGGAGAGGAAGAGCGAGGGAGAAGAGGAGCAGGCTGCCGGGAAGGACAAGAAGAGGAAGAGGAGGGGCAGGTGAGCAGACAGGGGGGTGCCGCCCGGTCATGTCTGTGATTCAAGGAGGAGTCTCCTCTTGCTGTTTGATGTCATGGTGACGTCTGTGTCTATGTCCCTCACACCTGCAATAACAATATTCTTTCCAGGTTCCTTTCCTGGTTCTGTGCCTGCTAAGATCTGGACTGGACTGGACTGGACCGGAGCTGAGGGGCCCTAGACTGGACTGGACCTAAGCTGAGGGTCCCCAGACTGGACGTAATCTGTATTGTAATTTTTGTTCTTTTGTTAAGCATCATTAAAATGGTTTTAAAAAAAAATCTGTTTAGCTTTTGTTTTTTTCCCTCCCCCCCACCGAAACGAATGAACAGAGTCTGTCCTTCTCTTTCATCCCGGAGAGTTTGTGGTTGACGGATTGAGGCTGAGAGCCCTCGTCGTCGGCGAGCCACCAGTTGGCGAGAATATAGCAGGGGGGGCATCGTGTCCAATACTCCTTGAAACGAGACAGATTTCAAGCCACCTCCGTCTGAAGAGCAGGAAGTCGACCACGAAGTCCAGGGTGTCCTAGGAAGCTCTTTAGCCATCGTTTGCCCAGCAGCCATCTCACCCTGCAGCTCCCAGCTGGCAGCCCCCTCCCCACTGGAGCCCAGCAGGTGGGAGCTTGGTCAGTACCTGGAGGGGAGACTCCTGGGAAAAACTGAGGTTGCTGCTGGGAGAGGTGTGAGTGGGGCCAGCAGGGGGCGCTCTCACCCTGCGGTCTGTGTGGATCCTGATGCCCCAGTATAGTGACGGGGGACACTGGACTGTAAACAGGCGCCGTCCTTCGGATGAGACGTCAAACCGAGGTCCTGACTCTCTGTGCTCATTAACAATCCCGGGGTGTCTCTGGAGAAGAGTAGGGGTGTTACCCCAGTGTCCTGGCCTGATTCCCCCCCTGGTCTTGACCCATCATGGCCTCCTACTCACACCCCTCTCTGAACTGGCTCCATCCCTCTGCTCTCCTCCCCACTGAGAGCTGCTGTGTGCTGAGCGGACTGGAGCATCATCCAGGTGGGGGCTGCACACTGGGGGGGCTGGAGGGGATCCCCCTGACCTGGGAAGAGCTCTGAGTGGAGGGTCCAGACTTATTAATTATTATTATTATTCGTGCTGCACTGGGCTTCAGTCCTGGTAGTGAGAGGGGGACTCTGTGATCAGGACAGATACTTATGACTGTATAATAATACACAATAGAAATGGAAAACAGGGTAGCGCTGTAGTCTCTTCGAAACGTTTTGAACTGCCAGAAGAAGTTTTCACAACCCGGACTCATGAAGGTACAGGTCTTCTCCCTTCCCTATGGTTTCCTGGTGATTGCTCCCGTTTTGAACGGAGTTTAATGTTGCGTTTCTACTTTATTAGAGAGAGGCACTGAACATCCTGTGATGGACTGGTGTCCTGTCCAGGGTTTGTGAGTGTGTGTGTGTCCTGTGATGGACTGCTGTCCTGTCCAGGGTGTATGAGTCTGTGTGTGTCCTGTGATGGGCTGGTGTCCTGTCCAGGGTGTGTGAGTGTGTGTGTGTCCTGTGATGGTCTGCTGTCCTTTCCAGGGTGTGTGTGTGTACTGTAATGGACTTATATCCTGTGAAGGACTGCTGTCCTTTCCAGGGTGTGTGTGTGTACTGTAATGGACTTATATCCTGTGAAGGACTGCTGTCCTGTCCAGGGTGTGTGTGTGTCCTGTGATGGACTGGTGGATCACAATATTAATTCTCCTCCTTGATTCCCTCCTTCATCGCCAGAGTGAAAGCGGGACACGGCAGTAAAAGCTCAGCCCTGCGGGTGGTGGTCCTCTCGGCCACACGGGGGCGCTGTGGCTCCACGGGGGGGGGTTATGTTCACGTCCCGCTGGGAATCGCACTGACGCGGCGGAGTTCGTGAACGTCCCAGACACCAAGAAAACGAGAGAGAGAAAAAAGGTCGTTTTCGGGGTTCAAGAAGCAACCCCGAGATTCAGGGAGTTTCCCCGCTGAGCTTACTCTGCCGAAAACACGCAGGTTTTATTTTTTTCCCGTGCCCCCCCTCACACTGGCCGTTTCTGTAGCGTGAAGTTGTGTTTTTTTGCGCGGCGGTCGGTGAGGGGCGAAATTGTATTTATTTTTTTCCCCACGGTTTGAAACAGAAACAGCCGGGTGGTATTGTAGAGAGGTCGACATGCCTGGTTTTCCTCGTCTGCGAAGCCCGTTTTTTTTTGGGGGGGGGGGGGGTCGTGAGGTCCCACGCAGCGCTCGGAAAAGAAAATGGCGTTTCTTTTCCCCGCAGTACGGGGGGGTACCCGTGTTTTTTGGACGTGTCGTGGCCCGAAATTTCCGCCCTTGGGCGCTAGAGGGGAGTGGAGGTTGGTCTTTCTTTGATTTGGGGTTCGGGGGGGGGTCCTAATTTCACTGAACCAAACCCCACGGAAACCCGTGTTGGACGTGGGGGTGCTGAATGCACCCTTGACGTGATTTTGTCTTTAAATTCAAGTGCAGCTTTTGTAACCCTTGGGCCGGAAACAGCTGGACCCGTTTCCCCAGCCTGTCCGAGGTGGCGACTACCGGGGTCGTACAGGGACACCCGGCTGGGTGCGATGTCACGGAGGCGTCACAATGAGCCGCCTGACGTCACAGAGCGGCGGATTCTAGCGGGGGGCGGCGCCGGAGCCCCATGAGCTCAAAGGAGTGAAGAGAGAAGAGGAGGAAAGCACTATATAGTCCTTTCTAAACACGTGTTTCTTCCAATAAAGTTACTTCGACTTCAATCGTTAGTTTCAGCTTCAGAATCGCTCTTCAATATCCCCGTGAAATCGGTAAGTCAGTCAAAAGCGCCGCTGGCGAGAAATAACAAAATAAGTGGAGAAATAAGTTGTTTTTTTTACCGTTACTCCACTCTTATGGGTGTGATTGTGCTGTAAAAAGATATTGAGAGGAGGTGCATCTCTACACAAATAGTGACGGGGGTGTGTAACAAAGCCAATACCCTGGCTTCTCTCCAGACACAGCTGGGTGAGCTCCTCCAGTCAGGACAGGAGGCTCTACTGTACACAGAGGGTGGCGGGGGTGTGGAACAAAGCTGATACCCTGGCTCTTCTCCAGACACAGCTGGGTGAGCTCCTCCAGTCAGGACAGGAGGCTCTACTGTACACAGAGGGTGGCGGGGGTGTGGAACAAAGCTGATACCCTGGCTTCTCTCAGGACACAGCTGGGTGAGGTCCTCCAGTCAGGACAGGAGGCTCTTCTGTACACAGAGGGGGGCGGGGGTGGGGAACAAGCCGCCCAGCTGTGTGGCTCCGCCCCCTCCCCTCCCCTCTGTGACTCTGCTTGTCTCGGCAGGACGATGGACCGACAGAGATGCCGCACGGCCGTGCGCGGTCGCAGCAGGACCCGGGCCCGGCGAGGCGTCGTAAGTCCACCCCTGCCGCCCACCGTTCAGCGTCCAGCGTCCAGCCCTCCTCCGACTGGCCTCTCCGCCCCCAGCAGCGCTCGCTGTATTATAATAATAATAATAATAAACTTCACTGATAGAGCACCTTTCACAGACATTGCAGCGCAAAGCGCTTGACAGACCAGGTCTCACGGTAACACCTCCAGACGAGGAGAGACACTTCCAGTGGTGATCTTGACTGAGCACACGCCTCGGCTCAAGAGACAGGGTCGCGGGTCCGAGAAATACCAAGCTGCAGGTCCATTATGGCCTTCTGAGAGCACAGATTGCCTCTGGATGTCCCACACTCTTCCTGGACCCACTGTAGAGACTCACCTGTCCAGACTCTTCCTGGACCCACTGTAGAGACTCACCTGTCCAGACTCTTACTGGACAGACTGTACACACTCACCTGTCCAGACTCTTACTGGACACACTGTACACACTCACCTGTCCAGACTCTTCCTGGACACACTGGACACACTCACCTGTCCAGACATTCACTGGACACACTGGATACACTCACCTGTCCGGACTCTTACTGGACACACTGTACACACTCACCTGTCCAGACTCTTACTGGACAACACTGTAGAGACTCACCTGTCCAGACTCTTACTGGACCCACTGTAGAGACTCACCTGTCCAGACTCTTCCTGGACACACTGGACACACTCACCTGTCCAGACTTTCACTGGACACACTGGATACACTCACCTGTCCGGACTCTTACTGGACACACTGTACACACTCACCTGTCCAGACTCTCACTGGACACACTGGTCAGACTCACCTGTCCAGACTCTTACTGGACACACTGGTCAGACTCACCTGTCCAGACTCTCACTGGACACACTGTAGAGACTCACCTGTCCAGACTCTCACTGGACACACTGTACACACTCACCTGTCCACACTCTCACTAAACACACTGTAGAGACTCACCTGTCCAGACTCTCACTGGACACACTGTACACACTCACCTGTCCGGACTCTTACTGGACACACTGTAGAGACTCACCTGTCCAGACTCTCACTGGACACACTGTACACACTCACCTGTCCAGACTCTCACTGGACACACTGGACACACTCACCTGTCCACAGTCTCACTGGACACACTGTAGAGACTGCCCAAGGCCCCTAGTCTCGACACGACTGGGCTTGGCTATTTGGTTAGAGCTGTCTCGGAGATGGGCTGTTTGGCGTTTTCACAGGTCACACCGGTCAGGCCGAACCCGGACTGGCAGCGGGAGAGGTCCCGGCCCAAGTCCCGGTGCTTTTCCGTAAGTCTGACCCGGTCGCCTTCCGCGAAACTGGACCGGCCGCCCTGTGGTGGGCCCGGTGCCCCACATCTACCCTACAGCTCCCCCCACTGACCCCTAAACTCCCGATACCCTACAGCTCCCCACACTGACCCCTAAACTCCCGATACCCTACAGCTCCCCCCACTGACCCCTAAACTCCCGATACCCTACAGCTCCCCACACTGACCCCTAAACTCCCGATACCCTACAGCTCCCCACACTGACCCCTGTAGATTAAGCCGGTTCAGGGAGCTGAATATGTAATCATAGGGGCTCTCTGAAGGCACCAGTTCTGTAGGGTTTGGGCATTTACTGAGACAATTATTAATTGTAGCAGTAAATCACAAAGTTGATTCTTTTGATGGCTTTAGAATCCAACCATGCGACATAACTCAAACAACGCGCACACACAGGTACTAATACACGAGGATACATTTATTAATACATAAAATATGCATGTAAATCTAACAGATCTTATCGAGAGGGTTATCAGAATACAAAAGATATATATTCAATCAGTTACAAAGAGTTACACATATCAAGAGGACATACGTTCAGTATATCATTCATTAAGACCGTTTCGTAAAGTGAACTTGGTTACAACTTCTACATTAGATACTCAAACAAGTACATAACTCTTAGGAATTAAATTGATATCAACTGGTTGGGATAACAATTGAATTCTCGAGCTGTAATGCATTGAAGTTGAATACTCATCCAATCTTTGGGGATTCAGATCTCCTGCGGGCACAAAGAAACAGTTGCAGGCTGTTGCTGTCCAATCCGCGCTCTCTGGCTCCGTGCCAGGCTGTGCTGTGCGGCTTGCGACGGTGCGCTGCTGATGCTCACTGTCCGCTTTAACTAGCAAAGTTTGTGCACAGGAGAAAAGATGACTGTGGGTCCCAGCAAGTCAGGAAGAGGACCGGTTCGTTCCTGATGAAGAGCTAGTTCTGAATAGTGATTCAGCTGTCCACAGTTCCGACCTGTTCACGAGGCCTGCTGCTGGTTACTCTCTGGCAACCTCCACTCTAGACTCTTAGAACAAAGGAAAGTTCTGGCACTCGGACACACTGGCCGTTCCGTGGTTGTCCGGGCTGAGTCTCAGGATGGTCAGGAGGCGCGCTGCGAGAATGTCCTGCCCTTGGGAGCCTTCTGCTCCTGGGCCGTCCTGCCCTGGAATTCTCCTTTGAATTCCCTTTAGAATTGTTGAATCTGAATCTGAATCTGAATCTCAATCTTGTCGAATCTCTGTGTTGCCTGTTTTTACCTGGAGGAACTTCAGCTCATTGATTGGATGAAAGTTCCATGGGCATCAGAGTCCCACGTGGGTTACTCGGCCCTACCAGTCCCTGATTGGTTGATCAAGGTGAGATATGAGTCACTCCTGACACTTAGTAATGCAGTCCAGATGTCCAACTGGCACTCCCTAGACAGATAGGCGCCAATGGATGACCATTGATCATGATAGCCAGGCTTAGCTAAGTGCATCCCCCTTTGGGAGCTGTCCTTATCAAAAGAAAACATCTTGCATGAATAGTTTCTCTGTGGCTGCACCACAGAGATGAACAGAGAAATGGGGCCTCATTTGGGAAGGCTCAGAACACTTAATTCTGCCTTATTATTAAGCCTCGCCGCTACATATCCCCCCTTTTTGAAGGTCACGAGGTCCTGAGGCGTTGTTGCCTTCAAAACAAAACAGAGTTAAGTGATGTCCCTTGCCATTAGAACATTAATCTTAAATGTCTACATTACTCCTCGAGAATTCATACCGGAACCAGCATTGGATACAAACAGGATGAATAACATCTGGAGTATGTATAAACACGGTAGGAGACATTATCTAAGTCTAGGAATTACACATCAGGAAGTTCACTGTCAATATCTGATACCTCTGTGGTAGATATTTGGGGAGAAGTCACTTCCTTTCTTTTGACATGCTACCTTTGACTCATTCATGCTACCCAGAGTACATCTTGATGTGAGAGTACAGCATTCAGAGTACACTGTCAGTCATGATCCAGCTACCTGGCAGTAGTGTTACAATAACAACAGTTCCTGTTCCCAGCCCCCGATAAACCACAACACCTGTGTTGGGTATCTGCTAGGGTGGTTTGGAGGTTTGTTCCATTAAAGCAAACTAAACCTTTACCTCTTCAGGGCATACTGTTTCTTGGATTTCTATCCAATTCAATAGTGTGGCACCTGAAGGCATCCACGGCCTCAAGTTTGGTCTTATATTGTCTGGTTCCAGACCGTACAGTGTTAAGTTACCATGCTGTACTATGGCCTCCTCGGGAAAACTATTGGTTAGGTAGCTGCATTGTGGTAGCTGTATCATACCTGTCACAAGTCACAGTGTCTGTTAAATGTGGTGTGCTGACCAGCCATTTACTTCCCACCTGCTCTTCATGGGGTTCATTAACCTCCCTCTGCTCGTTAGTAGCTTTACACCCTTCATTGGTGAATCGTTTAGACACAGCCAATGGATAGCTTTGGTAGCCATACCCATCTCAAGATTTGGAACCGAATTCAATCTTGGATTGCCTTCTGGGTGAGCTATGAGCGATGGGGTTAATGTCACATACTCCTCTACTGAGAAGAGTGGAATCAAGTGGGTTGGGATTTGTGCCGTGGTTAGACTGGCTACAGTGGCACTAAACTCCCTTAACAGGTCTTGTGTCAACATTCTGGCCTGTTGCACACAAGCATAAACCCACTGTATAACACCAACAATCATGTCCACTGATTGGGGAATAAGATTTAACCCTGTTGCATAGGAAATTGCCTGTAGGGTTTTCCCTAAGCTTTCCAACTTTCGCTGCTGTCGATACAGTCTGTCACTACCCTCTGGCATCTCTGACCCCTGCCTTCTTGGGGCAGTCAGGGTGAGAGTGCCAGTAGCACACAAACCTACCAGAAATAGCAAATGCACAACAGTGGTGGCAGCAATCAGTCCTCCCAAAAGTCTTTTCGGGTGGCTGATCCCAATCATCTCCTTCTGAGTGACTGTTGCCTTTCTAAGCTGGCACAGCATGTACATGGTGTCTTTCTCAGTATGCCCTGTGGCATCTTGGGCACCAACATCCTGGAAATCTGGGGAGATCTGACGCAGCGGCTGATGCTGCTCATCCGTTTCCAGGGCATCTGCTTTTTCGATTTGTTCATGCCTGTGCTCTAGGAACCCTGCAGGGGGCGGTGCAGCGGTGGAGCATGCCTGACCCTCGGCTGAGTGGTCATCTGGAGCACCTGAGTGATCTGGGATTGTTACCCTATTCTCACTGTTCAGGTCCACCCTGCACACTTCACGATTGAGGAATCCTTCTATCGTTCGCTGGGGGTAGGTGTAGGACACCTGCTCGCTCCCCCCTTCCCTCCCTAGGGATTCAGGGAGCTGCCCCAGCACTGGGATAGCTAGTTCACTGTCTTTGAACTCACTATCATTCACCAGGCCCATGTCAGTGCAGGCGGGGATTCTGACACCCCTCTTTGCGATGTCCTGCACTGGCAGGCGGGTGGCTTGACCATCCAGCTCCAGTCTGGCTGAACCACTGTTGGTCAGACTCAGACTGACAAACTGAGCTGGTGGCTGTAAGAAAACCGGCTCGGCTTTCATTCCCTGTCCCTTCTGGGGGACTGGGTGTGTTGGCAACCCTGCCGTTGAGGCAGGAACAATCAGGTCAGTCTCACTCACTACCTGGTAGTTGTGAGAAATAATATTACCTGACTGCAGGTTCCCTGGGTCACAGCAGAGGGAATCGGCATCTGGGATCAGGTGTGTCCACAGCGCAGTAGTCTCAGCGTCCAGCTGGACCTCCTGTCTAACCTGTGAATGTTGCACCAGGGGCACCTGGCGGTGGCCCTGCGACAGCTGCTCAAGCAGATCCTCACTAATAGAGGACCTGTCAGGGCTAAGGGTGAGGGCTTCATCACCAACCTGCTCTCCTGCCATCTGGATCCCTTCCACCACTGCAGGGTGGTGGTCCTGACCCCTCTTGGGTGCCAGGGTGCACAGGGAAAGCTCCTTTTCATCGCCAGGTGGGGAGATCTGCTCCTCTTTAGGGACGTAAAAGGTGTGTGCTTTACCTGGTGGATCAGCCGGCTGCTTGGAGCACCGCTCCTGTGGCAGGGAGGCTGTTGTGACCTCAGCCGGCACACGACTTCCCTGTATATCCGGGGAACAAGAAAATATTTTTATTTCTTGTCCAGAGGGAACAGAAGGAATCTCCGCATAGGCTTCTGTGTTCGGTGGGCACTTTGTGAGCACAGTCTGCCTCTTGGCCCCCCTTTCCTTCTGTACAGAAGGCTTAGGAGCCTTGACCTGTTTCCACACCTTGCCTCTCTGGTGATCCACCAAAGGTTCCTCTCTGAGTCGCATGCCCTTTTCTTTTTCAACCCGTTTGAGCTTGCCGTGTGACATCAAACACCTTTCAACCTCAGTGTCAATCAGTGTCTCACTGGGTAAGACATCTCCCATGGCAGCCTTGAGGTAAAAGCTTCTTGCTTTTCCTCTGCGTTTTACTGCCTGCTCTGTGACTTCAGGGGTGGAGTCAGCACTCACTTGGGAGTGGCTGACCTCATCCAGGCGGGAACCCTTCCGCTCAATCAGATAGACTGAGGGAGGGAGAGGGGGCGGGTCTCCGCCTCCTCCGGTGGAGAGTATCAGCTCATTCACGCTTCCGGCAGCCTTGGGGAGCGGTTGTCCCTGTCCTAATAAAGCTTGTTCAAGCCTGGCCAGGCGGGCGGCTACTGAATCCTTTTGTTCAGCGTTTTCTAGCCCTTTCCCTCCCCCGGTGTTCTCATGGCACTTAGGACGCTGGGTGCGGTCCTGTGTGAGTGCTTTGGAACGGGGCTTAGCCAGCTCAGGAGCCTGTGCTCCTTCGAGCAGGGGGGAATTAACCCTGCTGGCTCTGACGGCGAACACAGTCGCTTTAGCAGCTTTTTGCTCAGAGCGACTTTGGACATCATACTCCCAGGCTTTCTGCACGAATCTCTTAATGTCAGTCATTTTCATGGTCTGTGCATCTGTATGCATTAAGATCATCTTTCTGACTGATGGGTGGAGATTCGCAATGAATAAACCCTTGAAATGTGTGTTCTCTTCGCAACCCTCATCATTTCGCCCTGCAAAATAAGTTCGTCTAAGTCTCTCGTAATATTCGCGAGGGGACTCTGCTCTCTCGTGCTTAATGTTAAGAGCGGCGGCTATCGCAGCAGTCGGGTCAATAAACGCACTGTATTCTTCGATAAGTGCTTGACAAAGCTGCTCAAAATCATTACAGACTTCTTTCATCTGCCTAGCCATCCACTCATGTACAGCTCTGCTGGTAGTTTTTCTAACCAGAAACACTTTCTCCTGTTCTGTGGCGTTTGGCAGGTACTGCAGGTTATACCTGAGGTCTTGAATATAACTCTCGATATTATTCTCTGACACTGCGGGGTCAAATCTCTCTATGTCCTTCGCTAGCTCTCTCAGAGAATGGAGGTTTATTCTCCTAGCTTCTCCGCTGACGGAGATATGGAAGAGATCGTGGTCAGATCTGTCGCTGCTAGAGAGAGTGCTTAATAGCAACTCGAATTCAGACCTTTTAGCAACCATCGTTAAACTTAAAGAGTATTACTTTTAAGTACGAAATCACAGTTTTACCACAGAAAACCACAAGATCAAGTATGCAATCAACCCGGTAGATCGCAAAAGATCACAAAACAATCAAGCACTGCTTAAAGAGCAAGGGGAACTTTTTTTCCTTTCGGCTTTCAGCACACTGTATTGTCGTGTATGAAACCCGCGGCGTTTTATATTGAATTATTCCGCTTGGTTGACTCATTTCAGTCTTGCCACGCCCACCCAGGGACGCCAAATAATGTAGTGATTCATAGCCGTTCAGGGACGCCAAATATGTAAGAAAACTGGCTCTCTGAAGGCACCAGTTCTGTAGGGTTTGGGCATTTACTGAGACAATTATTAATTGTAGCAGTAAATCACAAAGTTGATTCTTTTGATGGCTTTAGAGTCCAACCATGCGACATAACTCAAACAACGCACACACACAGGTACTAATACACGAGGATACATTTATTAATACATAGAATATGCCTATAAACCTAACAGATCTTATCGAGAGGGTTATCAGAATACAAAAGATATATATTCAATCAGTTACAAAGTGTTACACATATCAAGAGGACATACGTTCAGTATATCATTCATTAAGACCGTTTCGTAAAGTGAACTTGGTTACAACTTCTACATTAGATACTCAAACAAGTACATAACTCTTAGGAATTAAATTGATATCAACTGGTTGGGATAACAATTGAATTCTCGAGCTGTAATGCATTGAAGTTGAATACTCATCCAATCTCTGGGGATTCGGATCTCCTGCGGGCACAAAGAAACAGTTGCAGGCTGTTGCTGTCCAATCCGCGCTCTCTGGCTCCGTGCCAGGCTGTGATGTGCGGCTTGCGACGGTGCGCTGCTGATGCTCACTGTTGGCTTTAACTAGCAAAGTTTGTGCACAGGAGAAAAGATGACTGTGGGTCCCAGCAAGTCAGGAAGAGGACCGGTTCGTTCCTGATGAAGAGCTAGTTCTGAATAGTAATTCAGCTGTCCACAGTTCCGTCCTGTTCACGAAGCCTGCTGCTGGTTACTCTCTGGCAACCTCCACTCTAGACTCTTAGAACAAAGGAAAGTTCTGGCACTCGGACACACTGGCCGTTCCGTGGTTGTCCGGGCTGAGTCTCAGGATGGTCAGGAGGCGCGCTGCGAGAATGTCCTGCCCTTGGGAGCCTTCTGCTCCTGGGCCGTCCTGCCCTGGAATTCTCCTTTGAATTCCCTTTAGAATCTTACTGAATCTTGTTGAATCTTCCCTTCTGAATCTGAATCTGAATCTGAATCTCTCAGGCTCTCTGTGTTGCCTGTTTTTACCTGGAGGAACTTCAGCTCATTGATTGGCTGAAAGTTCCATGGGCATCAGAGTCCCACGTGGGTTACTCGGCCCTACCAGTCCCTGATTGGTTGATCAGGGTGAGATATGAGTCACTTAGTCCTGACACTTAGTAATGCAATCCAGATGTCCAACTCGCACTCCCTAGACAGATAGGCACCAATGGATGACCATTGATCATGATAGCCAGGCTTAGCTAAGTGCATCCCCCTTTGGGAGCTGTCCTTATCAAAAGAAAACATCTTGCATGAATGGTTTCTCTGTGGCTGCACCACAGAGATGGAGGGTGAGATGGGGCCTCTTTTGGGAAGGCTCAGAACACTTAATTCTTTCTTATTATTAAGCCTCGCCGCTACACTGTACATGAGTCTTTGTGGTTCGGTTGTTAACCAAAAGGGTGGTGGTTTGAGCCCTCCCAGGGACACTATGAGCCTTTTAATGTACACACCCATCTCACTTTATCTCCACGGCCGGTCTTGTACCGCAATCAAATACAGAGCCCGTAGGAGGCAGTAAGCTCGCATATATAGCTCACTGTGTATATAATGAAAAAGCAGAGGTTAGTTTCTCATCTGCGCATTACAGAGCCTTACGCAACTCGTACTGTACCAACAGCTAGGGTTTGATCCCTGCACGGGCTATTAGTTGAAAAGCCGTTGTAAATGACGTGTAAGAGATTTATAGATACTGTAGATCAGTGGTTCTCAAACTGTGGTACGCGTACCGGCAGTGGTACGTGGAGTGCCACCAGGTGGTACGCCAAATGACCCTGGAACTGTGTAGTGTACACTGAAAAATCGGGACGGGTTTTCATATTTTGTATTTTAATACGTGTCGAATACGCAGCCTACATACTACGATACAGTGCGTGCTAATACTTCAGTGGACACAAGAGATACTCTGTAATTCTATACCACTCTATAGGAATGCGTGCTACGGATGCAAGTGACCAATTGTATTTAATAAAAGCTATTGTATCTCCAGCAAATAGGGAGAAAGGAGAATGTGCGTGATTTTGGAACAATGCCAACATAAAACACAGGAATGCATAGAAATACGTGCTACGAACGCAGGCAATCTTGTGAGCACACGAAAGCGTGATAGAAAAATCTTTAAGAACTTTTCGAATTTGAGAAAAATACACCGAGCGTCTCTGTGTTTCGCTCCCATGCGCATGAAATAAATACGGAAATAAAAACGGAAACGCAGAAAAAGCTTGCGGATTGCTAAAGCAGGTAAGCTACACTATTTTTGAAGAACCTTATTTACCGTTGGCAAAAGAGCTGACACGTATTATGTGTGGAAAAAAAGCTGCTAAACAGCTCGACCTGCTGCCCCCCTCCCCCTGAAAGACACATAGAATTATTGAAATGAAGGATTATATCAAAAGTACACTGATAGAGCGCGTTAAGATGAGCAGATGTTTTTCACTGCAATTAGATGAGTCTGTAGTCGATTTGGCCAATTTGCTCGTTTACGTTAGATACGAGTTTGAGGGTATGTCCCATGAAGACTTTCTGTTCTGTAAACCGCTACCAACAGGAACTACAGGAGAGCACATATTTCAGCTTCTGAATGAATTTATCGAAGAGAATGACCTCGACTTGATAAAATGTGTCTGAGTTTGTACAGACGGTGCTAGAGCAATGACAAGCCGACATAACGGTGCAGTTGCACGAATTAGAGAGGTTGCTCCAGAAATTAATGTACGCATTACAACATCCACCGCGAGACCTTTGCCGTCAAGAAAATGCCTGACGATTTAATATCTGTTAGACTCTGTTGTGAATTGTATCATGGCTCGAAAAATTAATTCACATCTCCTTTGCTCAACTAAATAGGCTCACCCCTCTCACTGAAATGGTGCTTTTTTATTAGTTGTTGTTAATGTTTTTTTTCTGTAAAATACTTTGAGAAGCCACCTTTAAAGGCGCTATATCAAATAAAGTTCATTCTTATAATATTTATTATATGTATGTGCACGTACACTCATGTTGGTCATTGAGAATTTCTGGGGTTCCTATGAGATGATGACTTGTAGGTGGTACTTGGATGCTTTGGTTGGATTAGGGGTGGTACTTGGTCCAAAAAGTTTGAGAACCACTGCTGTAGATACTTTATTGATCCCATGAGGGAAATTAATAAAGCTTATCCAGCTGGCTTTTATGTTTAACACTAAATTGCGATCTTGAAACCAAAATAATTAGAAATATGGAACACAACCATTGTTCTCCAAGAAGGAAAGCTGTTTAACACTGACGTCACTCCTTTTTATTTAACCCAGATTGTGAAGACAACTCCACCCTATCAAAGGAAAATGTTGCACAAAAGTTGGAAAGCACACTCTGAATCCATCTGTACTGTATATTTGATTTCCGCGATCCGTTCAAGGCTGCTTGGTGATTCGCAAGCAAGTCATTTCAGGGAAGAAACTCAGCTTAGAGAACTACTGGTGCATTTTCACTCATTGAATTTGATCTTTGTACTCTCTTTTCATTCTCAGCTATAATATTTCAAAATTACAATTCGGATTTCTTGGAAAACTTCACAGGCATTATTAAGTTAGGACTGTACAATTGTATTTTAATATCTTGGTATATTTACCTTCATTTTAATATGGATGTAACCATAAATGTTGTACTTTTGTCGTACATTTTAACTGAGGACGCACGACGACTATTATACCTTGTGATACATGCAAGACATCTGTAAACGAAGATGTAATTAGTCAAATTGGCAATTAACAGAAAACCACAATTGTATAATATTATTTCTCTATGTCGATGATCAGTTGAAGGATTTGAAGAAACTATATATTATTCCTCGATATCGATGATCAGTTGAAGGATTTGAAGAAACAGCAGCGATAGCAGGTGATTTTGGTTTTGAACCCATCTTTACACCTCAATAATCCATTTGTCCTCGAAAAAAGAAAAGACAGGCATGTTTTGAGTCTCATAATGATCATCTTCTCGATCCAAAGAAACATATAAATTTGATTCCTTCCGTAGTATTTTGGATTTTCTTACGAAGATCTCACGAAGTATTGCCAGGATCTATATTTAGCGTTCGGTAGCGATAACACTGCTGATATTGATTGAGTAGAAATCTATGATGTATTGACAACTTTATCTGAAGCGAGAAGTCCTAGAACGCTGTCTATGAAGTGTTAGGATTCATACCAAGATATACTTTTTGTTTTCAACCCAAAATGCTGCTATTGCATTACACATTATATGAACATTACCAGTTTTGGTAGCTTCTCTGCATGATTTTTCAAAACTGAAACTAATTACAAAATTATTTAAGATCAACCATGACAAAAAAATATAAATCAGGACTAATATTAATATCAACTGATGTTACTACAGAAAAAAAGATTTAACTGAAATATTAATAAGACTATGCAAGCCTAAAAAGTAGAACAATTCAATTTATATAACTTTTTTTTTTAGAAATGGGCTCACACACCGGAAGACACTAACGTTTCTCTTCGTTAGAGTATGTGAATAACAGTTTAACCCAAAATATTTGGAGTCCAGAGGGAGGACTTGCTCGCTGAATGATCTCTCAAGAAATCCCTGGTGAGATTCAACAGGTGTTTTCTTCAACAGCCACTAAAAGTCTGATGACCTTCTCTGGATTTCCTGAATATGACGTAAAATTAGTTCAAATCATTTGGTAGTTAACCCAACGAAATGCTTTGGAGGTACATTTAAAACAGCAGAGCAAGACTGTAGCACTTCGTGTGTGACTGAATTTAATTGTGTAAACCTGGCTCTCTATGAACACGAGCAAAGAGTTCTTACTCAACAGAAGATTGCGATGTGAGCACAATAATATAAGACATCTGGAGACGCCAGAGATTGAACTCAGGACTTCATACATGAAAAGCATGCACTCTACCACTGAGCTACATCCCCTATGACACAGATGGTGGAACTGACTTAAAGATGTGCATATGTTTACTGACCACAATCCACCCTTCATGAATAATTGAAATGAATAATTTATTTTTATATCCAGTCACATGGGCGACGGTGGTTGATTCTTCAATGGGGGAGTGCGTTTTTCTACCTCCTTACTCGACTGTCTTTCAATTATGTTTTCTTTGAAACCTTTTTGCATCTTTTAAGTGCTTGCGATTAAATTACGCATAGAAAAACAGCAGTACAGTTGATGTTCATGGACTGATGCACACAACTCCAGTGATAAAGCCCTTTTGTAAATATTGTAGAAGAATGTTAAAGGGCGAAACAACGCTCCAACCACATGAATGGTAACAAGAAGGATCGTGTTCTTATTTAATATGTGCTTTTGAATTGCCTTGTCAATACACACAGGCTTTAGAGATGGACAAATAATTGAGTGAATCAAATTAGTTTTTGTTGGTCGTCTGTGTCTTCATAACTTTGTAGGTGAGAGAGGATTGCGAAAATGTGCAGGTGCTTCTCAGAAGTGCGTTGGTGGTATAGGTTCCTTCAAATAACTGAGCCAGTGCATCCCAAATCTTTTCAAGATGATCTGTGATCTGGTAACACATCTCCTGAAACTAACATTCGAGGTAGGAAGTGTGCTCTTAAACACCAAAACACTCAAAAAGGAAGAAGCAGATCTCTGTACACAAGACGGTAGTGCGATATTAGAATTTCAGAGTTCTTGACGGATTCAGGCTCCTTCTCAGAGGTCCTTGCTCGCCAAATAACTTTGCATCTGAGGAAGAGCACCACGGAAAAAACCCAACTCAACAAGAGAGCGCGTTGGTTGCTCTTGCTCTTAATGCAAGGAGCTGTTTTTTTTTCCTCGCAATAATAATTATTAACCAGAAACAGCAGCACAGGTAGGTCGCATTTGTGATTATGTCACTTCTCTGCTTCAGCAAGGTCAATAAAAGACTCTGAAAGTAGTAAAGCAAAACTGAACTCAAAATCATATTAGGAATTCTGAGCGATATCTCCATACAGGTAATCCAATAAGAACGTTGAAATATTTGAATATCATCTCTCTGTAGATTGCGCTGCTTTTTACCCAAAGTAAAACTATTGGATTGAAGGAATGCTAACTGCTGGGTTAAAATGTATAGTTGTTATTTGGAGAAATCTGTAAACTCGTGATCGACAGTGCTGATTATTTTCCGGAGACGGAGCACTGATGACCTATCCGAGCTAATTGATAAAGCTCACCCAGTGGATACTCTAGCAGAACGTCAAAGAACATTCACCTTTGTATCCAAAGAAAACACAGGAACAACATCAGGAAGCACAATCAATTCCCCTTTTAAATCTTTCCTGTAAGGTATGCTATGTGAATTCATGAAGTTAATCCTCTGATCTCTTTTGATCACGAACAAAGTACTTCTGATGGAGCGCTATGTTCAAAGATTTAATAAGCTTTACCCCTGCCAACGATTCGGCGTGAAGAATTAAAAGTTTCACAGACAAAAGCAGCTCACCACCACAGCCAATATTAAATGTACTTGCCGGTACACTATCATGTGCACTGCCTCAAAAGTGATCTTGGCAGATGTTGTTCCCTACATAAAGCTGAACGTGCCAAAGAGAATTTCTGTTGAGAAAACAAAATATTTTTTCTGCCTTGATGTTAAGCCTGTCTTTTAGAAAGTCTATCTCTAAACACCTCCTGCAGCCTAACAAAAAGCACTTTTACTGATCGTATTGCAGGTCTTAAAACATTAACATTTGGCAGCAGTGGGATTCGAACCCACACCCCCAGAGAGACTGGAGCCTAAAATCCAGCGCCTTAGACCGCTCGGCCACGCTACCTTCCTCCATGCCCATCTTCCTCACATTCCTGGCTTGGAAAATGCCGGGGGCTTCAGCTCTTGTCGTCGGATCTACATGTGGAAGTGACTGCACCTTCATCTTCCGAGATGCTTTCAATAGCACAAATGCTACTTTCACCTGCACAAACATAGCAATACCAAAAGAGGTGGGTTTCATCCTTTGTGCTGTTTGTAGGGGCGCAACTCTACGTCGATCTACTGACTTGAAGAGTAAAAATCAAAATCCTCTCCTACTATTATTGCTTTTTTCAGTTTCTTCAAATCCTTCATTTGAACGTCGATTTTGAAGGATATTGATGATAATACCACATAAATTGTGGTTTTCTTGTGATCGCCAATTTTATTCAAATATCAGCCTTTTTTACGGTTCCTTGCGTGTTTCACAAGGTATAATAGCCCCCCTCGCATCCTCAGCTAACATATTTTAAAATTACAATAGCTTATACAGCATGCATGTTTTCATTTATATTAAAATTAAAGTAAATATACAAGAATACATACAGTACTAACCCAATAATTCTTGTCAGGTTCTCCAACAAATCTGCGTTATTTTAACATGTTTCAGCTGAGGGTGCAAAAAGAGTATAAATGAATTTTCCCGCCAACCATTCAAAGACCAAATTCCATGAGTGGACATTATTTTCTCAGAAGTTGCCGGCATTGGACTTTGCCGGTGGTATTGAATTATGTCCAAACTGTTGTAGTAGTTCCAAAGCACTCGTAATATCATAGGTGTTAAAGTTCTCTGAGTCTATTCGAGTCATGGTGTGTATCCCTGCCTATCATTGGGAGACGGGTAGCTTTTTTACACTCAGATTCCAATCTTCAATGCTTTGTGTGAGAGCTTACATAACTTTCATTTTCTCACATTTTCTGACGACTGTTCCAAAGGGGCACCCTGTCAATTCTGAATACTTTTCAAAAATCTGCCTGCATGTTTGATTATTGTCATTTCATTTAAAAAAAGTTCAATATTGATCATAACTAAAGAAAATAATGATCATGAACAAAAAAGGGATAAAGATGCGAGTCGATCTTGAATCACAGCTGGGTGACACGGGCTTCTGTTCTGATATGGTTGTATGAGAAACAGGAGAAATCGCCAATCTCCTATAGAACATGAGTTGAATCAGGAGTGAGACATTTCGTATACTCGTGCATATGTCAACGCCTGACCTACATCGTAAAACTAACATTAAGTTGTCAGAGACATTCATTTATATACAAACAAGAGACAGACCAAGTAATAATTCTACATTAGTTCAGGTGGGTAAACCTGAACTAACTAACTAATAAACCTATTAATAATTCTACATTAACGTGTCCTACACTGATCAGACTAATTGACATGGTCTGATTCTGAGCCTGTGCAGTTCGTGCTAATTACAACAACGACAGTTCTGAACCCTCATCACCGAACTGAGCACAAGTTCAGCTGTTCTCCAGTTTTGTTACGCATGGTTTTTAATTGCAATTGAGTTCAGAGCTGGAGCTGATCTCCAGACAGTACAGTGTTTTGGGTAAGTTGTCGACGCAGGAGGCTGCAGACAACTTACCCAAAGTGTTTTCTATAGCTTTCAGGTGCAGTTCATTTATATAAAAGAATGTAAGTGGTATAAACTCAGCAAGCCAGATGGCAGTCGAACCTATAATTTCCTGACACGAGGCCTAACGCGTTATTCATTACGCCACTGACCCTGCTATTATAGTGTTAAAAAAAACGCGTTTTCTACGTCTGTTTAAAAATCACTAAAAAAGACAAAGGGCTTGTGTGTTGCGCTAAAATCCCGCTTCATTTCGAATGCAAATAAAAACCGTTTTGTTCCGTGAAATCATACATTTGTCACATCCTTCATACTATACTTCTCTCTTGTATTAGTAAAGCATTTTGATTTAAACTGAACAATATATTGTAACGCAACAAGGGCTCAGGCGGGCGCCGTCGCCGCATTAGGTCGGCCCCCCATCGTCGGGGGCTCGAACCCGGGAGTCCCATGTCTCTCTGCAGCGACCCAGCCCGGTGCGCTAAAGAGAGGTCTCCCCACAACCCACGGGCTGTGGTCCTGCTATCACAGGGAAGGGCAGTGACGTCACCTGCTCTGGTACACCGGCTCTTACACAGTGCCTGTCGGCCTGAGCGTTACACTATGAAAGGTTTCATCTATACACTTACACATAATAAGTATACGAATAAATACTCGGAAGAAGCCGCAGCTCAGGTATTAGAGAGATTTAAAATCGGATCGGAGGATTTAGAGTCCAGACTGCAAACCAACAGCTGACACAGGTCTTTTATAGAACCGTTTTGATTTCCTCTACTTTGTCCCCGTGACGTCATTGTCCTGCTCGCAGCCGAGCCCGACACACGTCTGGTTTCTGTCGCTGGGCGCTCACCCTGCGGTCCATGCGGGTCCTGATACCCCAGTACAATGACGGGGACGCTAAGCTGTAAACAGGTGCCGTCATTCGGCTGAGACGTAAAACCAAGGTCTTGGCTCTCTGTGATCATTCAGGAGAATGGTGGTGGTGGCGGGGAGTCCCCATTACCTGTAAAGCGCATTGAGTGGAGTATCCAGAACAGCGCTATATAAGTGTAAGCAATAATGATTATTATTATTATGTAAAATGCAATAAAAAATAAAACAAAATATCAAACTTTGATTCAAAATAGATTAATATAAAACTGATAAAGCTAATGCTTTTTTCAGGGCTATATCTACTTTTTTTTTAAAAAAGCGAAGTCTGTCGCGACTGAAAGTTAGAGAGGGTATACCAGCGGGTGCCTTCATATCGTGAGCGTCAGTCTCGCCCGTAGCTGCGAGAAGGTTAAAAGCGCACAAGTGATTTGTCTTTCGTCAAAGTAACTGCTGGAGCAGTAAGATGCAGAGCACAATCCAGCAGCTGTAGACGATGTTCGGGGAAGAGCTAATTCTGTTTTCAGCACAGGGAGTGAGAATGAGCTCAGTCCGGCTCCCAGCAGAATCCATCCTGGTTTGGTTACAGTGCGTCTGAGGCTCTTTGGATCGTAACGTAAAAAAAAACAATTGCTCACATCGTGTGACTTCCACGACAGGAAGGAAAGATATCACTTAAAAAAATCAGAACTGAAGATTTGGATCCGGGGCCTCATACTTATAAAATTATTAAAATAATAGTTATCAAAATATCAGATTGTGTTTCTGCAAAATTTCGTGCACAGTACGCCATTTTTATCTAAAACAGTCACAACGAGGGCTTTACACGCAGTCTGGGGTATTTTCCCCTTTTATATTTTTGCCACTTTATATCGAACCTGTTATACTCCCAGAAGTGCACAGTAGCTTGTACTTTTCACCGCTGGTATAAACAGATGTGTGCCGTGTTTGCCTTTGTAAGCATTTGTTTAAAAAATAAGTTCACAATACGATAAAAACACAGAAAGCACAAACTTTATAATACAACGATACAAAATCAATACCAAATCATTATGCCAATTAAGTAACTATCCTTTGAAAACAGAGAACACCTTTATATCTACAAAAAACTTGACATTTGTATGTATTTTTGAATTACAAAGCAGACAGTGTAGTCCCTTAATTCAAAGATCAGATCTTGGCAAAAAAAAGACAACCAGACGTGGGCTGAATTCGGAACAGGAGCCTTTGCTTAGTCGATTATTGAGCTTTTGATCAATGTCTGAATAAAACAGTCGCTTTTTTAACTCTTTGATTAAATTACATGAAAAGCACCTTCCTTCGAGCCGGAATCAAACCAGCGACCTAAGGATTCCCTGTTGACTCCACTACAGTCCTCCGCTCTACCAACTGAGCTATCGAAGAGATGCTGTAGCATTGCTCTCTGGCACATACTGCCCAATGAAGTAAAATGTGAAATGGGTGATTTAAATCCCACTTCGACATCAAGTTTCCAACTCGTTTCCTTAGTCTCATTTACCTTGAATTTAAGCCACGAACCAGGATTCTACTGTATAAACTTCCAGGGATATTACAAAATGTTTGATGGGGCATCAATCATTCCAGGCGGAAATTGATTCCTTTTTTTTCTCGAGGGATCATATTAAACATTTCATTAGTATCGAGAGGAGGATCACCAGTAGACACAAAACAAACAGTTTCTTTCTGTCTTTATTAGAAAGTAGCGTTTGTGCTACATTAATAATATTTTCGTGGAAATAAAGACGTTGTAAATTTTAAAAATTTATATTTGAATCGAAATGTGGTTTTGAGTTAAATATTAGCGTGTTCATGTAATTAGTTTGTGTTTGTCATTACTATATATATTGCCATGTTACTAGAATTTGTAACTGAAGTTTACTAGTTGTGTTTTTTATGATGATTAGACATTTGAATACAATATTGTATATAATGTATAATTTGAACTACATATTGTTCAGGTGTGAATAATTGTATATTTTAAGAATACATTTCTAAAACAAATCATTGGCTTTATTTACTAGTTTCTACACCTATAAAAATCTTTCTTTGATGTATAATAGACATCAAAGAAAGATGTCTATTATACATCAAAGATGAGCAGTGTGTGTCGTGTTCACAGCTGATAACTAGAAGATGTCTGGAAGAGGCAAAGGCGGAAAGGGACTCGGGAAAGGAGGTGCTAAGCGTCACCGTAAGGTTCTCCGCGACAACATCCAGGGAATCACCAAGCCCGCAATCCGCCGCCTGGCTCGCCGTGGGGGAGTGAAGCGGATCTCCAGGCTGGACTACGAGGAGACCCGCGGGGTGCTGAAGGTGTTCCTGGAGAACGTCACCTACACCGAGCATGCCAAGCACGCCAAGAGGAATACCGTCACTGCCATGGACGTGGTGTACGCGCTGAAGCGCCAGGGCCGCACCCTGTACGGCTTCGGAGGCTAAACAGGAGCGGAGCTTCACTACCGGACCCCGACGTATAAACCCAAGTGACCCAGTGACATTTGTCACTGCTGAGGTTGCTTTATGGGTCTATTTTCTATACTGTGCTGATCAATTGGAAATCAAATGGCAAAAAAGACCCGTTCCCGCAGCTAAGGTCAAATATTAGGAATCAAAACTGCTAGAGTGTATGGAAGCACACAGCTTTATCAAGATTTCCAAGTGCAAGATCTTTTTATTCATAAAAGACCCTATTTATGTTGTATGAGAAATATTAATATTAATACGGAATCCTTTTTCACCAAATAAATGGGGTTCCTGACTTCAGAAAGCCTTCTAGACAAATACTAAAAGAGCAAAAATTCAATTTGGTAAATGAAATGAAAACACATACCCTACCAAACCTTGAGTACAGGCCATTCAGGATGATAATACAAAACCATTTATAATTCAACAAATAAAACCTGTCAACTGGTAATCATCACTTATCATAAAAAAATAAGTAGCAATACACAGTAGGGGACTCTTGGGTGCAAGTTAAATCCATGCAAGAAGGGGTTTAGTGTTATATTTCCAAATCAGATATGCAAATGAGAGATCTGGCCCAGCCAATCTCAAAGCTCCCATGGTATGGAATGGAGCTGCTCCCCTCTTCTAGTTATTCACACTGGAGTTAGGTTACATATTAGCACATTTCATCTAACAGTTGCTCCAGAAACAAAAACGTAAACAAATGATCTGGAATGTGACCACACCTATGAGAATGTAGTTCAACAGATAACTTGTAAACCTTGTCATAAGATGTTTTTTGTTCTACAAAATATACTTTATTCTGCAAAAAAAACATCTCAAAAGGAACATCTCACACATATTAACACTCCATGTAATAAAAAACAACGGCGGAACGGAGATTGATTGTCCGTTATCAATCTTTGCGAGTGGGGGCGGATTTGTGCAATTAAGAGAGTCCCTCCAAATCTACCACTTGCTATTGTCCTTTAATCTCTGTATAGGGCCCAAAGTCCATTCCAGCGCTCCCTCGCCGTGGGGAAACCCCATTTGGCGACGTGGTGCTTCGTCCTCCTCCTGAAGTCCGCCAGGATCCTCTCCTCCAGCTCCCTCGCCCCCCACTTTATGTTGTGCCGGATGAGAGTGTTCCTCGCCTTCCACAGTCCTTGTTTTGTGAGGGACAGTAGCAGCCCCCACAGGTCCTGTGTCCCCTTGTCCAGTCTGGTGGGTGCCAGCCCCCAGCAGAATGTACTGGTAACTGAGCACTGCATCCTTTCCCAGGAGTTGCATAATGTTGTCCATTCTGCCCCACACCACCTTGGCGAAGAGGCAGCTCCAGAACACGTGCTCCTGAGTCTCCTCGACAAAACACGTGTTCCGGGGGCAATGCGGATTCCTGGTTAGCGAGTGTCTGTAGAGGACCTCTCTGGTAGCCAGTCTCTTGTGCACAGCCATCCAGTTGAGGTCCTTCAGTTGGTTGTCAAGTTCTTTGGGCTGTGTCCTTTCCCAGACTTGTCTGGGAACCTGCAGCCTTTCGTCAGCGACCAAATGCCCCCTCACCTCTTTGTACAGGGCTCTGTGGTTGGTGCAGAGCTCTGGCTGTCTCGTGGCCTCGTACCTCCTGCTCCACTTGACAGCGTGGGTGTAGAACTTCGGTCGCCTCTCTGCCTTGGGCCCAGTGTTTGACCACTGGACCAAGTGCCTCATCGGTACTGGTACTTGTGGCCAATGGGCTCCTGCAGCCCCCGACAGAGGTTGCAGTAGAAGATGCAGTCGAGTTTCAGGGGGAAATGTGGGACATCTCGAACCCCTTCCTCGACCGGCTGACACATCCGGTTTTCGAGTGATGTACTCGTACTTGCCGCCCCAGACGAGGCCGAAGATAATCCCTTGCAGCGCTCGTCTGAGTCTGGCCGGCAGCGGGTACACCACCGCCAGGTAAACCAAAGCCGGCAGGATGTCTGCTTTCAACACCATCACTTTCCCTGTGTAGGACAGCGACCGCGTTTTCCACAGACCCAGCTTCGCATTCACCTTGGCGATCCTCTTGGTCCAGTTGTTGGTCTCGGTGTCTTTGGAAGGAAACCCCCAGTATTTTGAGGGGCTCCGTGCAGAGCTTGAGACCCTCCGGCGCTGTCGTCCTGTGCTTCCAGGGCCCGAAGAACTTCAGTTTTCTCTTTCGGCGGTTGAGTTTCGACCCCGAGGCTCTGGAGTATTGCTCCATGACCTGCAGGGCCCTCCTCTACCCCCTGTCCGACCTCAGGAACAGCGTTGTGTCGTCGGCGTACTGGGAGATCTTCAGGGTTTCCCCCGCGCCTCCCGGTATCTCCAGGCCGTAGATGACAGGGTCCCGTCTCACCGTCTCTGCTAAGGGCTCTTGAAGAGGAGATGATGCCCTCCCTCATGGTGTCTCCGAGTTTCCCCCGGCGGAAGATCCACTTCCACCAGATCTGCCGCCAGGGTGTCCCAGAAGCAGGTGTAGAATTCCTTGGGGAGTCCGTCCGGCCCTGGCACCTTGCCATTCTCCATGGACAAGAGCGCCGCCTTCAGCTCCTCGGCCGCGATCGGACCCTCCAAGTCCTCCCTCACCTCCTCCGGTACTCGTGCCTTCAGCTCTTCCAGAAAAGCATCGCCTGCCTCCACCTCTGTCTGCTTTTCTGAAAAGAGCTCTGTGTAGAAAGTGGTGGCCGCTTCTACCTTGTCGCTCTCGTCCAGCACTTCCTCTCCATCTCCCCGTCTCAGGCCGTGGATCACCCTCTTTTTCTGAGCTCCTCAGACCTGATTGAGTTTGCGGAGCCTCTCCTTCAGGTCCCGTGCCCGGGCTGAATTGAAGGCTCCTCCCCCATTAGCCGAGCTGTACTCCTCCTCTAGTTGTCTCTGGAGTCGTGCAGCTTCCTTCCTCTCCCTGGCCGCCTTCCATCTACAGTACGTCTGCGCCAGGGTTCGGGTCCTGTCTTTCACCGACTCCCACCATTCCACCATGGAGCTGTAGCCATCTCTCAGATCGACCCAGCTCGCGTAGTCTTTACAGAACAGTGCCTTGAAGTCGTCTTCCTCCAGTATCTCCCGGTTCAGCTTCCAGTACCCACAACCGAATGCCGGCAGGTTGGTGTTAGCCACCACCGTCAAGCGCTCGTGGCTGGAATACCACTCCGGGGACACCATCGCCGACTCCAGGGAGCAGGTCGTGTGCAGAAAGATGTAGTCCAGGCGGCTGCACACTCCCCGGGAGTTTTTCCATGTCGTTCCGGCGTCGTTAGGGCGGCACCGTCTGAAACCGTCTACCAGGGAGAACTGCTTGAGTAGCGACTCCAGCTCTGCCGAGCTAGCGTCGCTCCCCTTCTCCCGGTCGACGTTGAAGTCCCCGCCAAGCACCACCTGTCTGTTGGTGGTGCAGCAGCTGGCCAGGTCAGCAAACACTTCCTTCCGGATAGAGGGTTCCGTCGGAGCATAGACGTTAATTGCTCTCAACTTCTGCCCCCTCCAGTCGATGTCTGCGACCAGGATCCGGCCCTGCACCACCGAGAAGGAGGAAACCAGCGTCATCTCTGGGTTTCTGAGGAGGATTCTCACTCCGGAAGAGTGGACCTCTCCTACGCTCCAGCATGATTCTCCCTTCGTCCATTCCCTGGTGAATGTCAGCTTGTCGCTTTCATCCTTCAGGTGGACCTCCTGTAAGAAACAAACTGAGAAAGACTTTGAGACCAGATCATGAAAGACTCCCCATCTTTTCATCGGGTCTCTTAGCCCTCTCACGTTAGTTGTTAGAAAGGTAAGTTTCACAATCATGATTAAACAAGTGAAAGTTGAACCTCCTCTCTTTGTGCTTACAGTGGAAAACTTGGGAGTCTACATCTGGGCACTGTTTAGCCTAGATGTAACTCCTCTCGTTCGGGTCCTGGGGGGAATATGCTGGGCTCCCTCCAGGTCTCGCTGGGGACTGAAAGGTAAACATGCTGGACAGGTCCAGCCCTACCATCACTCCCAGCTCCTGGGCGGCTTCAAAGTAATCTTGTCTTCCTCGAGGATATTCTCCGCCACCGCTTCGGGAAGGCTTTTTTCTTCCCTTTCTCCAGGAGTTTCGGGGACCTCCAGTTGCTCCTGGGCCTTGGGGGAGGGGGGCTCCACTTCCTGGGCTGCCTCTTCCTGTTGTTCCTGGGCCTCAGGGGAGGGGGTTCCGACTTCCTGGGCTGCCTCTTCCTGTTGTCCCTGGGCCTCGGGGGAGGGGGTAACCTCTTCCTGGGCTGCCTCCTCCTGTTGTCCGTGGGACTCGGGGGAGGGGGGTTCCGTTTCCTGGGCTGTCACTTCCTGTCATCTTTGGGCCTCGGGGGGGGGGGGTTTCCATTTCCTGGGCTGCCTCCTCCAGTTGTTCCTGGGCCTCAGGGGAAGAAAGTTCCGTTTCCTCTAGGACGAGGAAACGGTTCTCCCTTACCACTGTAGGAAAACCGGCTCAGGGACGCCAAATATGTAAGAAAACCGGCTCAGGGACGCCAAATATGTAATCATAGTGGCTCTCTGAAGGCACCAGTTCTGTAGGGTTTGGGCATTTACTGAGACAATTATTAATTGTAGCAGTAAATCACAAAGTTGATTCTTTTGATGGCTTTAGAATCCAACCATGCGACATAACTCAAACAACGCACACACACAGGTACTAATACACGAGGATACATTTATTAATACATAAAATATGCATGTAAACCTAACAGATCTTATCGAGAGGGTTATCAGAATACAAAAGATATATATTCAGTCAGTTACGAAGTGTTACACATATCAAGAGGACATACATTCAGTATATCATTCATTAAGACCATTTCGTAAAGTGAACTTGGTTACAACTTCTACATTAGATACTCAAAACAAGAACATAACTCTTAGGAATTAAATTGATATCAACTGGTTGGGATTACAATTGAATTCTCGAGCAGTAATGCAGTGAAGTTGAATACTCATCCAATCTCTGGGGATTCAGATCTCCTGCGGGCACAAAGAAACAGTTGCAGGCTGTTGCTGTCCAATTCGCACTCTCTGGCTCGGTGCCAGGCTGTGCTGTGCGGCTTGCGACGGAGCGCTGCTGATGCCCGCTGGCCGGCTAGTTAGTGTTGGCTTTAACTAGCAAAGTTTGTGCACAGGAGAAAAGATGACTGTGGGTCCCAGCAAGTCAGGAAGAGGACCGGTTCGTTCCTGATGAAGAGCTAGTTCTGAATAGTGATTCAGCTGTCCACAGTTCCGACCGGTTCACGAGGCCTGCTACTGGTTACTCTCTGGCAACCTCCACTCTAGACTCTTAGAACAAAGGAAGGTTCTGGCACTCGGACACACTGGCCGTTCCGTGGTTGTCCGGGCTGAGTCTCAGGATGGTCAGGAGGCGCTCTGCGAGAATGTCCTGCCCTTGGGAGCCTTCTGCTCCTGGGCCGTCCTGCCCTGGAATTCTCCTTTGAATTCCCTTTAGAACAGTCCACAGAATCCTCTCCAGAATCTTACTGAATCTTACTGAATCTTACTGAATCTCGTGTTGCCTGTTTTTACCTGGAGGAACTTCAGCTCATTGATTGGCTGAAAGTTCCATGGGCACCAGAGTCCCACGTGGGTTACTCGGCCCTACCAGTCCCTGATTGGTTGATCAAGGTGAGATATGAGTCACTTACTCCTGACACTTAGGAATGCAGTCCAGATGTCCAACTGGCACTCCCTAGACAGATAGGCGCCAATGGGTGACCATTGATCATGATAGCCAGGCTTAGCTAAGTGCATCCCCCTTTGGGAGCTGTCCTTATCAAAAGAAAACATCTTAAATCAGCCTGCATGAATACTTTCTCTGTGGCTGCACCACAGAGATGAACAGAGAAATGGGGCCTCATTTGGGAAGCTCAGAAACACTTGGGGGGAAAGGCTGGGGTGTGGCCTCGGCAGTTTCGTTTCTCTGCGGGGGAGGTGCGGGTTCTTTGTTCTCACCTCTCTCCCTTTGTCTTGAGACCGGTTTCTGCTGGTCGGCTTCCACCACCTGCGCAAACGAAGGTTTGCTTACCTTGCATTAGTGAAGGAGGTGTCCCTCGGCGCCGCATCCATCGCACTTTTTGGCTGCCGGCAGGTTTTTGCCAGGTGCCCCTCTTTGTTACAGTTGTGACATCTGACGATGTCACACGTGTTCTCCTTGTGGCCGGACTGTCCGCACTTCTTGCAGAAATCCGGCATCCTGGGGTAGTAAAGGTACCCCCTGTCGGCTCCGATGTTGAAGCGGGCCGGGGGGTGCTGGAAACCGTCGACGCCCTCTAGGTCCTCTTTCAGGAGGACTCGGTACTGGCGTTTGCCGTACCAGACGCCGCAACTGTCCCTGATCTCCGTCGGTTTGCCCACCACTGTTACATACCTCCCTAGGTACGCTGTTACCAGTGCCATTGGTACGTAGGGGTTGTACGTGAGGATTGTGATGGTCCTCTGGTTTGTCTTCCTCATAGGCTCCGGCCTGAAATCAGAGAAACATGGGTGCTTACCTTTTTCTCTGATCATTTTCGTTGCCTTTTCATATGAGGCGTCCGTGGCTATGTAGGCCTCCATGTATCTCTCTGCCTTGTTGTCTTGCAGGCAGTAGAGATCTCCGGCCACCAACTGCAGGATCCCTCTCAGGAAGGTAATGAAAAAGGATTTCGCAGTTGGCATCGTCTCTGTTTTCTTGGTCCAGTGGAACCGGATCAGTGTCTTCTTGTCTGCCATCTGGAAAGGAGAAAAAAGAAAAAAGGAGAGAAAGAGAGAGAGCAAGGTCCTGTGGAGAGGACGGTTTAGCTGCTAAAGGAGCAGCGAGTGAGCCCTGGACTTTGTCCTTGTGGGCAAAGCCCAGCTAGGTGCAGGCGCAGGAGGAGAGAGAGAGAGGGAGCGGATAGCGCTTCTGAGTCTCGAGGAAGAAAGCAAGCACCGCGGGTAGGCCACGAGTACCTACTCCCAGCCAAGAGGCCAAGGAGGTGGAGCAAGAGAAAGGGGGAGGGGAGAGGAGAGAGCAGAGAGAGAGAACGTTGCTGCCGGATCCCAACCAGCTCAGCTGCTGATTGGCCTTAACCCCCTAGGCTCAACCTAGGGCGATACCAGCTCAAGCACTCTTCAGGATCTTCGATCGCCTTCTAGAACTTTGGAAAGACAAGAACTGCGGGCATGCCACTTGAAGTTGATCTTAGCCAAAAGGCCGATAAAATTGGATTCCAGCTCACTGGCCCTGCAAAGCTTAGGTCAAGACTTTAAACTCTCAGACACATATAGATGTATATATCCCACAACAGCAGGATATACATGGTCAGGGAGGAATAGCAGCTCCAGAATTGACTATTGCTTTGTCTCAGAGAGAGTGAAAGTTGTTGGGGTCACTCTTCAGCCTGTCTTCTTCTCAGATCATCAGGCTTTAGGGTGTAGAGTGGAACTCCAGGGCGGGACTGTCTTTGGCCCAGGCCTCTGGAAACTCAACACAAAGCTGCTAGAGAACGAGGGGGTAGTATCCCGCTACAAGGAGAAACTATCACAGTGGCTGTCCTTGCAGTGTCTGTACGGGTCAGTAAGAGAGTGGTTGGAGGAGGTGAAGGTGAGGACAAAGGCCTTTTTCATGGCTGATGAAGGAAGGCTGCTGCCAGACGGAGAGGAGTGCTAGCCAGGAAACAGAGGCAGCTGCAGCGTCTCTACACGATGCTGCACAGTGGCTTCGATGTGCTTGAGGATATCACCCTTTTAAAAAAGGACATCCGGAGCATAGCCGAAGAAAGCAGTCGAGGAGTGCTGTTAAGAAGCAGAGTGCAGTTCTTGGAAGAAAATGAGAAGTGTACTCGCTTCTTTTTCAGGAAAGTGGTAGGCTCCAAGTCTGTCATGGAAAGTGTAGTTGATGAGGAGGGAAGAGAGAGTACAGAGCTGAGTGCTATCCTCTCCTGCATCGAGGCCTTCTTGTCACGGACGTCCAAAGGGACTAGCTGTGGGGAGCAGGAGTGCGGAAAAAGACCCATATGCGTAGCGGCGAGACGGAAAAAAGGCCCGGGCTCATTAGTGCAAAGAGTTCAGGAATGCCGTATAGAAACCTGTGCCCTCAGGGAGCGGACGTGGGGCGCCCTGGTGCTAGACGGGTCTCAGGACATCCGAACGTCAGTGCTGAGCGAGGACAGAGTGCAAGACCCGGAAATATATAGCCCAAGGGAAAGAGAGGGACAGGAAGGACAGCAGACCAGGAACTAGGGACAGGACAGAGAAGGACCGCCCTCTGGCTGCAGAGGGCGTGACACTTCTACTCAAGACTGTACAGCTCTACAGAGGTAAAGGATGAAGAAATTCATTTTTTTACCTCAAAGCTAGAAAACGTTTTGAGTGAAGAAGATAGGGAAGTACTTGAGGGGGATTTGACAGTAGAAGAGCTGAGAAGCTATGGAGAGCTTACAGAAGGGGAAAACTCCGGGTGCTGACAGGCTCCCTAAAGGGGCGTCTGCTTTTACTACTTGCACAAATGAAGGCAAAAAAAAGCCAATCCATGTGAACGAACGGCGCTTACAGAGGAGTACTGCCTGACTGGATCGTTGATGAACGACAGAGGTCACTCCGACCTCTTCTTGGTTTTCTTCAATGACTTACTAAGGATCTTCTTCACATTCGCCCATGCAGGGGAAGCCAGTTACACCAAAGCAAACACAGGAAAGTGCAATTCAAGCAGAGACCAGGAGAGACTTGTTTACACCGAGAGTGGGCGGAGAATGGAACAATGCGCCCAGCCCTGTTGCTGGAGCCGATTCTTGATGAGATCTTGGGCTCACTAAGAAGCCCCCGCTGGATGCTAATCTTTCTGTTGTTCTTGCAGGTCCTGCACTGCATTTGAGCCAACAAAGCTGGTCCTGGTCTGTCGGCACAGCCCAATTGTGAATGATCTGCTCCGTGTACAGAAGGAACGTGCGTTTGGTACAGAGTGCATGAAGGCACCGGAAATACATTGGCAACAAATGACCGGTCGCTCAAGACCTCTGTGAAGTACAGGAGCGTGCAAAACAATGCTGTTTCCGCCCAGTCTCGAACCGGGGACTTTTCAGGTGTTAGGCTGACGTGACAGCCTCTACACTACGGAAACCAGCAGGGACTGCTGCTGGTGTCTCGCTTGCATTTCAGGCTGAGAAAGGGAAGCGTCACTTTAGGAAGGGGGTGCTGCAGAGAGGAACAGAGGGCTCCATGAAACAAAACGCTGAAACGAGAAAGGGAAGCGTCACTTTAGGAAGGGGGTGCTGCAGAGAGGAACAGAGGGCTCCATGAAACAAAACGCTGAAAACCGGGATCGAACCAGGGACCTTTAAATCTTCAGTCTAACACTCTCCACACCCACCTGCTCCAGCCTTCCTGTGTTGCGGCATGAGCGCACCAAGAGGAGCGGGAGAGTGTTGCAGGAACGTCACTCAGAAGGAAAGCCACCCAGGTGCGCCCTCTGAGCTCTGTCCAGCGCATCTTCCTCGCATGGACTCCTGCCTGCGACGGGCAGGAAACAATTAGCAAGAACAGAACAACGCCCCATGGGTGTCTCATGACCACAACTTAAGTTGTGAAAGGTGCAGGTGTGAGGGGTTGCCGGGCTACTTTGGAGCAGAGCTTGGGCGGAGGGGGGGCGGGAAAGCAGACAAAGAGGTGACACCTCAAGGTCTGCACGATCACAGCTCTCCGCCGACGCAGGCTTCCGCTCGATAAGCTACTAGACACACCCGCCCCTCGTCACACAGACCGTGGAAAAGCCCCCGAGTGGGAGGGCTCTCTCTTCCTCCCAGGAGCCTTTGGACACGACGCACAGAAAGGGCGGGGGGAGCTGCCGCCTGCAAACACGGCTCCAGGCAGGACTCCACTCCGCAGGAGCCGCAGAGCAGAGCAGAGGAGATGGGGGCAGCTTAGCTCCTGTGCAGAGACCTGAGCTGTTGTTGCTGTGGATGCTGTATTTTCTGTTCTCGGGGTAGGACATCAGGAAGCACATTGAAGCGCTGCGACATGCACTGTACAGATCCCGCCACTACTGGGCCCGATTTCCCCGGATCGAAACCGGGCTGAAACAGGCCTGTTTCGTTTGTTGCCACGCACACTGTTTGGGGATTCGCCTAGCGCTGTGATCGAAAAGACCCACTCACCTCTTAGTGTGGCGGGATCTGCACAGTGGATGTCGCAGCGCATCCTGCTTTCACTTCAATGCACGTCCTGATGTACCCCGGTCTCCCGCGTGACAGGTGGGGATACTCGCCACTATACTAACGAGGAAGACATCGCTCTCTGCTTAGTGTGCAAAACACTTACTTGCAGCATTGTGGGTGCTGTGGTTTAAATGCTATTGGTTTGTGAACAGAATACCCCTATCCCAGTGCATTGTGCCACATTAAATAAACGCACGAGAAAAAGAGATTCAGAACGCAAAGCTGTGTCAGTGTTCTGTGTAAAAAATCGGTTTGAACATCATGGGAGCTGTTTTTAATAAGCTGCTGAGTAAAGAATATTTTAATCTTCCTGCTGTCAGTAGTATTGTGCATATAGTTGACTCTTACCTGAATGAAAACAGGACGTAAAGAAAGGGTTTCAGAATTCAGACAAAGCTTTATTCGCGTGCTTACAGTCTGAGTAATTGGAGACTGCACTATTCTGTTGCCTATAGTCATATACGGGTTTTTCGCATGAAGCCGTATTGAACAGTATTTCTCGCGTTGTGATCTTGTGTATACAGCGGTCCCCCAGGTTCCAGTTAGTGCGTAATTACGCATCGATGAAAAACCGGAGGTTTAAAAAAAGATAATTAGCTCACTGATACTTTGATGTAGAGGCTGTGGAAATATCCACATGTCGTGGTCTTTAAAATGTATTTGGTTTGAAGGCGTTCTGTGCTTCCGTTGCGAAGATATGGACAAAAGAATATTCGTGATTGGTCAAAAAAATGTCATATAAACGAAAAAGTAAAGGCTGAGAAAGCATTCACAATGTATTTTATACACAAAGCAAGTATTCTCGCGATTCTAAGAGGTTTCGTGTAAACGTTACAGGCGTGCCAAAATCGTTTTCGAACTTCAAGCTAACTTTACTCCGGTCTGGTACCGTAGGTCACGTAGGTTAAAATCCAAGTCATGTTTTTTTCCTATCTTGTGGTACATAACGTACCATTTCAGACTATCACAAACGGCTTGATTTCGTTGAATGCATGTATTCATTTCCTTTCTGGAAAACTTGTATTTCAAGAAATTCACACAGCTTGCGAGAAATGAAATTCAATTCTTGATTATCAGTGCAGAAGAAATATTACCAGCTTAACCTGAAAGTTGTGATGCGAGACACGGACCCACCATTCCGTCTGTGTGGCGCGTTCGGTTGTTCACTGAAAGGTTGGTGGTTCGAGTCCACCCAGAGACGTGTTTCTTATGTGATGTAAACATTGTCTTCGCAAAGGTCGATTGGATTTCTCACCGAAACCTTAACCATTTTAATATTTGCAGGAAATGCGAGTGCTTAACAGGTGTCAGAATCACCGGGAAATTTCCAATTACTGTATGCCCAACATCGCAACTCCCCAGAAAACCATATTCACCCAAGAAAAAGTCGAGTCGTCATTTATACCCCCGTTGCATCCTCTGCTGAAATATTTTAAAAATACAATGCAGATTTGTTTAAGAACATGCAAGCATTGTTACATTAGCACCGTGCATTTGGACTTCGATATTTTGACATATTTACCTTAATTTTAAACATAAATACTGTACAATCTATTGTAATTTTGTTGTACTATTAAAATATGTTAGCTGAGGATGCAAAGGGGTGAAAGGGAAAGGTCAGAGGGTGTAGTAACACCAAGGTTAGGATTGGTGGAGGTGATAAGGGTGTTGATGGTTTTTCTCTGTAGAGGATTTTGAGTTTTTTTTCCTTCTCTGAAGTGAGAAACTGGAAGAGTTGGGAGTTGAGGGATCTGATGAGGTTAGTTATGTAAGGAAGTTGATGTGGAGCTGTTAGCTGTAAAAACTCCTTAATGTCTTTGATGTTGTCATCAGCGATAAACTGCACTCAGCAAAGATAAAAAGAAAATTATCTTTGCTTACTGCCCTGTCTTTCTTACACCTGAAGAAGGCTCCACAGCCGAAACATTGTGATTCTTTTCTTTTCAGCAGGAATAGTCCTTTACTTGTTCCTTTGCAGCCTACGCATGCTGACGCAGCTACTCACCCGATATCTAACATTCTATAATCACAACTATGAATGTCCACTTTGGGTATTTTTTCCATGCTTATTTATTATTGTTATTTATTCTGTCATTGAAGCATATTTTATGTCATACTGAAGTGTCATAATCACTGAAAAAATATTTTTTTCATTTAGAAAGTAAGAAAATGATAAATCACTAGGAATTGCATTTAGCCTATTCTGATCTAGATTTTCTAAATTAACATGCCATGTTCACAATGTCACAACTCATAAATGAAACAGTGAATTGTTGTAATTACAAAAGTACATAGTGTCGGGACATTGAGATGTTTTGGTAATGAGGATGGAGGGACATGCAATGTTCACAGGGTCAAATTTATAAAACGCTACAGTAAAATTTCTTGTATTTCGGGATTATGAGAGCCTGTTACATTGTGTCTCACACCTCAGTGTCAGAATTTTGAGACATTTTTATAACCAGGGGTAGGTCCATAGCAATAAGCAGAAAGTGCGATCATCCTTTGCTCATCCTCGGTTAACCATATATTCTCATATGCCATGTTCTGAATGTCCCATTTAAAACTGCTATATTAAAATTAAGACTTTTTATGATCAGAAGGCAAGGTTGTGGTAAATATGCATAAAGTGCAAGTGAACTTATGTTTTGCCTTTGTCTTGTTATTGTGAGTTTTGAAAATTGGTTTTCGATTTTCTGAAATGTGTTTCACACAAAAATGCAATTTGGATAGTCACTACTTATATATTCCCCTTTACTGAGGATATGTACAGTAATCCATCCCGATTAGTACTTTTAAAAATTACTGTAGAGAGCCATCAGAAAGGGAATGAAAACTTGCATTAAACAAAATCAAGCTGCATGTAATCATCCATAGTGATACATTTTGTAAGACAAGACAAGAAGAAAGACACTGCTGGGATTTGAACGCAGAATCTCCTGTTTAATAGGAAAACACTTTAACCAAATCAGCCAAGATGCTGTCAGAGTATTAACATCATGTCTGCATCAGTGATTACAGCTGACTATCGCTGGAGGACAGTTCACTGTGAACAAGTCAGCCTGCACAATGAGGGGAAGAGACCAGCCTCTGTGATGCACTATAGAGTTACACTAACCTTCTATCCAACTGTTCTATGCTGCATTCTACCCTAATGGTAAATATTGATTTCCGTGCGTGTAATATTAATTTTTTTGTCAAATATTATCAAGCACAAATTTTGTTGTTGAAAATAAGCCTTGTGGTTTTCAATGTTGTGATCCTTTTCCCCCACTGTCACCCAAATTGATACACTGTGCTTTGACAATTCTTCAGGCGATATTGTTTAGAGGAGCTCAGTAGAATTAGTTTGCGTATATAAAGTATTTCTTTTCCCTTTAATCCTTTAAAACATATTACATTTTCAAAATATTGTATCTTTCTTCCTACTAATTGTAGCGGCAATGCTTGTTAATAAGACAGAATTAAGTGTTGCTGTGCTTTCCCAAATGAGGCCCCATCTCTCTCTTCATCTCTGTGGTGCAGCCACAGAGAAGCTATTCAGGCAGGCTGATTTAAAGATGTTTTCTTTTGATAAGGGACAGCTCCCAAATGGGGATGCATTTAGCTAAGTCTGGCATCCATTGGCGCCTATCTGTCTAGGGAGTGCCAGATGGACATCTGGACTGCATTCCTAAGTGTCAGGAGTAAGTGACTCATATCTCACCTTGATCAACCAATCAGGGACTGGTAGGGCCGAGTAACCCACGTGGGTCTCTGATGCCCATGAAACTTTCATCCAATAAACGAGCTGAAGTTCCTCCAGGTAAAAACAGGCAACACAGACCTCCAAGACTATTCTAAAGGGAATTCAAAGGAGAATTCCAGGGCTGTGAGACAATTCCAGGGCGGGACGGCCCAGGAGCAGAAAGGCTCCCAAGGGCAGAACATTCTCGCAGCGCGCCTCCTGACCATCCTGAGACTCAGCCTGGACAACCACGGAACGGCCAGTGTGTCCGAGTGCCAGAACTTTGCTTTGTTCTAAGAGTCGAGAGCGGAGGTTGCCAGAGAGTAACCAAACGATCCACCCGAGGTTAGCACCAGCAGCAGGCCTCGTGAACAGGTCGGAACTGTGGACAGCTGAATCACTATTCAGAACTATCACTTCATCAGGAACGAACTGGTCTTCTTCCTGACCTGCTGGGACCCACAGTCATCTTTTCTCCTGTGCACAAACTTCACTACTTTCAGCCAAAACTAACTAGCCGGTCTTCAGAGAGCATCAGCAGCGCAACGTCGTGTGATCCACTGTCCCAGCCTGAGGAACAGACAGTCAGCCCGTCTCTCAATAATAATAATACGGTGTGTGATCTCCTGTCCCAACCTGAGGAACAGACAGGAGTGAGCCAGTCTCTCAATAATAATAATACAGTGTGTGACTTCCTTTCCCAGCCTGAGGAAAAGACAGTGAGCCTATCTCTCAATAATAATAATACAGTGTGTGATCTCCTGTCCCAGCCTGAGGAGCAGACAGCGAGCCTGTCTCTCAATAATAATAATACAGTGTGTCATTTCCTGCCCCAGCCAGAGGAACAGACAGTGAACATGTCTCTCAACAATAATATAAATAAACTGTGTGATCTCCTGTCCCAGCCTGTGGAACAGACAGTGAGCCTGTCTCTCAATAATAATAAAACAGTTTTTGATCTCCTGTCCCAGCCTGGGGAACAGACACTAAACCTGTCTCTCAATAATAATAATCCAGTGTGTGATCTCCTGTCTTAGCCTGAGGAACAGACAGTGATCCTGTCTCTCAATAATAATAATCCAGTGTGGAATATCCTGTCCCAGTCTGAGGAACAGACAGTGATCATGTCTCTCAACAATAATATTAATAAACTGTGTGATCTCCTGTCCCTGTCTGAGGAACAGACAGTGAGCCTGTATCTCAATAATAATAATAATACATTGTGTGATCTCCTGTCCCAGCCTGGGGAACAGACAGTGAGCCTGTCTCTCAATAATAATAATACAGTGTGTGATCTTCTGTCCCAGTCTGGGGAATTGAAAGTGAGCCTGTCTCTCAGTAATAATAATATAGTGTGTGATCCACTGTCCCATCTTGAGGAACAGACAGGAGTGAGCCAGTCTCTCAATAATAATAAAGCAGATTATCATCTCCTGTCCCAGCCTAAGGAACAGTCAAGAAAGAGCAAGTCTCTCGATAATAATAATACAGTGTGTGATCTCCTGTCCAAATCTGAGGAACAGACAGTGAGCCTGTCTCTCAATAATAATAATACAGTTTTTGATCTCCTGTCCCAGCATGAGGAACACTGAGCCTGTCTCTCATTACTAATAATACAATGTGTCATTTCCTGCCAAAGCCAGAGGAACAGACAGTGAGCATGTCTCTCAACAATAATATTAATAAACCGTGTGATCTCCTGTCCCAGTCGGAGGAACAGACAGTGAACCTATCTCTCAATAATAATAACACAGAGTGTGATCTCCTGTCCCAGCATGAGGAACAGACAGTGAGCCTGTCTCTCAATAATAATAATAATAAAGTGTGATCTCCTGTCCCAGCCTGAGGAACAGTGAGCCTGTCTATCAATAATAATAATACAGTGTGTGATCTCCTGTCCCAGCCTGAGGAACAGACAGTGAACCTGTCTCTCAATAATAAAAATAATACAGTGTGTGATCTCCTGTCCCAGCATGAGGAACAGACAGTGAGCTTGTCTCTCAATAATAATATAGTGTGTGATCTTTTGTCCCAGTCTGGGGAAAAGAAAGTGAGCCTGTCTCTCAGTTATAATAATATAGTATGTGATCCACTGTCCCAGCCTGAGGAACAGACAGGAGTGAGCCAGTCTCTCAATAATAATAAAGCAGATTATGATCTCCTGTCCCAGCCTAAGGAACAGTCAGGAAAGAGCAGGTCTCTCGATAATAATAATACAGTGTGTGATCTCCTGTCCCAGCCTGAGGAACAGTGAGCTTGTCTCTCAATAATAATAATGCAGTGTGTGATCTCCTTTCCCAGCATTAGGAACAGACAGTGAACCTCTCTCTCAGTAATAAAAATACATACAGTGAGCCTGTCTCTCAATAATAATAATTCAGTATGTCATCTCCTGTCCCACCCTGAGGAACAGTGAGCCTGTCTCTCAATAATAAAAATACAGTGTGTGATCTCCTGTCCCAGCCTGAGGAACAGACAGTGAGCCTGTCTCTCAATAATAATAATAATAATAATAATAATAATAATAATAATAATAATAATAATAATAATACAGTTGTAGTGTGCTCTCACGAGGCACCAGTTCTGTAGGGTTTGGGCATTTACTGGGACAATTATTAATTGTAGCAGTAAATAATAAAATGATTATTTTAATGGCTAGAATCCAACCATGCGATATAACTCAAACAACGCATACACACAGGTACTAATACACGAGGAAATATTTATTAATAAAATATTTATACATAAAATATGCATGTAAACCTAACAGATCTTATCGAGAGGGTTATCAGAATACAAAAGGTATATATTCAATCAGTTACGAAGAGTTACATATATCAAGAGGACATACGTTCAGTATATCATTCATTTAGACCGTTTCGTAAATGAACTTGGTTATAACTTCTACATTAGATACTCAAAACAAGTACATAACTCTTAGGAATTAAATTGATATCAACTGGTTGGAATAACAATTGAATTCTCGAGCTGTGATGCAGTGCAGTTGAATGCTCATCCAATCTCTGGGGATGTAGATATCCTGCGGGCTCTCTGGCTCCGTGCCAGGCTGTGCTGTGTGGCTTTAACTAGCAAAGTTTGTGCACAGGAGAAAAGATGAGTGTGGGTCCCAGCAGGTGAGGAAGAGTACCGGTTCGTTCCTGATGAAGCGCTAGTTCTGAATAGTGATTCAGCTGTCCACAGTTCTGACCTGTTCACGAGGCTTGCTGCTGGTGCTAACCTCGTGTGGATCCTCTGGTTACTCTCTGGTAACCTCTGCTCTAGACTCTTAGAATAGAGGAAAGTTCTGGCACTCTGACACACTGGCCGTTCCGTGGTTGTCCGGGCTGAGTCTCAGGATGGTCAGGAGGCGCGCTGCGAGAATGTCCTGCCCTTGGGAGCCTTTCTGCACCTGGGCTGTCCTGCCCTGGAACTGTCTCGCACCCCTGGAGTTCTCCTTTGAATAGTTCTGTGTTGCCTGTTTTTACCTGGAGGAACTTCAGCTTGTTCATTGGCTGAAAGTTTCATTGGCATCAGAGACCCACGTGGGTTACTCAGGCCTACCAGTCCCTGATTGGTTGATCAAGATGAGATATGAGTCACTTACTCCTGACACTTAGGAATGCAGTCCAGATGTCCATCTGGCACTCCCTAGACAGATAGGCGCCAATGGATGACCATTGATCATGATATCCAGTCTTTGCTAAGTGCATCCCCATTTGGGAACTGTCTCTTATCAATAGAAAACATCTTTAAATCAGCCTGCATGAATAGCTTCTCATTGGCTGCACTATAGATGAACAGAGAGATGGGGCGTCATTTGGGAAAGCACAGCAACACTTAATTCTGTCTTATTAACAAGCATTGCCGCTACAAGTGAAAGACTGAAGTGAAATAGAGTGGGGACGAAGGCAGTGAAGAGAGAGAACGTGGGAAGAAGAGAAAAACGCAAGGGAAAAAAGCAGCGTCGTAAAAGAGGTGACGGAGCTGTCCTCTCTATAAGAAAGGTGCCATTGAGCCCTGCTCTCGCTTACGGCCACACCCCCTTGAGCAGGCCCTCTGACGTCACAGGGGCCGTGGTCAGCGTGAGAGCAGGAAGAAGGAAAGGAATAGAGCATTTGTTTGTCTCAAGTAAGACTTTGTTTTTTGTGAATTTTTGTGGTTTTTTGTGAATTTTTGGTTGATTTTTGAAGCCCTCCCCTTCAGCCTAGCTCTGTTTGGGGAGGGGAGAGACTTTTGGTTTTTTGTTGTTGCTTTTTTGTTGCTTTCTGAGTCCTGTTTGTGTTTTAATGGAAGGAAAAAACATGGAGGCAGAGAATGTTATTGTAGTGGAGGAGGAGAGTGGTGTAGGAAAAAGAAGGATGAGGAATTCGGATCGACCCCCCCGGCGGGTTTTTGCAAGGGCGCATACTGTTGTGGTGGATGTGAGCGGTGTGGAGAAACCATCTGCTGGTGCTATTATCGCAGCGGTGCATGGCGTCTGTGGGGAGGGCTCTCTTTTTGCCTGCCGCCCCCAGACGCCAAAAGAGTTTGAACTGACTTTGTACTCAAAAGAACACGCGGACCCTGCCGCTGGCTGGAGCAGAAGGAGGTAGTGGTGTCCTTCCTCCACCTCCCGGCATATATCTCAGACGAGACTATCAAGGAGAAGCTGAGTAGCTGGGGGGTGAGAGTGATTTCAGACATCAGGATGCGCCACTACCCTGGGAACACCATTGCTGATGGCATGTAGCCTCGTTGCCATACAGCACCCGCTTCGCCACGGCAGAGGGGGACCAGTACTTCAGGGTCCTCCACGACCAGCAACAAAGGATGTGTCATGTCTGCCTGGACTCGGGGCACATTGCCAAGGACTGCCCCGAGTTCCTCTGCTATGAGTGCAGACAGCCCGGCCACTGCGCCAGGAACTGCACCGCTGCCAAGTGCCCGGACTGCCTCCATTCGCTCATGAGCTGCAACTGCGAGCTGGAGCCGGAAGATCCAGCCGCCACAGGAGCAGCTGCCCACAACGCTGAGGGGGTTGAAGATGGACTACGAGTGGCCGCTGCAGCTGAGCATGGAGAGTAGCCAGCAGCGGCGCCCCAGGACCCCAGTGAGCCAGCAACGCCCCAGCCGGTGATGGGGGAGAGGCAGAGGGAGGCCCCTCCAATCCTGGGTACAGCGCAGCAGAAAGGAGCCGGGGACCAGCCAGCATCTCCACCAGCAGGGGCGCCCCATTGCCCTAACAATCCTGCTGCATCCCACTCTGTGCCGCAAGAGAAGCAGAGGGAGGTTGCTCCACAACATGCGGCGGTGCAGCGTGGTGCAGCTGAGATCCTACGGGCACCACCACCACCAGAGGCGGCCCCTAAGCGTACCAGTGGCCTTTTGACACCCCAGCCTGTGCAGGGAGAGAGGCAGAGGGAGGAGGCGACGGCACCAGCACCACCACCACCATCACCGTCAGCGGTTCCCCAGCTTACCGGTGAGCCAGCAGGGCCCTCTTCTGGGTCCAGGCATGAGAAGCCTGCTGGGGTCAGCAAAGGCGCTGCTGCGAGGCGTGTGACCAAGCGGCAGCGGCAACGGCGAAAAGACCCTGGCAAGGTGGACATAGGCCCAAACGAAGAGACGCCCGAGGACCCAGAGGAGCCTGAGGGGAAGCGCCCGGTTGCCCTGCAGCGGCCACAAGACACCGGCCTGCCAGGTGAGGGAGCCTCTTCAATACTCGGTCAGGCACCGTTGGCAGAGACTGAGGAAGGGGAGTTGGATATGGTCGTGGGAGGAGAGGTAGTAGAAGTGGTGGAAGTAGGAATGGGGGATGGGTGTCTGGAGATGGATGGGGCAGGGACGGAGGAGGGGTATTACAGGGCATGAAGATGGAGGGGGAAGGGGAGGTGGTGGAGATGGATGGGGTGGAGAGGGAGGACAGGGAGGAGGGGGAGGGGAGTGGGCAAGCCGGGGTACAACCGCCTGGGCCCTCGAAGGCTGGGCACCACGTCAGGCCTCAGCCCAACCTGAAGCCCAGTTAAAGAGTTGTCCGCAGACCCATCCCTGATGTCTCTGCGGTGGCGGAGACAGGAGGTGGGGAGGAAGCGGCAAGTGTTGGCAATGAGAATGTGGCAGAAAGGGCGGGGGAACTGTCGTGCGGGCCGGAGAATTAATTTCACTCTTATGGCCATATGCGTGATGGCAACTTTCGCCTCTTTAAACGCCAACGGGCTGAGGGACTGAGCAAAGCTGGGGGCAGTGTTAGCTCTGCTGGGGCGGACGGATGTTGTCTGCCTCCAGGAGACCTTCTGGGACGAGGAGTGTGTCCGGAAGGTGCGAGCACAGTGGGACGGGGAGCTGTTTTACAGCAACGCCTCCAGCCTGTGCAGGAGGGGGGTGGCTGTGCTGGTGAGGAGGGGAGTGTACGAGAGCGTAAGGCTCCTGCACCACGACACGGAGGGCCGGCTCCTGCAGGTCTGTCTTGGGTTTCCTGGACAGTCCGTGCTGCTGAGCAACATCTACGCCCCCAATGGGGAAGCTGAGCGGCTCGCCTTCTTCAAGCAGCTGGAGGCGAGCTGCTTTCAGCAGCCAGGGCTGGACGTCGGAGATTTTAACTGTGCACTGAGTGCGCTCGATGTCGCGGTTGGGATGACCTTTAAGAGCAGTGCTGCTCGCAGCTTCCTGGAGCGCAGTGCGGAAGCTCACTGGTTCGTGGATGCGTGGCGTCAGGCTTAGTGTGCGCCGAGGGACTTTTCTCGGCGGCAGGTCGTCGAAGGTGTCTTGAGACAGAGCCGGATCGACCTGTTGCAGGGGCACATGAGTCTCTTCCCGTGCCTGAGCCAGATGCGCTATGTGTTCATGACCCTGAGCGACCATGCTGTGCTTCACTTTTCTCTAGCAGGGGCACAGGAGGACCGGTGCCCCGGCCTCTGGTGCTTTAATAAGGCGCTCCTGGGGAGGCTTCATTCTGTCAGGGCATAGAAGACCTTATCCGGCAGCAGCTGCAGTGTCCCCTGTATAGGTCAGAAAAGCTGGTCTGGTGGGATAATCTCAAGTACGCCATCAAAGAGTTCAGTATCTAGTATGGCCTGTCCCGGGGGCGGGAGAAGGCCAGGCGGGAGAGACAGCTTCGGGCTCGGATCACCTCAGAGCTCGGGCTCCTGGCAGATCACGGCGGGGGCTGCGAGCTCTTGCTGGAGCTGAGGGGTGAGCTGCAAGCCCTGGAGGAGGAGAAGTGGAGAGGAGCCAGGGTGCGCAGCAGAGCCCAGTATCTTGCCAAGGGTGAGAAGAGCACGAGGTTCTTTTTCGGCCTGGAGCAGGAGAGGCAGCGCAGCTCCTTCATCGAGGAGCTGGTGGGAGAGGACGGTGTGCGGCTCTCTGCCCCCGAGGCCATTAGGAATGAGGTGTTTTCTTTTTATAGCGCCTTGTTCTGGCCGAAGTGGTGGATGAGCAGCAGACCCGGGCCATGCTGGCTTGGGTGAGTACCCGCCTGTCACAGAGCTATCGTGAGCTCTGTGACAGTGCGCTGAGCTTGGAGGAAGTGCTTGAAGCACTTCGGGGCTCGTCTCCTAACAAGAGCCCTGGGTGGGACGGGCTCTCCTCCAAGCTCTACAGACACTTTCTGCAGTCCCTGGGGCCCCTCCTTCTGGAGGTGTTCCAGGAGATTGCCAGGACCGGCGCTCTGACCCCATCTATGAGAAGGGGGGTGATCTCTCTTGTCTACAAAAAGCAGGGGGATCCCTCCTTCATTTTGAAAAACTTTCGCCCGATCAGTCTGTTGAACACAGACTATAAGATACTAACTCGTGTTCTCTCCCTCAGGCTCGGGAAGGTTCTGCCCAGGATCCTGTCGCCTTCGCAGACCTACTGCGTCAAGTGGAGAGACATCGCGGACACGGTGTGCTCCATCAGAGATGTTGTGGACCTTATGCGGGAGCAGCCGAGGGGTGGATACGTCCTGAAACTGGACCAGGAGAAGGCCTTCGACAGGGTGGAGCATTCCTTCCTGTTTGAGGTCTTGAAGAGCTTTGGCTTCGGCGAGGCCTTCATCTCCTGGGTGAGGCTCGTGTACAAGGGGATCGTGAGCTATGTCAAGGTGAATGGTTCCCTCACGAGCTTCTTTCCAGTGACCTTGCCTGGGGGCACCGCCACCTCGTTGATCTACCAATATGCTGACGACACCAGACTGACGTTGGCAGAGGTGGCGGAGATCTCGGCCATTTTAGAGGTGGTGCAGGCCTACTGCGCTGCCTCGGGCGCCAAGGTAAACTTGGAGAAGTCTGAGGTCATACCGGTGGGGAGGGCAGACCTTGCCCCGCTCTTCGGTTACCCTTTCAGGGTTGAGACGGGTCACCTGAAGGTCCTTGGCATCTACATTAACGCTGATGAGCAGGCCACTGGGCTTCTCCTGTGGAAGGAGAAGCTCATTAAGATGAGGGCAAATTAAATCGGTGGAGACACAGGTCCCTGACCCTAAAGGGAAGGGTCCTGCTCGTTAACACACTGTGCCTGTCCCTCTTGTGGTACCCACTGTCTGTGATGCCTCTTCCTGAACGGGTAGAGAATGAGATTAGGCAACTGGTGGTGGGATTCGTGTGGGAGGGGAAGCCTCCGCGGGTCACTCATGACACCCTCATTGGGAAAATCTCCAGGGGTGGGCTGAAGCTGTGTGATGTAGGCCTGAAGCTGAAAAGCTTTAGGCTGAAAGTAGTGAAGAAGTTCCTTGACCTGGATAATGTCAGCATTTGGAAGATTGGTATGGGAAGCTACCTCGAGACTTGCGGGGGCTTGGGGCAGGAGACTCTCCTGGTGAGGCTGACTCCGGGGTTGATAAAACATCTGCCCTCCTTTTACAGGGAGGTCCTGCTGGCGAAGGGGTAGTTCATGTCCCAGCATGTCTCCTACATGCTGGAGACCCGGGCCCAGATTCTGGAACAGCCTCTGTTCCTCGACCCCCTGCTGGTGTCTCGATGGAACAGGCAGCTCTACGAGGGTGGCATATCCAAGGTCAAGGATCTTCTTTATGAAGTAAAGGACGGATTTCTGCCCACCCAGGCTATTGTCGACGCTGTGCGAGAGGTCGACGACGAGCTGCCTGTCAGTAAGATCCGTCAGGATTACGAGCAGCTCAAACTCGGTCTCCCGGACAGTTGGCTGGAGAAGCTCCATCTACAAGACGGGGCAGCAGGCCCGGGCTGGCCGGAGCTGAGGGTGAAGTGGGGGGACCGTGGGGTGGACCTCCTGGGGTGCACCACCAGCATGTTCTACAGGCTGATGATGGCGAAACGCTTCAGAGTGCCGGTCTCAGAGGTGTTCTGGGGTAAGATCTTCCCCCAGCTCGAGCCAGGGCGTACTTGATGGTTCTGCTGGATTGTCTGTTTCGCTCTGCTCGAGGAGCTGTTCTTGACGGGGTGCCCTAGAAAGAGCTGTTCCTCTTTGGGTACCGCGGGTCTGAGTGGGGGGGTTAATGCCATTTTAGTGAACCTCCTCCTCAGCCTATCGAGGACAGCTGTCTGGGAGAGGAGGAACCTCATGATGTACAATGGCCTGAAGCCAGACCTTGTCAGGCTGTACATTGCCAGGGTGAAGGACTGCTTCTCTCTCAGCCTGGACTACTGCAGGGCTGAAAGGCGGATGGCCGACTTTCGCAGGATCTTCTTAAACAATAACATCTTTGTGGACCTGCGGGAGGAAGGCTTGTACTTCCGGCTCTGAGATGGGGGTGTCTTTGAACAAAAGACACACACGGCTCCACCCTTTTCCACCCCTGAATAGAATTGGACAGTTGAATAGCATTTAATTCACATCGAATAGCATTGGTCCCTGAATAGCATTGGTGAAGCTCAGCAGTGGGCCACTGGGCACAATTTCCCACCGTTTCCATAGTGTAGTGGTTATCACGTTAGCCTCACACGTGCAATGTCCCCAGTTCAAAACAGAGCAGCTTTTTTTGTTGCCACGCACACTGTTTGGGGATTCGCCTATGCGCTGTGATCGAACAGACCCACTCACCTCTTAGTGTGGCGGGATCTGCACAGTGCATGTCGCAGCGCTTTCTGCTTTCACTTCAATGTGCTTCCTGATGTCGAGTCGTGTGCTGTGCAGAGGCTCTGAAAGCGAGAGCAATGAAAAGGTGCACAGTGCTGTGAAAGAAAACACAGAGAAGTGAAAGGCAGTCCTTTCTCTAAGACGGGGGTAAAGTTAGTTGAAGTTCAAAAACGATGTTGGCACGCCTGTAGTGCTTTCGCGAAATCTCTTAGAGTTACAAAAACACTTGCTTTGTGTATAAAATGCATTGTGAATGCTTTCTCAGCCTTCACTTTGTCATTTTTATGACTTTTTTTTACCAAGCTCAAATATTGTTTTGTCCATATCTTCACAATGGAAGCACAGAACGTCTTCAAACCAAATGCATTTAAAAGACCACAACTTCTGGAAATTTCCACATTCTCTACATCAAACTTTCAGTGAGCTAATTTCGTTTTTCATTGATGCATAATTACGCACTAACTGGAACCCGGGGGACCGCTGTGTGCACATGTTCACAATGCGAGAAATACTGTTGAATACGGCTTCATGCGAAAAACCCGTATATTACCTTAGGAAGCAGAACAGTGCAGTCTCCAATTACCCAGACTGTAAGATGACAAGATGAGTTGATAGAAAGAGCACAAAAGTTCAGCTCGTACAATAGGCAACGAAGGTCCCAGCGTCGTCATCGCTATTGAAAGGACTGCCTTGCAGACCAAGGGCAGTGGGCGGTGCCCGGTAAGAGGGGCAGAGGCGGTAAGACATGATGCTGAGAAGCATGAAGCGAGGAGGATGAGCTCAAATGGTAGAGCGCTCGCTTAGCATGCCAGAGGTAGCGGGATTGATGCCCGCATCCTCCAGGTCTGAGTTTAGAGCTCCAGGAGCCTGGTGCTCTCATTTAGCCTCTGTGACTTCTGACAGGTGCTCCTCCGTTGCGGAGAGAATGTCCTTCAATTGTCAAGCGTTGAAGGGCCACACCTCCTTCCCAACCTCAGTCTGCACTGAGTGCGTCTCCGGCATTTTCTCGTCCAATTTGTCAGCTTAGCAAGTGAAAAGTATATCCGAGTGAAAACAGTGCTGATAATACTCTCAGGAATTGTTAGAAGACGTGCTTTTGATCATCGATTGCTTAACAATCACATTCGTTCGACTTGAGCAATCAAGCTCGTAGTTTTCCTTCAAATCTTGAAAGCTCTCAGTGAGAACATCATAGGCTGCAGGACGCCCCGTAACTTGATTACTTCAACAGAAAGAAGAGCAGACAGCTCCACAAATATGCGAGGCGCAGAGAGCGCAAGGCGAGCCGCACACGTTTCGGTGGCTGAGAGAGGGCAGTTTTTGCTTCTGCATTTCCCAAGTAAGGACGCATGACAACAAGCGATCGCGGTGCTCATCTACGACATAGTGGTGATGAGTTTTCAGTACGTGTTCTTTTGAACGAGCAATGAGGTTGCCGCCTCGGACAGCTGACTGCACGCTCTCATTGTGCCACGTGATGAGAATTCACCAGGCTCGTTCAGTCATTAGTCACATTCCATCGTTTGTCATAAGCAGACGTTGCGAAGTGATGTGGATATCAGTTCCCAGTCTTGTGGAAGAGGAGGAAAGGTGCACACAAGGGCTCGTCCAGGAGTTGAACCCGGGACCTCTCGCACCCTAAGCGAGAATCATACCACTAGACCAACGAGCCACGGCAGCACTTTCCATTTCAATCTGTCAGCGAGCTTGAGGATGGGGGAGAGGCGTCATTCGCTCGTCCAGTCAGACCTTCATCAATAAGTCAAGAAAGCCGCAATTACACGACTGCCTTGTAGACGAAGGGCAGTGAACTGTGCCCGGTAAGAGGGGAACAAGCGGCACTAGGTGACGCCGAGGCATAAGCCCCAGCGAGGGGGGTTGGTTTGTATGGTACAGCGCTTGCTTTGCATGTGGGAGGTAGCAGGATCAATTCTCGCATCCTCCAGGTGTGTCCTAAGAGCTTGATGTGCCAAAAGGTGTCCTTTAGCCTGTGGTCACGCCTTGCATGGAGAGCATCGTGCAGCTGTCAAGCGTTTCGCAGCCACGCCCCCTTTTCATCTTCTCTCTGGCTTAAGCGTCTCCGCCACTCTCTCTTGACATTTCATGTCAGCTTGTCAGAAGTCCGAGTGACATTTTTAATGGCTGAGTGAGGGCACGATGCTGAAGCAGAAAGGCCACTTCAGCCAGAGAGACTTGTGCTAGGTGAGATCTGAAAGACGGACTCACAACAGAAACAGACCAAAAATGTATGGGTGAGATCAAAAGGCAAATGCAACATTCAGCAGAGGGCGTCTAAAGATTAGGGAACGGGCGACTGAAATCCATGTGAGGCAAACTTTCCGGTGTGTGTCCTGCAGCTGGGTTTGTTGGCGTAATTGGTAGTGCGTCAGTCTCGTCATCTGAAGGGCCTGAGTTTGATCCTCACACGGGGCAGGGCTGCTTCCTCTCTTGCTCTTTTCAAACACTTGCGGCAACTGTTCGCTCATAACCACGTCTGGAATGCGTGACCTTTACACGGGCGAGAAGCAACGCCGCATCCCTTTTCTAAAGAACATTCACATTCAGAAATAAGTCAAGAAATTTGCCATTACTTTCGCTCGCACTGCTGTCAGCCTGCCCATGTTGCCAAAGAAAGATTCACTCGGCGTCAACATGACAGAACAGAGATCACTTGAAAACAATGTTCCACACTCCGTAAGCAAGAACTTCAGTGTTTGCAGTCACCCGATATGCCGATAGTCAAAGGAGCGCAAAACACGAAGCGTCAAAAGACAAGATGAGTTGATGGAAAGAGCGTTGAATTGATGAGCACAAAAGTTCAGCTCGTACAATAGGCAACGAAGGTCCCAGCGTCGTCATCGCACTTGAAAGGACTGCCTTGCAGACCAAGGGCAGTGGGCGGTGCCCGGTAAGAGGGGCAGAGGCGGTAAGACATGATGCCGAGAAGCATGAAGCGAGGAGGATGAGCTCAAATGGTAGAGCGCTCGCTTAGCATGCCAGAGGTAGCGGGATTGATGCCCGCATCCTCCAGGTCTGAGTTTAGAGCTCCAGGAGCCTGGTGCTCTCATTTAGCCTCTGTGACTTCTGACAGGTGCTCCTCCGTTGCGGAGAGAATGTCCTTCAATTGTCAAGCGTTGAAGGGCCACACCTCCTTCCCAACCTCAGTCTGCACTGAGTGCGTCTCCGGCATTTTCTCGTCCAATTTGTCAGCTTAGCAAGTGAAAAGTATATCCGAGTGAAAACAGTGCTGATAATACTCTCAGGAATTGTTAGAAGACGTGCTTTTGATCATCGATTGCTTAACAATCACATTCGTTCGACTTGAGCAATCAAGCTCGTAGTTTTCCTTCAAATCTTGAAAGCTCTCAGTGAGAACATCATAGGCTGCAGGACGCCCCGTAACTTGATTACTTCAACAGAAAGAAGAGCAGACAGCTCCACAAATATGCGAGGCGCAGAGAGCGCAAGGCGAGCCGCACACGTTTCGGTGGCTGAGAGAGGGCAGTTTTTGCTTCTGCATTTCCCAAGTAAGGACGCATGACAACAAGCGATCGCGGTGCTCATCTACGACATAGTGGTGATGAGTTTTCAGTACGTGTTTTTTTGAACGAGCAATGAGGTTGCCGCCTCGGACAGCTGACTGCACGCTCTCATTGTGCCACGTGATGAGAATTCACCAGGCTCGTTCAGTCATTAGTCACATTCCATCGTTTGTCATAAGCAGACGTTGCGAAGTGATGTGGATATCAGTTCCCAGTCTTGTGGAAGAGGAGGAAAGGTGCACACAAGGGCTCGTCCGGGAGTTGAACCCGGGACCTCTCGCACCCTAAGCGAGAATCATACCACTAGACCAACGAGCCACGGCAGCACTTTCCATTTCAATCTGTCAGCGAGCTTGAGGATGGGGGAGAGGCGTCATTCGCTCGTCCAGTCAGACCTTCATCAATAAGTCAAGAAAGCCGCAATTACACGACTGCCTTGCAGACGAAGGGCAGTGAACTGTGCCCGGTAAGAGGGGAACAAGCGGAACTAGGTGACGTCGAGGCATAAGCCCCAGCGAGGGGGGTTGGTTTGTATGGTACAGCGCTTGCTTTGCATGTGGGAGGTATCAGGATCAATTCCCGCATCCTCCAGGTGTGTGCTTAGAGCTTGATGAGCATCGTGCAGCTGTCAAGCGTTTCGCTGCCACACCCCCTTTTCATCTTCTCTCTGGCTTAAGCGTCTCCGCCACTCTCTCTTGACATTGTCACGCCCTCTGCAGCCAGGGGGCGCTCCTTCTCTGTCCTGTCCCTAGTTTCTGGTCTGCTGTCCTTCCTGTCCCTCTCTTTCCCTTGGGCTATATATTTCCGGGTCTTGCACTCTGTCCTCGCTCAGCATTGAGGTTCGGATGTCCTGAGACCCGCCTAGCACCAGGGCGCCCCACGTCCGCTCCCTGAGGGCATAGGTTTCTATACGGCATTCCTGAACTCTTTGCACTAATGAGCCCGGGCCTTTTTCCCGTCTTGCCGCCACGCATATGGGTCTTTTTCCGCTCTCCTGCTCCCCACGGTTAGTCCAATTGGACGTCCGAGACAGACATTTCATGTCAGCTTGTCAGAAGTCCGAGTGACATTTTTAATGGCTGAGTGAGGGCACGATGCTGAAGCAGAGAGGCCACTTCAGCCAGAGAGACTTATGCTAGGTGAGATCTGAAAGACGGACTCGCAACAGAAACAGACCAAAAATGTATCGGTGAGATCAAAAGGCAAATGCAACATTCAGCAGAGGGCGTCTAAAGATTAGGGAACGGGCGACTGAAATCCATGTGAGGCAAACTTTCCGGTGTGTGTCCTGCAGCTGGGCTTGTTGGCGTAATTGGTAGTGCGTCAGTCTCGTCATCTGAAGGGCCTGAGTTTGATCCTCACACGGGGCAGGGCTGCTTCCTCTCTTGCTCTTTTCAAACACTTGCGGCAACTGTTCGCTCATAACCACGTCTGGAATGCGTGACCTTTACACGGGCGATAAGCAACGCCGCATCCCTTTTCTAAAGAACATTCACATTCAGAAATAAGTCAAGAAATTTGCCATTACTTTCGCTCGCACTGCTGTCAGCCTGCCCATGTTGCCAAAGAAAGATTCACTCGGCGTCAACATGACAGAACAGCGATCACTTGAAAACAATGTTCCACACTCCGTAAGCAAGAACTTCAGTGTTTGCAGTCACCCGATATGCCGATAGTCAAAGGAGCGCAAAACACGAAGCGTCAAAAGACAAGATGAGTTGATGGAAAGAGCGTTGAATTGATGAGCACAAAAGTTCAGCTCGTACAAAAGGCAACGAAGGTCTAGGCGTTGTCATCGCATTTGAAAGGACTGCCTTGCAGACTAAGGGCAGTGGGAGGTTGCTGTTTTGAGACGGAGGCATTGGGATGGTGGGCCGAGATCTATTCTTCTTAAGGAATTCTTCATCGTGAAAGATCGGTCCACAGGTCATCCAACGAACTCAGGGAATCATGTGCTACTGAAGGGAGTGAAGTGCTGAAACACATGACATGCCCCCTTGATCTCACATGCACAATTCTGCTGCAATATACACAGCTACCGTCCACACCAGGCAGTGGGGCTTCAGCAGAATCTGCTACGCCACCTGTAATTACATATCCAGCTGCACACATATACATGGCCCTTCTGTCCTTTTCAGGATCTCAAAAAAAAGCATAGCGTGGTTTTCCTGTCACATGATTGACCTCATCTCCCTCAGAATGTGCCCCGCCACATTCATTGCTGAAGCAGGACGGAGGCTAACGGACATGTCAGAACAGTGAGGTTCAACGATCTCTCCAAAATATTGTGGTTGTAGTGGAAGAGATATGTTTTAAATTGTACCTTGGTATTTCAAACTCTCTCTAGAATGTTATCCATTTCTATTTTATTTTGACAGGAACTGTTAAAAGGCTAATGACACTAGATGAAAAGAGAAGAAAGAAAACACAACGTTTCAGCTGTGGAGCCTTCTTCAGGTGTGAGGGCTCCACGGCTGAAATGTTGTGTTTTCTTTCTTTTCTTTTAAGCATGGAATAGACCTATTACTTGTTCCTTTGCAGCCTACACATGGTGATGCAGCTCCCCACCTGAACTGCTAATGATACTAGATGCCTGGTAGTTTGTGGTACTTGGTTATTGTCTTATGTTTGCTCAAACTGCATATGTGTTGTAGCAGCGAGGCTTATTAATAAGAAAGAATTAAGTGTTCTGAGCCTTCCCAAATGAGGCCCCATCTCTGTTCATCTCTGTGGTGCAGCCACAGAGAAACTATTCATGCAGGCTGATTTAAGGTTTCCTTTGATAAGGGACAGCTCCCAAAGGGGGATGCACTTAGCTAAGCCTGGCTATCATGATCAATGGTCATCCATTGGCGCCTATCTGTCTAGGGAGTGCCAGATGGACATCTGGACTGCATTCCTAGGTGTCAGGAGTAAATGACTCATATCTCACCTTGATCAACCAATCAGGGACTGGAAGGGCCAAGTAACCCACGTGGGACTCTGATGCCCATGGAACTTTCACCAATCAACGAGCTGAAGTTCCTCCAGGTAAAAACAAGAAACACAGAGAGCCTGTAGTAAGATTCAGGAGAATTCTGTGGACTTTTCTAAAGGGAATTCAAAGGAGAATTCCAGGGCAGGACGGCCCAGGAGCAGAAGGCTCCCAAGGGCAGGACATTCTCGCAGAGCGCCTCCTGACCATCCTGAGACTCAGCCCAGACAACCACGGAACGGCCAGTGTGTCCGAGTGCCAGAACTTTCCTTTGTTCTAAGAGTCTAGAGCGGAGGTTGCCAGAGAGTAACCAGAGGATCCACCCGAGGTTAGCACCAGTAGCAGGCCTCGTGAACAGGTTGGAACTGTGGACAGCTGAATCACTATTCAGAACTAGCGCTTCATCAGGAACGAACTGGTCTTCTTCCTGACTTGCTGGGACCCACAGTCATCTTTTCTCCTGTGCGCAAACTTTGCTAGTTAAAGCCAACACTAACTAGCCGGTCAGTGAGCATCAGCAGCGCACCGTCGCAAGCCGCACAGCACAGCCTGGCACCGAGCCAGAGAGCGCGGATTGGACAGCAACAGCCTGCAACTGTTTCTTTGAGTCCGCAGGATATCTGAATCCCCAGAGATTGGATGAGTATTCAACTTCACTGCATTACTGCTCGAGAATTCAATTGTTATCCCAACCAGTTGATATCCATTTAATTCCTAAGAGTTATGTACTTGTTTTGAGTATCTAATGTAGAAGTTATAACCAAGTTCATTTACGAAACGGTCTAAATGAATGATATATTGAACGTATGTCCTTTTGATATGTGTAACACTTTGTAACTGATTGAATATATACCTTTTGTATTCTGATAACCCTCTCGATAAGATCTGTTAGGTTTATATGCATATTCTATGTATTAATAAATGTATCCTCGTGTATTAGTACCTGTGTGTGTGCGTTCTTTGAGTTATGTCGCATGGTTGGATTCTAAAGCCATCAAAAGAATCAATTTTGTGATTTACTGCTACAATTAATAATTGTCCCAGTAAATGCCCAAACCCTACAGAACTGGTGCCTTCAGAAAGCACACTACAGTGTGATTGCATATTTTTGTGTATTTTCATATGTCAATATTTAATTCACTCACATTCCTGTATGATTGGAAGGAAGGCAGATTGGATTTGGCACAGGACGCCTGCTCATATATGTTGATCTTTGTTGGGCTGGAAAAACAATGATAAAAAGTGAAAAAAGCTCTCCCCAACATTTCCCTTCTCTTGGCCATGGTTACACTGCCCTTTCTTTCCTTCTTTTGTCCTTCTACAAAGATTCCAGGGCTCTTTATCCACCATAATATCAGAAGCCAAAAATAACCATCTAATGTGTAAACAGCATTTGTAATGTTGGTAGCTGGAAGAGGTTAAGTATGTTTGCAAGACCTAGTTGATTACACCACAGACTTACCTTGTTTTTTTTTTTCTCTTTTAAAGGCTGTGCTGGACTGTACCACTATCATTTGATTTTTTTCAAGACACATCGCAGTTCCATAGTAGAATTTATCAATAGTAGAATTCCATAGGACATTATTTATCAACATCTAACATTACCCAGTGTGAGACTCTGCCAGTAAACCTCAGAGCATTGAGTTCTCCACTGGTGAAGATGGCTTTCTGAAGTCATGAAATCCACTGCTGGGATGCCTGAGAGACAGTGATTGAATCCTGTCTGGAATTAGGCTCTCTGTTAGTGTTGATCTGTGGGAAGTATGTGGTAAAAAGGGAAAACTCCTTTACTTTAGTCACTTTGAAAGTTCAAATGTACAGATCTTCAGAAACCCCAGTCTGAAGGATGAAGCAGGTTCTGCTCAAGGAGTTGCCTACGTTTTGCTCCATTCAATCCAAGCAGATAGTCCAACATTTGCCTTCTCTTGGCCATGATTACACTGCCCTTTCTTTCATCTTTGTACTTCTACAAAGATTTCAGGACTCTTAATCCACCATAATATCAGAAGCCAAAATTAACCTTCTAACATGTACAAATCATTTGCGATGAAAGGAGGTGGAAGGGTTTAAGAATGTTTGTAAGACCTGGTTGATTACCACACATAGACATACTTTGTTGTCAGTTTTTTTTTCTCTTTGAAAGGCTATAGGAGGGGTGTGATGGACTGTACCACTATCATAGAAGATGTTTTTCTTCTAAGGACACTTCTGTAGCGGCAAGGCATATTTAAAATACAGGAATTAAGTTTGCTGCTCCCTTGCCAGTCCCTCTCTCCCTCATCTCAGTGCAGCTGGATACAGAGAGGCCATTCCATCTGGTTCACATTTAAGGTGTTTTTCTAGCTGATAGAGTTTCCTGATAAGGAACAGCTCCCAAGGCTGAGATTCACCAGCCACCCTAATAAGTGGTCATCTCTGGCGCCTTACTGTCTGGGAGATTCCATGGGAGAGGTTCATCCCAAGGTTTACAACCCTAAGGTCAGAGGTCACTGTTACTCATCCTCCACCTCAATCAGCCAATCAGGAACTGGTAGGGCAGGGTAACCCCCACGTGGGTCTCGAATGCCCGCGGAACTTTAAGCCACTGAACTACCGTAGTTCCTCCAGATAAAACAGGCAGCACGATGCCCAGAAGGTGCCCCTCCAGGACATTCTCAGACTCAGCTCGGACAATCACGTGACGGCCAGTGTGTCCGAGTGCCAGGACTTAACTTTGTTTTAAGAGTCGAGAACGGAGGTTGCCCATGCATAACCAAAGGATCCGCCCGAGGTTAGCCCAGCAGCAAGCCCCGTGAACCGCGGGTACTCCACCTTCAAAGCTCGCCTGATCAACGAGTGAACTACGGTTGGAACTGTCGACAGCTGAATCTCAGGATTCAGGACTAGCGCTACATCGGGAACGAACTAGTCTTCTTCCCATCTAAAGAGTGTGACTGGCTTGGACCCGTAGTCACTTTCCATGTGCACAAGCTCTGCTAGTTTCAGCCAACACTAACTAGCCAGTCTTCAAAGAGCATTAGCAGCGCATCGCAGCAGGAATCTCTCCCTCCTCTCCTTCTCGCCAGCCGCACCGGCCACTGCCTGGCACCGAGCCAGAGAGTGCCGATTGCACACAACAACAGCCTGCCACTGCTTCTTTGTGTCTGCGGGAGATCTGAATCCACACAGATCGGATGAGTATTCAACATTCTGCATTACAGCTCGAGAATTCAATTGTTACCTCAACCACAATTGATATCAATCTAATACCTATGAGTGATGTACTTGCTTTTGAGTATCTAGTGTAGAAGTTGTAATCCCAGTTCATTTACGAAACAGTCTAAATGAATGGTATACTGAATGTATGTCCCTCTTGGTTTGGAACTCTTCATGATTTAATATATACCTTTTGTATTCTGCTAACCCACACTCTTAAGATATGTTATGTTTATATGCACATTTTATGTATTAATAAGTGTATTAGTATCTGTGTGTGAGCGTTAATGAGTTAACCCGCAAAGTCGGTTTTCTAATAGCCATCAAAGAATCATTTTGTGACTTACTGCTACAATTAATAATTGTCCCAGTAAATACACAAAACCCCTACACACGCATGGAAACCAATATTTACCTGCTACTCCAGAATGCAGCAGAGAACAGTTGGACAGAAGGTTAGTATCTGTCGATACTGCGTCACAGAAGTCAGTCTCTTCCCCCTCATTATGCAGGCTGACTTGTTCACGATGAACTGTCCTCCAGTGACAGTCAGCTGCAATCACTGACTCAGACATGGTGTTGATACACTGAGGGCACTTTGGCTGATTTGGTTAACATGCTTTCCTCTTAAACAGGAGATGCTTAAATCCCAGCAGTGCTTTTCTTCCTGTCTTGTCTTACAAAATGTATCACTATGGATGATTACGTACAGCTTGATTTTGTTTAACGCAAGTTTTCATTTTCTTTCTGGAACAACTTGCTTTTCATGAAATTCATACAGCTTGTTAAAGATGAAATACAAATCTTGCCTTGTATATCGCAGGCTGGTAAGAAAAAAGCATTATTTTCTTTTTTTTAAGCTTGCAAATGGAGAAAAGGGACACACGTGAGTCTCTGTTAATTAAAAGGTTAGTGGTTTGAGCCCACCCAGAAATGCACTTCTCATTATTGCAATGTAAACCTCATCTCTACTTATTCAGATTTCTTAGCAAAACCTTAACCCACTTGATTTTTGCAAGAAATGTGAATGTTTTTGTTAAACAATTAAGTATGTAAGTCAATATCACTGGGAATGGCAAATAATGACCAACATTCAAGGACATCATATTCAGCCAAGGACTTTGATCTTCGAACGGCTAGCAGAAGAATTCATTTATGCTCTCGATGCATCCTTAGTTAGAATATTTAAAATTACGACACAGATTTGTTGGAGAACTTGACAAGCAAAAAAGACAGTTGGACAGCCTGATTATGCTAGGACTGTACATTTGTATTTTAATACTTTTGTATATTTATCTTAATTGTAATATACATGTAACCTTAAATGCTGTTCTATGTAAATACATTTTGTTGTATTTTATCATATTTTAGCTGAGGGCACAAGGGGGTCTATTATACCTTCTGAAACGTCCAAGACAACTATAACAGAGGCTCATATTTTAATATAATTTGCTTTAAAAGAAAACCACAATTTGTACGATATCATCCCTCAATATCGACGTTCAAATGAAGGATTTAAAGAAGCAACAGCGATAGGAGAGTACATTGATTTTGGACCAATGTTTGAATCTGAACAATCCTTCCTCCTGGAAAGAAGAAAAAACAGGTATGTTTTGAGTCTCATGATGATGCTCTTCTGGATTAAAAAAAAAAACAGTGCAAATTTGTTTCGGATGTATTTTGGATAAAATTATAACTGTCATCGAAGAGAAATTTGATCAGTTGAATGCAGTCGAAACTTTTGACATTTTATATGATGACAGGACGTACATTTAGGACTCAGTACCGATAACGCTGCTGATATTGATGGAGTAGAAATTAAGTGTATTGGCAATTTTATCTGAGGCAAGAAGTACTAGAACACCTCCTATAAAAATGTTAGGATTCAGAGCAAGAAATATTTTTCCACCTCACCCAATGGTATTGCATTAACGAGGCTGAAGCTGGCTTCTTATTCGCCAGCTTCTTCTTCTGCCTTTAATGCTGCTGCTGTGTTGTTATGCCGCCTTTCGCCTGTAGATGGCTCTTTACAGTAATTTTTAAAAGTACTAATCAGGATGGATTACTGTATTTATCCTCAGTAAATGGGAATATGTAAGTAGTGACTATCCAAATAACATTTTTGTGTGAAACACATTTCAGAAAATTGTAAACCAATTTTCAAAACTCACAATCACACAAACACAATAAGTAAATAAGACAAAGGCAAAACATAAGTTCACAGGCACTTTCTGCATATTTACCACGACCTTGCCTTCTGATCATAAAAAGTCTTAAAATCTTGCATTTTACAAGAACTTTTTAATATAAATGGGACATTTAGAACATGGCATATGAGAATATATGGTTAACCGAGGATGAGCAACGGGTGATGGCACTTCCTGCTTCTTGCTATAAACCTACCCCCTGGTTATAAAAACATCTAAAAATTCTGACACTGAGGTGTGAGAGACAATGGAACAGACTATCAAAATCCTGAACTTTAGGAAATTTTACAGTGCCATTTTTTCAAATATGACCCTGTGAACATGGCATGTCCCTCCTTCCTCATTACCAAAACATCTCAATGTTCCAACACTATGTACATTGGTAATTACAACACTTCACTGTTGCATTTCTGAGTTGTGACATTGTGAACATGGCATGTTAAAGTATATAGAAACTCTAGATCAGAACAGGCTTAATGCAATTCATAGTGATTTATCATTTTCTGACTTTCTAAATGAAAAAAAAAAAATTCGGTGATTATGACACTTCGGTATGACATAAAATATGCTTCAATGATAGAATAAATAATCATGGAAAAAATACCCACAGTGGACATTCATAGTTGTGATTATAGGAATGTTAAATATCAGGTGAGTAGCTGCGTCAGCATGCGTAGGCTGCAAAGGAACAAGTAAAGGGTTATTCCATGCTGAAAAGAGAAGCAAGGAAACACGACGTGTTGGCCGTGGAGCCTTCTTCAGGTGTTAGAAAGACAGGGCAGTATGCACAGATAATTTTCTTTTTATCTTTGCTTACTGCAGTTTATCTTTGATGACAACATCAAAGACATTAAGGAATTCTTACGACTAAGAGCTCCACATCAACTTCCTTTTATAACTAACCTCATCAGATCTCTCAACTGCACTCTTCTAGTTTCTCACTTCAGAGAAGGATAAAAAACTCAATCATCCTCTACAGAGAAAAACCATCAACACCCCTACCATCAACACCCCTCCACCAATCCTAACCTTGTTGTTACTATACCCTCTGACCTTTCCCTTTCACCCCTTTGCATCCTCAGCTTACATAATTTAATATTACAACACAATTACAATAGATTGGACGGTATTTACAGTTTAAAATTAAGGTAAATATGTCCAAATATCAACATCCAACTGCACAGTGCTAACAAAACAATGCTTGTCAAGTTCTCAAACAAATCTGCATTGTATTTTTAAAATATTTCAGCAGAGGATGTGACGGGAGTATAAATGACGATTCAACGATCATTTTTCTTGGGTGAATATGGTTTTCTGGGGAGTTGCGATGTTGGGCATTATTGGACATTTTTGACAAGTGTTGAACAGTCACATTTCCTACAAATATTAAAATGGCTATGGTTTAGCTGAGAAATCCAATCGACCTATGTGAAAACAATGTTTACATCACAGAAGAAACCCACCCCTGGGTGGACTTGAACCACCAACCTTTCGGTTAATAGCTAAACACGCTAACTGATTGCGCCACAGAGACTGACTGGTGGAGTCTCTTCTCGAATCAAAAAAATAATAATCTCTTACCGTTTATTTTGCCAGCCGGTAATATTTCTTCTGCACTGATAACCAAGAACTGAATTTCATGTTTCACAAGCTGTGTGAATTTAATCAAAAACAAGTTTACCAGAAAGGAAATGAACACATGCATTTAACGAAATCAAGCCCTTTGTGATTGCCCAAGATGGTACGTTCTGTACTACAAGATAGGAAGAAAGACACGGCTGGGATTTGAATCACAGTTCTTTTGTTCAATAAAGAGGCACTTAAACCAAATAAGCTACGGTGACAGGACCACCATCACCTTTTACAGCCTCTTGGACACACCGCTCTGAGACATCTGCGTTCAGAAAGCGCTGAACCTGCTCTCAGAGCAAATTGCCTCTTTTACATACAGTAGCAGCCCCGACACTGAGAAACGAAGAGAACTGGCTTTTATCCGGCATTTTTCATGTCCAATGCGTTTGACATCTCCCAAGGGCGACAGAGTTCTTTTGCAACACTATTTCTTCTTCTTTTTTATTTCTGTACGCTTTGATAAAAAAACGAGAAATCGTGCAAGGGAAAAATGTCTTTTTTTTCATAGAGAAAACGTCCAATAGCGTTTTTTTTTTTCAAATTACAGTTTCAGGCTTCAGACACTTTTTAATAAAACAAAAGTGTCCGGAAACTCCCTAACTTTCAGGTTTGCTTGAACCTGTATTAAAAGAAGTTATTTGAAACTTCCGGGATTCCATTCTCTGATGTAGCTCTCTCTTAAGACGGATGTGATGTTTCGCAGATGTGAACTGTGCCTTCTCTCTTGTGTTCAAGGGTATTCGCTGTGTGAGATCCTAACTGTATGTCCAGTAGGGCTCTATTTTGTTTAGATTATCTATGTGGTGTACAGATAGAACTCAACTACATGGTGTGAATTCCGTGTTTAGGACGAGCAGAACCTGAAAAACGAAAAGCAGACCTCAATGTGATTTGAACATGCAGCCTTCTGATCTGGAGTCAGATATGCTACCTTTGCGCCACGGCTATCAGCACCTTTGAATTTCCCAAAGGAGACAAATCAACTTCACAAAAAAAAATCTCCTGTGAAGAGCGCCGCTCTTCTGAAGAGAGTCTCTTCATCCCAGACCACATTTAATTCTTCCTGCGCAGCTCTTGTGCAGGTGTTGTTCTCAATTACAGATCCAGGAACACTGATTTTTTTTCCCTATTTTTTTAACTTAAGTACCCCATGGTGCAACGGTAGCACGTCTGACTCTAAATCCCCAAGTTCATTTTCGAAGTATATCGGAGTCAACTGATACTGATCAGGTTCTGCTGCTACTGAACCCGCAGTCTTCACCTTAAAGTTCAATTCCCCAAGCCTTTTGACCTTATATGTCCATCCCTTCTCATCAAAATTTGTATTTTCACAGAGTACCCTTCAGAAATCGCAGTATAGAATGAAAAAACTCCAGTAGATCTCGGCCGCTGTTGGTGATTTTCCTTTAAAAATAAATGAATCTCTGGAAATTTTACGGAGTGTATCACTTTCACTGAGACCGAGAAGTGTTAAGCTGTACATGAGTCTTTGTGGTTCGGTTGTTAACCAAAAGGGTGCTGGTTTGAGCCCTCCCAGGGACACTATGAGCCTTTTAATGTACACACCCGTCTCACTTTATCTCCACGGCCAGTCTTGTACCGCAATCAAATACAGAGCCCGTAGGAGGCAGTAAGCTCGCATATATAGCTCACTGTGTATATAATGAAGAAGTAGAGGTTAGTTTCTCATCTGCGCGTTACAGAGCCTTACGCAACTTGTACTGTACCAATAGCTAGGGTTTGATCCCTGCACGGGCTATTAGTTGAAAAGCCATTGTAAATGACGTGTAAGAGATTTATAGATACTGTAGATCAGTGGTTCTCAAACTGTGGTACGCGTACCGGCAGTGGTACGTGGAGTGCCACCAGGTGGTACGCCAAATGACCCTGGAACTGTGTAGTGTGCACTGCAAAATCGGGACGGGTTTTCATATTTTGTATTTTAATACGTGTCGAATACGCAGCCTACGTACTACAATACAGTGCATGCTAATACTTCAGTGGACACAAGAGATACTCTGTAATTCTATACCACTCTATAGGAATGCGTGCTACGGATGCAAGTGACCAATTGTATTTAAAAAAAGCTATTGTATCTCCAGCAAATAGGGAGAAAGGAAAATGTGCGTGATTTTGGAACAATGCCAACATTGTAAACACAGGAATGCAAAGAAATACGTGCTACGAACGCAGGCAATCTTGTGAGCACACGAAAGCGTGATAACAGAAAAATATTTAAGAACTGTTCGAATTTGAGAAAAATACACCAAGCGTCTCTGTGTTTCGCTCCCATGCGCATGAAATAAAAACTTTAAATAAATACGGAAATAAAAACAGAAACACGGAAAAATGCAAGCTTGCGGATTGCTAAAGCAGGTAAGCTACACTATTTTTGAAGAACCTTATTTAACGTTGGCAAAAGAGCTGACACGTATTATGTGTGGAGAAAAAGCTGCTAAACAGCTCGACCTGCTGCCCCCCTCCCCCTGAAAGACACAGTCATTCATAGAATTATTGAAATGAAGGATTATATCAAAAGTACACTGATAGAGCGCGTTAAGATGAGCAGATGTTTTTCACTGCAATTAGATGAGTCTGTAGTCGATTTGGCCAATTTGCTCGTTTACGTTAGATACGAGTTTGAGGGTATGTCCCATGAAGACTTTCTGTTCTGTAAACCGCTACCAAGAGGAACTACAGGAGAGCACATATTTCAGCTTCTGAATGAATTTTTCGAAGAGAATGGCCTCGACTTGATAAAATGCGTCTGAGTTTGTACAGACAGTGCTAGAGCTATGACAAGCCGACATAACGGTGCAGTTGCACGAATTAGAGAGGTTGCTCCAGAAATTAATGTACGCATTACAACATCCACCGCGAGACTTTTGCCGTCAAGAAAATGCCTGACGATTTAATATCTGTTAGACTCTGTTGTGAATTGTATCAAGGCTCGAAAAATTAATTCACATCTCCTTTGCTCAACTAAATAGGCTCACCCCTCTCACTGAAATGGTGCTTTTTTATTAGTTGTTGTTAATGTTTTTTTTCTGTAAAATACTTTGAGAAGCCACCTTTAAAGGCGCTATATCAAATAAAGTTCATTATTATAATATTTATTTCTGGGGTTCCTATGAGATGATGACTTGTAGGTGGTACTTGGATGCTTTGGTTGGATTAGGGGTGGTACTTGGTCCAAAAAGTTTGAGAACCACTGCTGTAGATACTTTATTGATCCCATGAGGGAAATTAATAAAGCTTATCCAGCTAGCTTTTATGTTTCACACTAAATTGCGATCTTGAAACCAAAATAATTAGAAATATGGAACACAACCGTTGTTCTCCAAGAAGGAAAGCTGTTTAACACTGACGTCACTCCTTTTTATTTAACCCAGATTGTGAAGACAACTCCACCCTATCAAAGGTAATTGTTGCACAAAAGTTGGAAAGCACACTCTGAATCCATCTGTACTGTATATTTGATTTCCGCGATCCGTTCAAGGCTGCTTGGTGCTTCGCAAGCAAGTCATTTCAGGGAAGAAACTCAGTTTAGAGAACTACTGGTGCATTTTCACTCATTGAATTTGATCTTTGTACTCTCTTTTCATTCTCAGCTATAATATTTCAAAATTACAGTTCGGATTTGTTGGAAAACTTCACAGGCATTATTAAGTTAGGACTGTACAATTGTATTTTAATATCTTGGTATATTTACCTTCATTTTAATATGGATGTAACCATAAATGTTGTACTTTTGTCGTACATTTTAACTGAGGACGCACGACGACTATTATACCTTGTGATACATGCAAGACATCTGTAAACGAAGATGTAATTACAGTCAAATTGGCAATTAACAGAAAACCACAATTGTATAATATTATTTCTCTATGTCGATGATCAGTTGAAGGATTTGAAGAAACTATATATTATTCCTCGATATCGATGATCAGTTGAAGGATTTGAAGAAACAGCAGCGATAGCAGGTGATTTTGGTTTTGAACCCATCTTTACACCTCAATAATCCATTTGTCCTCGAAAAAAGAAAAGACAGGCATGTTTTGAGTCTCATAATGATCATCTTCTCGATCCAAAGAAACATATAAATTTGATTCCTTCCGTAGTATTTTGGATTTTCTTACGAAGATCTCACGAAGTATTGCCAGGATCTATATTTAGCGTTCGGTAGCGATAACACTGCTGATATTGATCGAGTAGAAATCTATGATGTATTGACAACTTTATCTGAAGCGAAAAGTCCTAGAACGCTGTCTATGAAGTGTTAGGATTCATACCAAGATATACTTTTTGTTTTCAACCCAAAATGCTGCTATTGCATTACACATTATATGAACATTACCAGTTTTGGTAGCTTCTCTGCATGATTTTTCAAAACTGAAACTAATTACAAAATTATTTAAGATCAACCATGACAAAAAAATTATAAATCAGGACTAATATTAATATCAACTGATGTTACTACAGAAAAAAAGATTTAACTGAAATATTAATAAGACTATGCAAGCCTAAAAAGTAGAACAATTCAATTTATATAACTTTTTTTTTTTAGAAATGGGCTCACACACCGGAAGACACTAATGTTTCTCTTCGTTAGAGTATGTGAATAACAGTTTAACCCAAAATATTTGGAGTCCAGAGGGAGGACTTGCTCGCTGAATGATCTCTCAAGAAATCCCTGGTGAGATTCAACAGGTGTTTTCTTCAACAGCCACTAAAAGTCTGATGACCTTCTCTGGATTTCCTGAATATGACGTAAAATTAGTTCAAATCATTTGGTAGTTAACACAACGAAATGCTTTGGAGGTACATTTAAAACAGCAGAGCAAGACTGTAGCACTTCGTGTGTGACTGAATTTAATTGTGTAAACCTGGCTCTCTATGAACACGAGCAAAGAGTTCTTACTCAACAGAAGATTGCGATGTGAGCACAATAATATAAGACATCTAGAGACGCCAGAGATTGAACTCAGGACTTCATACATGAAAAACATGCACTCTACCACTGAGCTACATTCCCTATGGCACAGATGGTGGAACTGACTTAAAGATGTGCATATGTTTACTGACCACAATCCACCCTTCATGAATAATTGAAATGAATAATTTATTTTTATATCCAGTCACATGGGCGACGGTGGTTGATTCTTCAATGGGGGAGTGCGTTTTTCTACCTCCTTACTCGACTGTCTTTCAATTATGTTTTCTTTGAAACCTTTTTGCATCTTTTAAGTGCTTGCAATTAAATAACGCATAGAAAAACAGCAGTACAGTTGATGTTCATGGACTGATGCACACAACTCCAGTGATAAAGCCCTTTTGTAAATATTGTAGAAGAATGTTAAAGGGCGAAACAACACTCCAACCACGTGAATGGTAACAAGAAGGATCGTGTTCTTATTTAATATGTGCTTTTGAATTGCCTCGTCAATACACACAGGCTTTAGAGATGGACAAATAATTGAGTGAATCAAATTAGTTTTTGTTGGTCGTCTGTGTCTTCATAACTTTGTAGGTGAGAGAGAGGATTGCGAAAATGTGCAGGTGCTTCTCAGAAGTGCATTGGTGGTATAGGTTCCTTCAAATAACTGAGCCAGTGCATCCCAAATCTTTTCAAGATGATCTGTGATCTGGTAACACATCTCCTGAAACTAACATTCGAGGTAGGAAGTGTGCTCTTAAACACCAAAACACTCAAAAAGGAAGAAGCAGATCTCTGTACACAAGACGGTAGTGCGATATTAGAATTTCAGAGTTCTTGACGGATTCAGGCTCCTTCTCAGAAGTCCTTGCTCGCCAAATAACTTTGCAGCTGAGGAAGAGCACCACGGAAAAAACCCAACTCAACAAGAGAGCGCGTTGGTTGCTCTTGCTCTTAATGCAAGGAGCTGTTTTTTTTTCCTCGCAATAATAATTATTAACCAGAAACAGCAGCACAGGTAGGTCGCATTTGTGATTATGTCACTTCTCTGCTTCAGCAAGGTCAATAAAAGACTCTGAAAGTAGTAAAGCAAAACTGAACTCAAAATCATATTAGGAATTCTGAGCGATATCTCCATACAGGTAATCCAACAGAACGTTGAAATATTTGAATATCATCTCTCTGTATATTGCACTGCTTTTAACCCAGAGTAAAACTATTGGATTGAAGGAATGCTAACCGCTGGGTTAAAATGTATAGTTGTTATTTGGAGAAATCTGTAAACTCGTGATCTTATATGTTTTAAAAGACAGCACAGGAAAAAACAGTGCTGATTATTTTCCAGAGACGGAGCACTGATGACCTATCCAAGCTAATCGATAAAACCCACCCAGTGGATACTCTAGCAGAACGTCAAAGAACATTCACCTTTGTATCCAAAGAAACCACAGGAACAACATCAGGTAGCACAATCAATTCCCCTTTTAAATCTTTCCTTTAAGGTATGCTATGTGAATTCATGAAGATAATCCTCTGATCTCTTTTGATCACGAACAAAGTACTTTTGATGGAGCGCTATGTTCAAAGATTTAATAAGCTTTACCCCTGCCAATGATTCGGCGTGAAGAATTAAAAGTTTCACAGACAAAAGCAGCTCACCACCACAGCCAATATTAAATGTACTTGCCGGTACACTATCATGTGCACTGCTTCAAAAGTGATCTCAGCAGATGTTGTTCCCTACATAAAGCTGAACGTGCCAAAGAGAATTTCTGTTGAGAAAACAAAATATTTTTTCTGCCTTGATGTTAAGCCTGTCTTTTAGAAAGTCTATCTCTAAACACCTCCCGCAGCCTAACAAAAAGCGCTTTTACTGATCGTATTGCAGGTCTTAAAACATTAACATTTGGCAGCGGTGGGATTCGAACCCACGCCCCCAGAGAGACTGGAGCCTAAATCCAGCGCCTTAGACCGCTCGGCCACGCTACCTTCCACCAGCTCCATCTTCCTCACATTGCTGGCTTGGAAAATGCCGGAGGCTTCAGCTCTTGATCTAATGATATCATGACATGTGGAAGTGACTGCACCTTCATCTTCCGAGATGCTTTCAATAGCACAAATGCTACTTTCACCGGCACAAACATAGCAATAACGAAGGAGGTGGGTTTCATCCTTTGTGCTGTTTGTAAGGGCGCAACTCTATGTCGATCTACTGACTTGAAGAGCAAAAATCAAAATCCTCTGCTACTACTATTGCTTTTTTCATAGTTTCTTCAAATCCTTCATTTGAACGTAGATTTTGAAGGATATTGATGATAATACCACATAAATTGTGGTTTTCTTGTGATCGCCAATTTTATTCAAATACCAGCCTTTTTACAGTTCCTTGCGTGTTTCACAAGGTATAATAGCCCCCCTCGCCTCCTCAGCTAACATATTTTAAAATTGCAATAGATTATACAGCATGCATGTTTACATTTATATTAAAATTAAAGTAAATATACAAGAATACATACAGTGCTAACCCAATAATTCTTGTCAGGTTCTCCAACAAATCTGCGTTGTTATTTTAACATGTTTCAGCTGAGGGTGCAACAGGAGTATAAATGAATTTTCCCGCCAGCCATTCAAAGACCAAATTCCATGAGTGAACATTATTTTCGCAGACGTTGCCGGCATTGGACTTTGCCGGTGGTATTGAATTATGTCCACAACTGTTGTAGTAGTTCCTTCTTGAAATTCGACACGTGCAAAGCACTCGTAATATCATAGGTGTTAACGTTCGCTGAGACTATTCGAGTCATGGTGTGTATCCCTGCCTATCATTGGGAGACGGGTAGCTTTTTTATACTCAGATTCCAATCTTCAATGCTTTGTGGGAGAGATTACATAACTTTCATTTTCTCACATTTTCTGACGACTGTTCCAAAGGGGCACCCTGTCAATTCCGAATACTTTTCAAAAATCTGCCTGCATGTTTGATTATTGTCATTTAATTTCGAAAAAGTTCAATATTGATCATAACTAAAGAAAATAATGATCACGAACAAAAAAGGGATAAAGATGCGAGTCGATCTTGAATCACAGCTGGGTGACACAGGCTTCTGTTCTGATATGGTTGTACGAGAAACAGGAGGAATCGCCAATCTCCTATAGAACATGAGTTGAATCAGGAGTGAGACATTTCGTATACCCGTGCATATGTCAACGCCTGACCTACATTGAAAAACTAACATTAAGTTGTCAGAGACATTCATTTATATACAAACAAGAGACAGACCAAGTAATAATTCTACATTAGTTCAGGTGGGTAAACCTGAACTAACTAACTAATAAACCTATTAATAATTCTACATTAACGTGTCCTACACTGATCAGACTAATTGACATGGTCTGATTCAGAGCCTGTGCAGTTCGTGCTAATTACAACAAGGACAGTTCTGAACCCTCATCACCGAACTGAGCACAAGTTCAGCTGTTCTCCAGTTTTGTTACGCATGGTTTTTCATTGCAATTGAGTTCAGAGCTGGAGCTGATCTCCAGACAGTACAGTGTTTTGGGTAAGTTGTCAAAATTCACATGAGGCTGCAGACAACTTACCCAAAGTGTTTTCTATAGCTTTCAGGTGGAGTTCATTTATATAAAAGAATGTAAGTGGTATAAACGCAACAAGCCAGACGGCAGGCCAACCTATAATTTTCCGACGCGAGGCCTGACGCGTTATTCATTACGCCACTGACCCTGCTATTGCAGTACTAAGAAAAACACATTTTCTACATTTATGTCTGTTTAAAAATCACTCTAAAAAAGACAAAGGGTTTGGGTGTCGCGCTAAAAATCCGCTTCATTTCGAATGCAAATAAAACCCGTTTTGTTCCAAGAAATCACAAATTTGTCACATCTTTCATACTATACTTCTCTCTTGTATCAGTAAAGCATTTTGATTTAAACTGAACAATATATGAAAGGTTTCATCTATACATTTACACATAATAAGTATACGAATAAATACTCGGAAGAAGCCGCAGCTCAGGTATTAGAGAGATTTAAAATCGGATCGGAGGATTTAGAGCCCAGACTGCAAACCAACAGCTGACACAGGTCTTTTATAGAACCGTTTTGATTTCCTCTGCTTTGTCCCCATGACGTCATTGTCCTGCTCGCAGCCGAGCCCGACACACGTCTGGTTTCTGTCGCTGGGCGCACACCCTGCGGTCCATGCGGGTCCTGATACCCCAGTACAATGACGGGGACACTAAACTGTAAACAGGTGCCGTCCTTCGGCTGAGACATTAAACCGAGGTCCTGAGTCTCTGTGATCATTCAGGAGAATGGTGGTGGTGGAGGGGAGTCCCCATTACCTGTAAAGCGCATTGAGTGGAGTATCCAGAACAGCGCTATATAAGTGTACGCAATAATGATGATGATGATGATTATTATTATTGTAATGTAAAATGCAATAAAAAAAAAAATATCAAACTTTGATTCAAAATAGTGTAACGCTTACGGCCGACAAGCAGTGTGTGTAAGAGCCGGCGTACCAGAGTGGGTGACGTCACCGCCCTTCCCTGTGATAGCAGGACCACAGCTACTGGGCTGTAGAGAGATCTCTCTTTAGCTCACGGGGCTATGTCGCTGCAGAGAGACGCGGAAGTCCCGGGTTCGAGCCACCTATACTTTGGGCCGACCAGATGCGGCAAGGGCGCCCGCCTGAGCCCCCGTTGCGTTACAATAGATTAATGTAAAAACTGATAAAGCTAATGCTTTTTTCAGGGCTATATCTACGTTTTTTAAAAAAAGCGAAGTCTGTCGCGATTGTGAAAGTTAGAGAATGTGTTCCAGCGGGTGCCTTCATATCGCGAGCGTCAGTCTCGCCAGTAGCTGCGAGAAAGTTAAAAGCGCACAAGTGATCTGTCTTTCGTCAAAGTAATTGCCGGAGCAGTAAGACTCAGAGCACCATCCAGCAGCTGTAGACGATGTTCGGGGAAGAGCTAATTCTGTTTTTAGCACAGGGAGTGAGAATGAGCTCAGTCCGGCTCCCAGCAGAATCCATCCTGGTTTGGTTACAGTGCGTCTGAGGCTCTTTGGATCGCAACGTAAAAAAAAACAATTGCTCACATCGTGTGACTTCCTCGACAGGAAGGAAAGATATCACTTAAAAAAGTCAGAACTGAAGATTTGGATCCTGGGCCTCAATTTGATCAAATTATTAAAATAATAACTATCAAAATATCAGATTGTGTTTCTGCAACATTTCGTGCACAGTACGCCATTTTAATCTAAAACAGTCACAACGAGGGCTTTACACGCAGTCTGGGGTATTTTCCCCTTTTATATTTTGAACTTGAACTTGAACTTGAACTTTATTGCCATATGTAACCGGTACTGGTACAATGGAATTCTTACTTACAGAAAGTCTCTCGATTATAAAACAAGTGTAAAAAACAAAACAAAGTGCAAACAGTGCATCAAGACAATGTACAAACAAACAATAGACAATGTGCAAGTAAACATGCAGACAGTTTGACTGTAAACAATACAGACGTGTAAACAATGACTGGAGACGTACAATTAATAAATTACAATGAGGTAGATGGTGATGGTGTAGGTGTGGTCCGAGGGGGATGGCTAAATGTGTTCGCCAGTCTCACTGCTTGTGGATAGAAGCTATTGAAGAATCTAGTGGTAAGTGTCCGTATGCTCTTATATCTCTTGCCTGAGGGCAGTGGGGTGAAGAGCTCATGCCCGGGGTGGTGACTGTCCTCTGTGATGGCCAGAATTCTACCACGGCAGCGGTCCTCATAGAGCTGTTTAATCTCGGTGAGACCGCAGCCGATGATCTTCTGGGCCATATTGACCATTCTCTGCAGTGCCTTTCTTTCTCGCGAAGAGGTGTTGCCATACCACACGGTGATCCCGTTGGTGAGGACGCTCTCGATAGTGCAGCGGTAGAAGTTCACCAACACATGTGTTGGCATCCCCCATCGCTTGAGGCACCTCAAGAAATAAAGGCGCTGCTGAGCCTTCTTCATGATAGAGTCAGTGTTCACAGTCCAGGTTAGATCTTTAGAGATGTGAATTCCCAAAAACCTAAAGCTGGTGTATTTTTGCCACTTTATATCGAACCTGTTATACTCCCAGAAGTGCACAGTAGCTTGTACTTAATAAAAATGTACAATTCACCACTGGTATAAACAGATGTGTGCCGTGTTTGCCTTTGTAAGCATTTGTTTAAAAAATAAGTTCACAATACGATAAAAACACAGAAAGCACAAACTTTATAATACAACGATACAAAATCAATACCAAATCATTATGCCAATTAAGTACCTATCCTTTGAAAACAGAGAACACCTTTATATCTACAAAAAACTTGACATTGTATGCATTTTTGAATTACAAAGCAGACAGAGTAGTCCCTTAATTCACAGATCAGATCTTGGCCAAAACAAGACAATCAGACGTGGGCTGAATTCGGAACAGGAACCTCTGCTTCGTCGTTTATTGAGCTTTTGATCAATGTCTGAATGAAACAGATTCGCTTTTTTTAATTCTTTGATTAAAGTACACAAAGAACACCTTTCTTCGAAACGGAACCGAACCAGCGATCTAAGGACTCCCTGCTGATTCCACTACACTCCTCCACTCGAGCGACTGAGCTATCGAAAGGATGGCGGTAGGCTTTCTGGCACATACTGCCCAATGTAGTGAAGTGTTCCGGGTGATTTAAATCCCAGTTCGACATCAAGTTTCCAACTCGTTTCCTTAGTCTTGTTTACCTTGAATTTAAGCCACGAACCAGGATTCTACTGTATAGACTTCCGGGGATATTACAAAATGTTTGATGGGGCATCAATCATTCCAGGCGGAAATTGACTCCTTTTTTTTCTCGAGGGATCATATTAAACATTTCATTAGTATCGAGAGGAGGATCACCATGAGACACAAAACAAACAGTTTCTTTCTGTCTTTATTAGAAAGTAGCGTTTGTGCTACATTAATAATATTTTTGTGGAAATAAAGAAGTTGTAAATTTTAAAATTTATATTTGAATCGAAATGTGGTTTTGAGTTAAATATTAGCGTGTTCATGTAATTAGTTTGTGTTTGTCATTACTATATATATTGCCATGTTACTAGAATTTGTAACTGAAGTTTACTAGTTGTGTTTTTTTATGATGGTTAGACATTTGTTGATTACAATATTGTATATAATGTATAATTTGAACTACATATTTTTCAGGTGTGAATAATTGTATATTTTAAGAATAAATTTCTAAAACAAATCATTGGCTTTATTTACTAGTTTCTACACCTCTAAAAATCTTTCTTTGTTGTATAATAGACCTTTAACTATATATGTATAATAGTCTTCTAAATTTATCCGTATAATAGAACTCCAACCATTTGTGTATAATAAACATATAATCATAGATGTCTAATTGACGTATAACGATATACGTATATTAGAATTTCATTCTAGACCAGTTACGGAGCACATTTACACGTCTAAAGTATGCGTTTAATAGTCGTATATTCTACATCTTTTGCCCACTGGGATGTGCCGATTTTAACTTGGCAAACCAAGATACACATTTTCTAATGAAGCCTTAATTAAAAGACAGTTTGTTTCTCGAAAGCGTGTTATGTAAAAAAAGAGAAAAACGAAAATATATGGATGGTAATCTTTCAAAGCTGAAGATTTTACTTTTGAAAAATTGACATTTTATGTATGCAGATGCATTCGCTGGTTTTAGAACATTGCTGTACTTCCTGAATCATTTTCAGTATGATAAAGTGGTTGTAGATTTTTCTTTCAGGTTAGGACGCGAGTGTGTACATGTGTTTGATTTTCGTTTCACTGATTCTCATTGAAGATTTGGGAATTAACGACGAAAGAATCAGTTGCCTCGGAAAGCAGATGGTTTGGTTTTCAACGATATTGAAGACACGCCCATGTAGAGCACGCCCATGTAGAGTGATGATTTGTGCTATAAAAGACCAAGTGCTCAAAGTGACGTCTGCGTTTACCGTTTAGACTTTTCATCTCGGGCGCACTTTTAGAAAGCAAAGATAGAGCAGTTGTGTTGAACCGCTGTAACAGCTGTCAGCAGAGTGGTGCAACGGGAGTGTGCTGGGCCCATAACCCAGAGGTCGATGGCTCAAAACCATCCTCTGCTATATGCACGATTGATAAGCACACCATCAATCTAATGAAGTGCATCAAAACTGTTTTTCTCTCTCGTGTGTATGAAAGTGTCTTTCATCTTTACCAATAGCAGATGCCCAAATGTATCTTTGTATCTTTGGTTGTTCTGCGATCCTTCATAGTTTCCTCAATTCCTTCAAATGAACATTCATATCAAAGCAATTATGTATATATATATTACAATTAAGGTACAGTACATATTAAAAATATCAACGCACATTTGTATAATGCTCATTTAATAATGATTGTCAAGGATTGTCAAGTTCTCCAACAAATCTGTGTTCTAATTTTAAAATATTTTTGCTAAGGATACAATGGGTGTATAAATGAATTCTCCCAACAGCCAGTTAAAGAAAAATTCCACATGTGAAGATGGTTTTCTTGGACATTGACTTAGGTACTTATTTGTTTACTTCTTGTAGTTGCACACGAGTAAAACACGAAGATTTCCTGCAACATTCAAGAGGGTTTGCGAAGAAATCCCTTCAATTTTTAGCGGAGATTATGTTTACATCATCACAATCTGAAGCGCGTCCCTGAGTGCGTTTGACCCACCAGCCCTTTGTTTAACAGCTGCACAGGGACACATTCCCATTGCTTTTCACAATTCACTGGCATTTTTTTGCAGAATTTCTTCTGTCCTGAGAAGCAAGATTTGTATTTTATCTTTCAGAATTTGTATGAATTTCTTGAAGTTCAAAAACAACTTGTTCCTGAAAAGAAATGAACACTTGCTTCAAAGTAAATCAAGACGTATGTGTCTCTTGCTGTGTGTGCTCTTATCTGTCCATCTCTCTCTCCTCTTCTCTCTGGCAGTCTGTGTAGAGTATCTGAAGGGGATGTAACACCACTTGGAAAAGAAGAAAAATTATCAGGAAAAATTCTCAGGAAAATTCTCAGGCAGAATAAAAAATCATTATTCTCTTCTCAGTCAGATTCACAGCTCTCACAGACCGTCTTATAAATTTACAATTAGATGAAGTCATGTAACAGTTTTACAGATAATTTAAATAATCAGACAGCAGTTTTGGCAGTGGATACATCTCCACATGGAAAGAAACTGAAATATATGTGCTCACTGCAAAGTAGGAAGAGGTGGTTAGACAGGCAAAACAACTTTGCAGATAATGTGAAGTGACATTGTTTTGTGTCAATCAGCTCACGGATTTCGCTTCATGTGCCTTAAGCCGTGCAATTTGTATGGTTGTTGAATGAGATTGGTTTCTTCACAAGCCCAGTCAATTGCCAGTGGAGAGCTTGCCGACACACACCTTCATGAAGACTCTCTTTAAGATTTAATTGTCAAGTCGCCTCCTTTGCATACAATAGTAGCACCGACACTAAGAGAAAGGATGAGAAATGGCGTTTATCAAGCGATTGCAGTGTTTGTTTGACTGAGGATCCTTGTGTGCTGAACTGGCCTCTGGAGAAGTGTAGTGCAGTAAAACAGAAGGTTTGTGTCTCTCAAGATTGTAACAGAACAGAACAATACAATTACAATACTTTTAGGAGAGTAAATATTACTGGTGCATCACAGTTCTTATAATGGTGAAAACAGGAGCACCTTCTCGACATTTTTGACTGAAGTATTTAAACGGAAAGAAATACTATCACTATGCAATTCATAAATGCAATTGAGCTCCTCTAAATGTTCTAATCTGATGAAACAATGTATGGAATAAGGTGACAATATCGGAATTCATTCAAATGCACAAGATTAATTTTCAGCAATAAAAAAAGTGCTCGGAAATATTTTACAAGAATGAAACCTTACATTCACCTAAATAAACATTCACCCTCTACATTAGCAGAGAACAGTAGGACAGAAGGTTAGTGTCACTGGACACTACGTCAGAAAAGCCGATCTCTTCTCCCTCATTATGCAGGCTTGCCCACTCATGATGAACTGTCCTCCAGCGATATTCAGCTGCCATCATCGACTCAGACATGACGTCCATGTACATATTATAACTTAATATGACACTGCGTTACAATAATTTGATAAAAAAAACTGGTGAAAAAATAATAATCAAATATTTCTTTCCTTCTTTTAGTAGATAAAGACTTTGTCCAAAAAAGAAGCATTTATTCCTTTCATCTCCTACCAGCCCTTACAAGTCACCCAGTTTTTAATTTAGAGGTGGATTAAAGCTCTAGTCTCTTTGGGGGTGTGAGTTGGAATCCCACTGCTGCCAAATATCTCCAACTATCTCAGTGTTAAGAAGCAAAAAACACACATTTGCTGCAGAAGGAACAGGATAATTTGTGCCATTCAGCCTTATAGCGTGATGTCATTTTCTCATGCTCATTTTTAGATGCTTGTGATCGAATCTATGATTCTTATGAGTGTGCTCACCCTCCATAAAGGTAGAACAGATACAGATGCAGCCATTCAAAATGAGAATCTACCGCGAGTTACCGTAAATTCTCCTATAATACCACAATAAAATAATAGTATCCAGAATTTCCGCAAGGTGGAGCTAATAAAGCTCAACCTCTCATGTTTGAGCTGTCGCCATCAAAGTCTTTAACGAAGATATTACTAATAGTATTAATAATGAATGACCTTGGACAAGCTGTAAACTCAAAGTATTGCCCTGGACCACATTCTTTTTTTCATTGGCCGTCTTTGTAAAAGTAACACCACAGCATTTCGCAATCACGCATTGGTTTCCAATCGTGCAAAGTACAGTAATTTTTGAGAATCGATTCACCATGCCTTTCACATGCTCATAAAAGAGATTGATTTAGGAACATAAACATATTAACGTATGCAAACTGTACTGTATACAGTATGTATATGTATATTTAATGTCTTAACTGTGCCCATTTAAGTATTGAATATGTATATGGAATTTTACCACTGAAGGGAAATCTTAGTACCTGAGCATAAAAAGAATAGGAGCATACTGTAACGTGTGTGAAGGCCATAAACAATATTAATTTTGGAACTTAAACATACAGTATATGGCTGGTCTCGGTACTTTAAAGAAAACATACACACCAGTATTCCATTTCTCCCTAAACATTTTAAGCATCGAAGTCTTTAACTAACGTCATACCGGAGTCAACAAGCATACTTTTAGAATTTGATTAAAAGGGAATATAATATGGAATCGAGTATCTAAAGAAATTAATAACGATATAATTATATTCATGTACCGCAACACAAGAATAGTTCATGCTGTACATTGTTGATAATGTTTCTGTAGTGCTTTTTCAGCACTCTCCATGTGACCTTGCTGGTGGTGCAGTGGGTTAGGTTCTTGATTCCTACTGTATATCACATTGTCTGTGATCAGATCCTGCTGGAGCCATGACTTTTTTTTTAACAAACATTTGTTTGAAAAAATGAAACGTTTTCCTGAGTCAGAGATTAAATAAAACCTCACTCGCACCAAACAAATTTATATTTCTAAATATCACAACATGATCGAATTTAAGTCATTTTAATAACAATGAATAGTCACCTAGGTGTTACAATATAAACATTTAGATTGATTTAAATCGCATTTTGATTTAAATCGCAAACGCGGGTTTAAATATGTGTTTTTTGATTCACAATCAGACAAATGCAACATAAATTGATATTTTTGTCTTCTAAGTATCTTAATACATTTTCAGCATAGCTTTCTCCCCGTTTAGATTTATTTTTCTTGGGATCTTGGGATCAAATGTGGAAAGATTAGATTGTAATCGTTTTTATTTTTTAAATACATTTTAGAAAAGTGTAATCTATACTAAAAAGCTGTACACCACCTGCTATAAAGATACATATTGTAATACTTTCGGGTTCAGATAGGACAGACACAAGAACTCAGACTAAAATCAAAGTCTGTTAAAGCTTTGGTTTTATATATCACCTTTAAAAGTGGCACAGCCAGCACAGACAAGCATCGCATATCTAAGGAAATAGCAGTATAACCTTGTTCATGCACAAACAGTGGCATGTTACATTATTAATTTGGGTGTCTCCTCTTGCCAGAAAGCTCTAAATTGCATTTTGAGTGCGGTTTTTGACTTTTTTTAAATTGCCACCCGTAAATAAAGCTGATACTGTTTAGACTTCTAATTATTTTAAACTGTATTACAGCAGCACAATGCAACGTAAATTGCATAAATGCACTTGGAATCTGTCCAAGCCCTACTTTGTCAGGCATTTTCTTTTACTGTAACGGACATAAAACCTCCCTTGCTTTTAACAGAGTTTCATACGAAACTACGAAAATTATTTAAACGTATCATTCAACAGAGCTCGAAATATCACAAGTATCCTCAAGAGCACAGACTGTATTAAAAGTATACTAGTGACAAACTAGTATACTTTAGATATTTTTTTCTGAACGGGGGAAAATCTGATCATGTTTCTCTATAACAATAATAAAAAACATTATTTTACATATCACCTTTATGTGATATCACCTTAAGGACAGCACATACAAGGGTTAATTGCACAATGGACCGCACAAAGAAATTTAAAATAGTCTTCTTTAGGTGTGAGTGCAGGAGTGGATCGCAGCCGGCATAATCAACAAATTAGGAAAACAAAGAACAGGACAGGTGAGACGTGTATCCAGAGAGCGAGTGATCAGAAAAAGGAACAGCTGTTACACCCAGGTTTTACGCTCTCTCTCTCTAATCTAAGTGGTGAGAAAGCTGTGCTCAATTATAACTAAGGGACTTTAAAGTAAAAAGAGATGCTTCATATTGCTTGACTAATTTTAAAAACTAAGTTATAAATGCAGATGCTCTCTCTTAATATCTAATATCTTTAGAGGCTGTACAGTATGCATTACAATATAAACATTTACTGTCAACCTTTAAATCATCAATTGATTTAAAGACAATCTGTCAAAGCGCAATGAAACCTATTACTTGATTCTTATGGACTCCCAGTCCCGCCAGGGATTAAAAAATAACATAGAATCGCGTATCTAAAGAAATAACAGAATACAGTAACTATGTTCATGCACAAACAATAGCATGTTACATTATTAATTTGGGGGTTTCCTCTTGCCAGAAAGCGCTAAATTGCATTTTGCCTCAACACTCCATACTCAACAACGATAATTCACAAACAGCCAGAACATTAACTCCACATTCCCAAATAGACCTCATTTCCATAGCCCCACCCCTTATGCAAACCCAACATCCCTCCTCTGTTCTCTCTCTCTGCTGGCGTTTGTAATCGTTTTTATTTTTAAATAAATTTTAGCAAAGTCATGTATTTTAAAAATCTTAAGATTTCTTTATTTATGTCTTTAGTGGTTTCATTTGTGACAAAGGCCAAACTTTCTTGGAAAAATGTCTTTTATGTAAACCATGTTTGCTATTAATTCATTTAGGGCTAGAATATGTTCATTGTCTTCCAACGAAAGAAGGGTTCCTTCAAAACGCGATTTAAATCAATATAAATGTTTATATTGTAACGCCTAGGTGACTATTCATTGTTATTAAAATGACTTAAATTCGATCATGTTGTGATATTTAGAAATATAAATTTGTTTGGTGCGAGTGAGGTTTTATTTAATCTCTGACTCAGGGAAACGTTTCATTTTTTCAAAGAAATGTTCGTTAAAAAAAAAGTCATGGCTCCAGCAGGATTTGATCACAGACAAGGAGTCAGGAACCTAACCCACAGTGCCACCAGCAAGGTCACACGCAAAGTGCTGAAAAAGCACTACAGAAACATTATCAACAGACAATGTACAGCGTATAATATTCTTGTGTTGCGGTACATGAATATATCGTTATTAATTTCTTAAGATACGTGATTCCATATTATATTCCCTTTTAATCAAATTCTAAAAGTATGCTTGTTGATTCCGGTATGACGTTAGTTAAAGACTTCGATGCTTAAAATGTTTAGGGAGAAATGGAACACTGGTGTGTATGTTTTCTTTAAAGTACCGAGACCAGCCATATACTGTATGTTTAAGTTCCAAAATTAATATCGTTTATGGCCTTCACACGCGTTACAGTATGCTCCTATTCTTTTTATGCTCAGGTACTAAGATTTCCCTTCAGTGGTAAAATTCCATATAAATATTCAATACTTAAACGTGCACAGTAAAGACATTTACTGTAAATCTTTCTACAACCGACCAACGGACCACGAGTGCCCCTGTCAGTCAACCAATCACGTACTGCAGTATTTTGCTTCATCGCGCGTCACGATGTGCGACGCCGTAGACAATTTACTCCGGTACGTGTCTGTACAGCGCACTTTGAATGGCTGCATCTGTATAACGTGCCACGTTTTCAGAGAATCGCATTAAATACAGGTCAGAAGAAGGCGACAAAGTGTCCACTAGGCAGTTCAGCGATTTCAACGGTGTTCTCTGTTGTTTAGGTCCAGAATGACACCCGTTACAACCAGGAAACACACAGTGTCAGGCATCAAAAAGACTTCCCAAAACCCTGATCCTCTCCTTGATCCAGTGATGGCATCCAGACATTTCCTGCAACAAAGCCAGGATACGGTCTTCAACAACACGAGTGAAAAGCTAATTCCCAACCTTTGCAATCCTTTGCAAAGAAGGACCGCATGTGCTCAGTGTTAAATGCACTGTTCATTATTAATAATAATAATAATCTTTACATTATATAGCGCCTTTAAAGGTGGCTTTTCAAAGAGCTTTACAGAATGACAACAATAAAGTTAAAAAAATACACAAGATAAGCAGCATGAGAATACACAGTTAGAGGAGACAATAGATGGTGGTATTAAATACAGTAGGAACAGAGGGGTAAAGAATAGTTTATTAAAGGCTCTTCTAAATAAGAGGGTTCTGAGTCTGGATTTGAAGGAGCTTAGAGAAGGTGACTCTCTGATATTCTTGGGGTTAAAGATCCAGAGCTTTGGGGCAAAACAGGAGAAGGCCCTGTCACCCATAGAGTGTAGATGGACTGGGGGACAGATAGGAAATCACAATTAGAAGAGCGAAGGTTATGAGGTGGGGAGTAGGGCGATAACCCAGACAGGTATTGAGGTGCCAAGCCATCGAGAGTCTTATAGGTGAGAATGAGGATTTTGAAGTTGACAGGAAGCCAGTGCAAGGACTCCAGGACAGGAGTAATGTGATCACAGTCCAGTGCTAATTTCTTTCTTGTGGCTGCTGGTTCATTTTCAACTGTGGACTCTTAAGAAATCCCTTATTTGACTTGATCAACACCAATCCCTAGAGGATTTCGAAAGGTTGAATCAAAATGATCCGTGATTTTGGTGGGACTCAAACCCACAACCTTTGAATGACTTCATTCTATCAAGGCCCAAAAGTCCAACGCACTCTCCGTTGTAGCCATAACTCTACAAAACAGCTACAGAAAGCTGTAACTCATGCTTCTCCCATTGTCTTTAAATTAAGCTCCATAAATATTGACAATGAGTGGCCTGTTGTCTACGAATAGATACCGGTGGGATTCGCACCCAGGGTCTCCTGGTTTTTAGTGAGGCGTCTTAACCAGCTAAGCCACGGCGCCAAACCTGCCAAATGTTATCCACAACTTTAAACACCTGTACGTTGCTGGCTCAACAAATAATCCTTTTTGAAGTTTAAGGAGAGGATTTCTTTGTCAATTCAATAAAACGTTTCAGAAATGCTGAACGATTGATGTGTTTCACGCGCAGCGCGGGCTCTCCTTTGCTTACAAATATTTTTTTTACACCAATTTACTCAACTACGATTTTTGCTGAGCATTTTGTTTGATTGCTTCCTATTTTATACTGCGCTGATTTCTGTATTGTTCAATTTCCCTGTTGATATAAATTTCTTGTTTTGTAAGACAAGAAGACCGGCTGTTCTGACCTTACCTTGCACTGGAGCCGCTCTTTTCTTTCCAAAGGCGCAGAGAGAGATACTACCGCAGGTAACACCCCGTGAGAAACATCATGAGCATCTGTAAAAGCTCTCTACCTGCCCGCTCCCCACACCGACGTGTGTGAGCAGGGATTTATAGGGACATTCTGAAGTGTAGTAACATTTTATCGTTACATACTTTTCTGTGCAGTTAGTTCTCCTTCAACTCTGACCGACAACGGAGGTCGTTTTTAATACAGGAGTAAAGGCACACTGCACATCTGGAAAACATCACGTACAGGTATAGGGAGAGCGACATCAGTGATTGGAAGGTAGGAAGTTTCAGGTCACTTTTTTATTATAGATTCAAGCAGCCCTGGATACCTTTTCAAGAAACATTTCAGAATCCCAGTCACATCCAGTATGATTGCTACAGAGGTCTACAGAATACAATCAGAATACTGTTTGTGCGTTACATAAAACACACCGCCCAAAACATTTCTAAAACAGGAATTACATGTTTCTGAATGCGCCCTCCTTTATAAATAAAATAAAAGGTCTGAAGCCTGCTCCAAAGAAGCACTATATTCAGAGCTGACAAAGATGTGATAGTAAACATCTCGGAAAACGAAGATGCAGTCATTTCCACGCGTCGCACAACAAGAGCTGAACCCACCCGACGTTCTCCAAAAGAGTAAGGTGTTGGGAGTGTGGCTGGGTGGTCTAAGTGCTGGGTTTGTGCTCCATTTTCTTCGCTGGGTTAGGTTTGAATCTTGCCGCAGCTAAGTGTTGGTGGGTTAAGACCTTCCTTCTATTGCGAGTTCAATGGGTAAAAGCTTTGCTTGACAGTCTGTCGAGAGACTGAACTAGGTGTTTCAAGATAGTCTTTGTCAGCTTAACATCAAGGCATAAAAAAGCCTCATTTTGTGTTCCCAACAGCAATGCTCTTTGGTCCCTTCAGCATTATGCAGGGAACAACATCTGCCGTGATCACTTTTGAGTCAGTGTGAATTGTAGTGTACCGCAATTGTTTTTAAAATTGGTTCTGTAGGCATGGTGCATTTGTCTGTGAAACTTGAATGCTGTGCTTTTTCACGCAGAATCATCGGCAGGAGCAAAGCTTATTCAATCTTTGCGCACAGCGCTCCATCAGAAATACTTTGTCCAAGTTTTGAAGAGATTGTGGGATTCTCTGCACACGTTCACATCGTGTACCTCAGACAACAACACCATTCGATGGGAAATTGATTCTGCTTCTTGCAGTTGTTCCTGTGGTTGTGATAGTTACAAAGTTGCACTTTCCTCCACCTTATGCTATAGTATTCACTGGGTGAGCTTCATCAATTGGCTCAGAAAGGTCAACTGTGCTTCGGAAAAAATCAGCAGCAGTGTGTTTTTAAATCAGGCTAGCGTTAGTCATTTTAATTAACATGAATATACTGTAAGGTCTTGGTACATGGGATTGGATTTCATCCACAATTTAAAAAAGGGCAAATTATATTTACAGGCTTCAGACACTTTTTAATACAAAAGTGACCTAAAACTCTGTAACTTTCAGGTTAGTTTGAACCTGTAATGAAAAAGGGGCCAGAAACTTCCATTCTGTGATGTAACTGTCTCTAAAGTCGGACGTGATGTTTCACGGATGTGCAGTGTGCCTTTTCTCTTGTCATGTTCAAAATGACTTGCTGTGTAATTTCCTGAATGCGTGTCCTGTACTGCTCTGTTATTTCATTTAGATTATCTATGTGGTGTACAGATAAAACCAAACTGCATGGTCTAATTTCTGGGTTCGGCACCAGCTGAACCTGAACATACATCAGCCAATCTCAACATGATTTGAACACACAACCTTTTGATGTGGTATCAGATGCACTACCATTGCACCATGAGGTCACTCCCCATAAGTGCTTTTAATTCCCCCAAGGAGAAAAATCAGCGTCCCTGAAAAATATTTTTTTTTTTCATTCTCTCCTGTGAGAAGCGCCGCTCTTCCAACGAGGGTCTCTTCTTCCCAGACCACAGATTATTTTTCCTGTCTGGCTCTCACACAGAGAGCAGACACACTGTCTCCACTAATGTGTTTACTACATCTATAGATCTGACCCCCTTACAGCCCTGATATTCCTGGACAGGATCCCATATTGAGCAGTATTTCTCGCGTTCTGAACTTACAGTGTGTACACAATGTACTTTATACACAAAGTAAGTGTTTTCGTAACTCTTGAACGTTTTGTGAAAATGTTACTGGCATGCCAAAATCGCCCCCTCAACTGAACAGTCCCACCCCCCTCAGTTTTGGATAAAAGGTTTGGATAAAAAGTTTTTGAACACTTTCACTTACTTAACTTGTGCCATAAAAAAATAGTTGTACTTTGTCAATGGTCAGATAACTACACTAACCCCGAATTCACAGTTGCTACATCAGACTGTTTGATGTGCAGGAGGGCTATCTGTCCAGGAACAGCACGTTACATAGTGTCTATGTTTTGGGGTGTCAACATTATTACGACCTTATTTGCTCAGGTGGACCACTGCCTTGCAGTAGTTTATCCTTATACTTACAATTGTTATATAACTAGGACTGTAGTTATAGATGTTTGTACTTTCTGTTGGTTTTACAATGATTTCTTAATGATTCAGAACCTCGTTACTGTTGATGTTGTTGCAAAAATGAACACATATGGTTGATGCTCCAGGCAAAAATAATCACGTGAGTTCTGATGAACGTGGAACTGTTCTTCATCGCTAAATACCAGATTGCTTGTTGTTATCTTCTGACATGAAATACTAATCAGTGGCATGCTTGCAAGAATTCACTTGGATGGTTGCAACGGCTCCGTTTAAACCAAAATATCACTGCCCCCCTCAGGATTTCAGATGCCCCCCTACAGATCATTCACCTGGCGCCAGTCCTGGGTATAATGATGAACAAAGCTGCCTTGAAAGCAGTGAATCCGGGTGTGATTCCCACCTGATCCATCGACAAACGTTTTCCAATGAATCTTCGATCGATTTAAAAAAGTCTTGAAGCTGGTAGGCTAGGGAAGAAGCACTGTTTCAGTGCACTAAGGAAAATGTGCTACTGTGCTGTGTCGCTCCAGTAGCGCAATTGGTCAGGTTGGGGTGCTTTTAAAGCGGAGTTATGTCGAGGTTGTGAGTTCAATCATCACGTGGAGTAGTTTCTGTTTTCAGCTACAGAAACTTGCTGTTGAATTTAAGTCTGTTCTTGTGTTGCTTTTTCCGCTCGATGGAGCTGTGTTAATGCAGGCACACCTGCTTCCACGTCAAGTTATTTTATTGTTGCTCACAAACCAACACACTGCAGACACCTCTGATATTGTCACTGCTTGTGGGCCACATGTTCCTGCTGTCAGCCTACCATGTTCATGCACATCTAGAAATATTACTGTTACAGTATAGGAGCGAACAAACAAAATGAAAGCACACCAAGTTTAAAAAGGTCAAAATGTGTCAAAGCCCTTCCTCGACGAGGATGGGGTTCAAACCTACTTGTGCAGAGTATCATGTACTAAGAGAAGAGTGCTTTAACCACTAGGCCACCTCCATACACACTTTAGCCCCTTCCGGACATGAGTTGGCCTCTTTCCCCATACTCGAGGGTAATTTTCCACTTCCACCTACAATTTCAACATTTACCTTGTGAGATGTCAAACCACAGAGCCTGTGCTGCGCTTCAGTGTTAGCTGTAGTGGACAGCCCATTGAACATAAAAAGCATATTGAACTCCTTTGACATAAGCCATTTCTTGTCACTTTGCTCAGCGAGCAGGCTCAGCGCACACTGAATGCAGGTGTCTCAGAGCAATTGAGATGTGTCCAAGTGGCTGTAAAAGGGATATCTGATGCCAAGGCTTAGTTCACTGGTTGGAGTATTCTCGGTCGCATTTAATGGCAACGTCATGGCAACGTCAGCTCAAACCACCAAATGGAGACGGGCATGCCGACAAGCTGACCCTGCTGATGCAGGATTAACACTAGGATGCGAGAATGCTGTGGCTTAGTTGGTTAAAGCACCTGCCTAGTAAACAGGAGATCCTGGGGTTGAGTCCCAGTGGTGCCTGTCTTGCCACACAGTTTATCATTATGGACAGCAACATGCTTCTACATTAAATTTAATGGAAGTGTTCATTTAATTTTTGGAGCAACTTGTTTTTTAAAAAATCCATACAAATTGCAAAAGATAAAATACTCATCTGTTTTGTCAGTGCAGAGGAATTAGTGCCAGCTGGCAAGGAAACGAAAAAGATTTTTTTGTCTTTAGCCAAAAACCTGTGAATGTAGAAGAAAGGTGATGTGCGTTAGTTTCTATGGCACAGTCAGTCAGCGTATCCTTCAGTTAAACATAACGTTGGTAAATCAAAAGTCCCCAGAGACGCATTTCAAATTAATCCGACCTCAACACCGTCTCCCCTAAATGTGATGGGGTTTCTTTGGATATCCTTAAGCATCCTGATAGTTGCAGAGATTTCAAACTTTTGGCACAAGTCAAACTACAAGAAGTTAATAGTTGAGCGCCTAAGTCAATATAACGGGAATGTGACTATGTAAACTTAAATAGTATTCAAAATATTGCAATTTTGTTGTAGTTTAAAAAGATATTTTAGCTGGGGATCCTCAAATGATGAGAGTAGAAAAGAGAACTATTCGACACCATCAGGAGTGCTTAACATGTGATAAAAGTGTTTTTTAATCACAAAGTGAAAATAGTGAATTTGTCTTTCACTTAGGCGTTCATTAAAAGCTCATTAAACAATGAAGGAGAGGCTCGTGTTCCGAATTCTCTTCGTGTCTCATTGTCTTGCTTTGATTTTTAAAATGTACACTGTTGGCTATTCACTCTTCCTAACACAATTAAAGAGCCGAGTTTAGTTCAGAGGTAAAGCATCTCATGCATCGTTTTCTATCACCAGCATCTCCACTCTGGATTTCTTTTTAAGCGCGATATCTTTTCTGTGATTTCTTTCGTTTGAATTCCCTCATGTGTGAATTTCAGTGCGACACATAAACTCGTTTGTCTGTTTTAAAGAGATGCAATTTTTAAAACAGACAAAATGAAAGACTGTTTAACTAAATACACATAGAAAGCGTGCACCTAATTGAGAAAATTTGGACTGGGGCAATTTATTATTGTAGCGGCGCAAGGTCACAGTGGTGCACTTGAGGAATGCGGTACAAGGGCCAGTGGTGCATTGGATAACGCATCTGATTACGGATCAGGAGACTGTAGGATCGTAATGCTCTTAAACCCAGTACCATAACCGTAGTGTGTTCAGTCCTACACAACCTTTCTATCGACTGAATAAGCCTCCTGTTCCATCTCCATCTTCTTCCCTCACATTCCGGCTATTTCAGCACCGTTATTGTTGGACCACAGTCACAGATACGTAAGGGACACTATTCTGAAGAACCGTCTTAAATAAATAATGTTGCAAAAGGTAACAATAAGGGTTTCTTAATGTAACCTTACATTTGGCCGTACAATACAATTTTCTGTACCCTCAAAAAACTAAAAAAAAAATATTACTGCTTTCTCCTGAGAAACACAAGTTTAGTGTCAAATCACAATAAATAATACAACAAATATACTAAATTAACACCCAGATATGACAACACACAGCTATGACAGAACACATTGAAGACTTAAAAGCCCTTTAACTTTTTATTTCCTTAATTTCCATTCTCTTCCCTCCCCAGGATAACTGAAAACTAACTATAATAAAGACTGTATATGCATTACTTGTAATACAGCTACTAATAAAGATATACATGGAAGTTAATTATTAATAAATAACACTTTTATTTATTTAACACTTTACGTGTAATGATAACATTCATTGTGAATATTTGTGGTGTCTGGAAAGCAATTTTAGTTAAATATAATAATAATTTTCAAGCAAGTGGTGCATAACCTTGTTACTTAATGAGTACATTATTTCCATTACATTCAAGACAGTTCTAATGTGATCAATTGTTCTGCTTAGTCCGCTACTGAGTTGCTTAAAACCTATGAAGAGGTGGTTTAAGCTAGACTACTAATGCAGTAACATCTAACGGGCAGCAGCTGTTATTTTAGGTTTGTTGCAATTGAGAACAGGTTTAGTACAGAGTTGCTGACAAATTTCAGCGGAGTTTATTGAATATAAGTTTATTGCAATTGACCCATTGTAGCTACCAATCAGCAGCAAGGAAAAACAAACTTCACTTGTGCCTGTCAAAATAAAGGAAACAGAGTAGTAGTTTATGTGGTAATTTCAGGTACTGTACAATGTAAGAACTAATGTTAACTACTCCCATAGTAATGCGTGGGGTCCTATCAATAGAAAAAAACAATTGTTGTAACCCGAAAAAACAACAAACACAAAACAAGAAGTCTTCCAGGAACCTAGGTAAATCCCGGTCGTTGTCTAACAACTACGAAAAAAAAAACCAAACGCAACAATTTCAAAAGAAAAAGAACATTAAAAACAAATCTGGGGAACAACAAAAACACAGAGTCTAATGCGAGAGCTTTTTCAAGTCTTCAGTGCTCCTCTCGTCTCAGTAGACCTCTCTCATATATTTGTGTACAGGTCAGCTGGAGATACACAGCTGATGGTAATTTAAGTAGGGAGCTGCGTCAGCATGCATGGGCTTCAAAGGAAAAACAGTTGCTTTCAGTAGCTAAAGACACTAGGTGAGGCTTGAACTCACAACCTCGGCATGACTCCGCTGTGCACTACTGTATAAGTACCGCGCGCTGACCGATTGCGCCACTGGAACTGTGCAAGTCGTGCTCCTCATACAGACTGACGCTGCAGAAACACAGGGTGAAAACGGTTTCGGTTGTGGATCCATCTATACATGGGGAACACTAAAATAGCAAGGAAAATACAAGAAAAGAAACTGAAAGAATTGTGCTAACAGCAAAGGGGGACGGAGGGAGGTGGTCGGACAAGTAAATCAGCCTGGCAGATTATTTGTATCGACATTTTTTGAGTCAATCAGCAAACAGATTTCTCTTCATGTGCCTTAAACTGTGCAGTTTGTATCTTCGTTGTAGATAGGTTTCTTCAGAAGTCCAGTAAACTGACAATAATGGAGAACTAGCTGACGCACCCCGTCGTGAAGACCCTCTGTAAGGTGATTACACGTTTCATTTTCAAGTCGCCTCCTTGACACGCAATTGCAGCCCGGACACTGAGAGAAAGCAGGAGAAATGGCTTCAATTTCAATGTGAAAGCGCAGTACAGGCTCGACGGCTTCACATCTCCCATCAATCAAATAAAATTGCAGTAAAGCGATCTAAATATGACTCTGAAGTACTGGGAAAGATGATTATTTTGAGCGTGCCTCCCAGGGTCTGCTACGAGGCTGAAGTTACAGTAGCTTCTTATTCACCAGCTTCTTATGCGTGTTTTTCGTTCCACCTTAAATGGTGCTGCTGTGATGTTATGTCACCTTTCGCCTGTAGATGGCTCTCTTCAATCAGTACTAATCCGGCTGGAATACTGTAGACATCTTCACTGAAAGGGAATATCCAAATAGCGACTGTCCAAATTATATTTTTGTATGGAATATATTTCAGAAAATCGCAAACCAATTTTAAAAACTCACCACAACACGGACTTACACTGGGAAAAGGTGATTGCACTTTCTGCTTATTGCTACGGCCTTCCCCCCGATTATGAAAATGTCTCACAGTTCTGACACCGCCGTGTGAAAGACAATGTAACAGACTATCAAAATCCTGAAGTACAAGAAATTTTAATGCACCAGTTTCTTTAAATATGACCCTCTGATCCTGGCATGTCAGAATACATTTCGAAAAAGTATGGCACCAATCGCACGAATTGCAATGGCACAAATTGTTGAGAATATCACTGACCTTGCATATATTTGCAGGGGATACGAGTGTTTTGCACATGTTGAACTACGACACGTCAAAATTGAGCTCCTTAGTCAATATCACCGGGAATGTCCAATAATGACGAACATCAGTAGCTTCAAGGAAACTTAGACTCGCACATGGAGTTTTATCTTCGAATGGAGGTTGGGAGAATTCATTTATACTCTCGTTGCTCATTAGCTAAACTATTTAAAAAATATATGACACAGATTTGTTCGAGAAAATTGTAATCGCCTTAAAGAGAGTCTTCTTGGAGATGTGCACCAGCTAGCTCTCCACTGTCAATTGACAGGACTTTAGAAGAACATGTTCTCATACAACCAACATACAAATTACACATCTTAAGGAACATGAAGAGAAATCCGTGTACTAAATAACATAAAACTGTCGCTGCAACTTATCACCAAGCTATTTTATGTGTCTGACCACCTCTTTCCTACTTTGCAGCGAGCACAAATCTTTCTGTTTCTTCATCGCTAGTTTACTGTCTCCTTCCCCTATGTGGAGATGGATCCACAGCCGAAACTTTAGGTCAGTTCCTGTTACTCTGTCCGATTGAAAGAGCTGTATTAAAGGCACTCCCATCTCTGCAGGAAAGTTATTGCTGCTCTCAACACAATATACTGCAGCCAAATATAGCGATACTGTCACTGCCTGTGGGCCACGTGTTCCTGCTGTCAGTCTATTATGTCATGTTCATCCACACCCAGAAACATTACTGCTGGAGCACAAGAGTTATATAGGCGCAGTCCATAGAGCAAGAATCTCTTAATCTCAGAACTGTGGGTTCAGCCCCCACATTGGGTCCCTCTGTGTCAATTTCATCCCCCCAATCCTCCTAGCATGACCTGATGGCGTAACAGTGATACCCAGTACCCAGCGTAATTCAGCTTTCTTTCCACTTGATTCAGATTTTGATCTGAAATCATCGGCCGAACAAGAGTTTGTCTAAATCGAGGGAGATCTGCTCACAAGCAAGTATTAAACACTTCAGCATTTACTGTTCGAATACCACAGTTTGTCAAAACACTGCCGCTTCTTAAGCTAATAAGTAACGGTTTTTGAGCACGCATTGTATTGTTAATGCTTATATTAAAAAAGCATAAATTCACATAGTGGAATTTGGACTGAACAAAGTAGTCCAGCCCCTTTACAACATTACATACCCACTGATTAAAGCTTAAAACAACAGCAGCAAGAGTAACAATAATGACAACAACATGTTTGGAGTTCGGCATTTCATTTATTCTGCGGAAACATCGTATCGGAATGAACTGCCCGAGATAAAAGAGTAATTGCGGCTTCAGATCGTTTTTACAGAGCATTGCGTTGTTCTGTTCATGCTGACTACACGCTTTAGATTTGTCATTTACTGCAGGCGTTGCTTTTCCAGGTTTTTCTGAAATTCCTCGCATTTGAGCCAGCACTAAAACATTTCATTCCCGTCGCTGAATACATCGTGGAAACGGTATTTGCAACGGAATGCTGTCACACATGAAACCTTTTCGTTATTCGGTTCTGAAGTTTGAAAATGAAAATAAAACGGGGGTCACTTCATAGGCTTGAAAGAAGTCCAAGCAGCATAAAAACCCGCGAATTCTCACAAAGGCTGCACCTTTCTTCTGCTGCTTTTATAAATCTGCCTTAAACATTTGAATGCATACCTTACTGCTGCTAATCACATTCACGTGTTTACGAAGCTTTTTTCTGTCCGTTATGTTTTTGCTAAGCAGTTTCTCCGTTTTCCTCGTACTGTGATTGTCAGCGAGCACAACAAGACTGAAACAGTGTAAAGGCAGGTAAAAAAGACAGGGTAAAACGCCTGATTGTCGGGAGTGGGATTTGAACCCGTGCCTCTATTTGGAGAGTGAAACACGAAGCTGTGAATTTGCTGTTTTAAACCGCTCGACTATCCTGAAGAAATAGGTGCTGACTGCACCAGTCGCATCCGATTTTCCGTAATTTTAGGACGATTGATATGACTGGACTAACACAATTTGTGGCGTTTAGCATGACATGGAAAACGGTACCGGAGTTTTTGGGTCCGGACTACCAGACTCAGAAAGTTTTTACCCCCCCACTATCAAACTATTAAACTCCCAGCCTCTCTCACTCTCACCTGACCTCTCACCTATGATCTGAACCTCACAGTGCCTTCTTTCTTACCAAAAACCCAAACACACATTGAAAATCTATCTCTACCATACATGTCAAAAGCTCACTCCCCATCATTTCTATCCCTTTATTTCATTCTTTTGATGCGTGTTTTTGCACATAACCTGTTACCTTTTTGTTGTTTTGCACGCTGCCTGTTGTTTTTTGGACATCGGCTGTTGTCTATCTCTTTCTTTTGTTATACAATTGTATTGTTGTTGTGTTTTTTTCTTTGTACTACTTATGTCCGAGAGCTAGCTAAATAGCATTCCGTTATACCATATACCTGTGTATGAGTATAATGACAATAAACTTGAACTTGAACTTGAACTTGAACTTGACATAGTCTTGCAGGCAGTATATTATTTTATCGTTTACTCGTTTAAAAAAACACGGTCTTCTCGTTCCTAAGTCAGATTTTTTGTGCTTTCGAACGTTACTTCCAACGTGGACTGACAGCTCACCCGATCTGTTTGTGATCAGACCATGGAGTGGGGGGCTGTACCAAGCGCACGTTCCTTCCCAATGCTGAGACGATCATTCGGAAGATGGGTGTGAAGAGAAACAAGCTTTGTTGACTAAAAAACAAGGCAGGATATGCAAGAATACTAATCACTGGCGACAGTTATGTTCTCTTACTATTGAGATCCCTACATTGCGAGTTTTTTTAAGACTTTGAAACTAAAGGAAAGCGGTGACAAGTGGAACTGGCACGGGTGGGGCTTGAACCCACGCTCTTCGGTTTACGAGACCGACGCCTTACCACTTGGCCACCGCGCCTTCGCGAAAGCATGGGAATAAGGTTGTTCAAATTATTTTTTTCTGAATCTGGTTTACATCGCCAAATGTAAACCGGAGGCAGCAACAACAATAAAAGGGATACTTGTCCTTAAACTCGGACGTGATGTTCTGCAGACATGTGCACAATGTCCTGTTTTCTTGCAGTGTAGACATTTTGCTGTTCACGCTCCGCATTCATCTGCTTTGTGCATTCTTAGTCCGCACCTGTAACATTTAATGTCAGCCGTCCCCTGTTCTTCTATTTCTCTAGCATGACTGCGTCCTGCTGCTCGGCTTTTGTTTGTAAAGTTTGAGCGAGCGCCCCGTTCAGTGTCACTTTGTCACTGTGGTCAGAAAGCATTCATGATTCTGCTTGAGCTGCTTCATGAATTCTAGCGACTGTAAGAGCTCTTTCTAAAGTCAGCCCTTCCTCCTGCAGCAATTTATAGTCTCTTATGTGCACATTTTTCCACAAGTTGATCTCTTAACATGTCAGTTTCCAATACTCCAAAGTCACAAGATTTAGCCAGTTCTCTTAGTGCAGTCACAAAAGCATCAACAGATTCGTCCTGAGACTAAGTTCTCTGCCTAAATTTATGCCGTTCCAAAACCACATTTCTCCGCGGTGTAAAGGAAGCGTCTAAGGCAGCTACAGTCTTTTTCTCCAGGGAGGTTGGCGAAAATCCGCTGCACGGGAGCCCCGATACAGTGCAGTAATGTAGCACGTCCCACGGCATCCTGAGCTTCTGTAGATCCACTGGCTATTTAAAACAAATCTGTACGACTCCATCCATATCTTGTATTCCGTATACAAATCCCGGGCTCCGAGGTTCAGTAGAAACGGTGGAAAAAGCTGGGCATCAGCAAAGCTTCTCGGCGCGGCTGCCATATCTTCCATGGCCAAGCTAAACGAAAAGTCCGAAAATTCATAAGTTCGTTTCTACCAGCAAGAGAACTAAAATCTGCACTGCACTCGCTTTGAGTCCGTCAAGCACTCATCTCTCGTCGCCTTCAATGTTGTGTATGTTAATTAAGAGACGTTTTTATATCATTTTAACTATTTTATTAACTACACAGATCACGCCCTTACACCATATATACCTGCCTTCTACTCTCTCGTTCTGTTGTCTGGCGATGTCTACTCACTATACTACATTTAGCATGACTTCTTGTTGCAGTTGAGCTCAAAGCTGGAGATGATCTCCATATTCTACCACACTATCTAGTCCGAAACGTAGTACACAGTACATACTTTTTTAAGTGAAGTCAGGTTGTTAAAAAATTAAACCAGCGCCCTGTCACTGAAACGTACCCCATTATCCCGCGAAACAAGCGGGGGTACTCAGCACTATGCTAACGAGGAGCGCTTGTCTGCAGCTGAGCGTCAGTTCTGTTTACTGTCAGCAGTCATTGCCTCATTTCCAAAGACTTTTTCACCTGCTTTCAGCTTTTAAAGACAGTCAAAAACGCTCAAGAAGTAATTCATGTCAGTTGGAAGTCTGTTTCTGTTGTCTCAGCTCTTGATAAAGGAAAGCCGTGCGTGGGAGACTCCCTCTCTGAAGACGTTTGCCGTCACCCTGCGAGGGAGAAGAGCCATCAATCACCGAGGCAACCACTGAGACAGTTAACATTAAACACGTGAAATGCGAGATGTTGTGATTTTTTCCCCGCTTAAGGCTTCTATTGTTTCTTCTCTAACGAGAAAGACCTCTTTATTAGAAGTGAGATTTAAACAAACGTCTCCAGGGTTAACTGCGACCTGAACGCAACGCCTTAGACCACCAGCCATCTTGCCTGTGGTACTTAGAGCAGCGCTCAATAAAAATGATCAGAAACCGAAAGCGCTTCTTATGCGGATCAGTATATTCCGATTCCACTGGTTCAGCAGAAGAAATAAGAAAAGCCGAACTCAAAGCACTGTGTTGCCATTACGGGTACTCTGCAGCTGCTTTAAAATCTACTCACACCGTGTTGCCATTAAGGCTACCTAGTTAAAAAAAAAACTTATCGTCATCTTTTTGAACGTGATTATTAGACACCCGTTAAATCTCCACCGAGGTTTCTTGAGAGATCTTCAGCGAGCGAGTATTAAAAAACTACGTCGCTTCCAACCTCTGCTGTCACTGTAAACTCGGACGTGATGTTCTGCAGAGTTGCAGTGTGCCTTTCCTCTTGTCGTATTCAAGAGTACTCACTGTGTGAGCTCCTCACTGCGTGTTCTGTACTCTACTGTGATTTAATTTAGATGATTACGTGGAGTAGAGTGACAAGATCTACTTGAACATTTTCGGTTTGTGAAATGAAACACTAAATACACTACTGTAAATACAAGTAATGGACATTTAAAATAACCACAGTACAGCTAGAAGAGTGAAAGATAAAAGACTATTTAGAATGACATTCACAATAGACACAATAAGAGCAGCACAACCGCCCGAACAGGGACTTGAACCCTGGGCCCTCAGATTAAAAGTCTGATGCTCTACCGACTGAGCTATCCGGGCTCTGAAAGAAGGTCAACACTGTCGGGATCCTCGCAAGTCACGTGTCTCTTGTTCCGAAGAGCAGTCATACCTGACCCGTCTGGAATGACCACTGACAGACTATCCAGAAGCGACGGCACCAATCCCAGTAGAATGAGTGAGAAATACAGCATGACATGGGTAGTTAAGGGGCTCCCACAATCCATCTTTCCTCACATTACTGATTTTTTTCAATAGCATTTGGACCTTTTTTCACATTCAGATTTTTTTCTCATTTAATAAAATCTTTTAATCAACAACATTAAAAAGAAAACAAATGGAACATTTTTTGGAACAATAATTAAAACAATCTTTCAATGCCTTGGTTGTATACGTGTGCACACCCTTTATAAAGGGAGTTGCAACAGAGAGAAAACAGCCTTGATGTTAAGCTTAGGGAGCCTGTCTTTTAGAAATTCTATTTCTTAACACCTTGCACAGCCTCCCGACAGACTAACAAATATTTTTTGGAGAAATTGGCTCACACACCGGAAGACACTAACGTTTATTTACGTTAGAGTATGTGAATAACAGTTTAACCGAAAAGGTTTGTAATTGTGATTTTGTTAAAATTCAATAAATCGTCTCTCAACAGTTAGAATTTATTAAGAAATTGTTTTATTTCATAAACTATAAGACAATTAAGAGAGTTTATAGGTCATATCCGTCGCTTATGTTCTTTTAACTCTAGAGTTCAGGATCCAAACCCAGCTGCGGACGATTGTGTTTCTTGAATCTCTTGTAATCATCAAAAGTCGATGTGGAGTCCTTCAGTACTTTCTCGAGTTGTGCCATGGATATTTTATACGATGAATACTTGTCATGCTCTTTTGCATTTTCCTTAACAAACGGAAAAAGTTCAAAGTGTGTTTATGGCTGTGCGTCACATCTACACGAGAGCATTTGTAACAGTACAGGACACGCAGTGAGGAGTTCGTGAAGCTTTCAGTTTAGTGCGCAGATCAGGAGGAGGATTCGCTCGCTGAATGATCTCTCAAGAAATCCCGGGTGAGATTCAACAGGTGTTTTCTGCAACAGCCACGACAAGTGTGAAGCAATCTCTGGATTTCCTGAATTTGAACTAAATTATTAGTTCAAATAATTTAGGATTTAACAGAACTAAATGAGGTACATTTAAAACAGCAGCGCAACTCTGGAGCACGTCGAGTGTGCCTGTATTTAATTGTGTAAACCTGGCTCTCTCTGAACACGAGCAAAGAGTTCTCACTCAACAGAAGATTGTGATGTGAGTACTGTAACATAAAGCACCTGGAGATGCCAGGGATTGAACCAGGGACCTCATACATGCGAAGCATGCGCTCTACCACTGAGCTACATCCCCGATGAAAAACGTAAAGGAACAGACTTAGGGATGTGCAGATGCTCACTGATCACAATCCACCACTCACGAAGAATGCCTGCAGTTTCCCACTTTCACGTTTCCTCTACTACAGAATAAATTCATGGGAATGAAGAAATAAGGAAGGAAAAATAATCGCATTGAAGCTTCAAGAGACTGGGCACAAATTAATCTATTATTTTTGTATCCAGTCACACGTGCGACTGTGGTTAATTCCCAGACGGGGAAGTGCTTTTTTTCTACCTCCTTACTCGACTGTCTTTCAATTCTGTTTTATTTGAAAGCTTTTTGCATATTTTAAGTGCTCTTGATTAAACTATGCATAGAAAAACAGCACTACTGATGATTTTCATGGACCGATGCACACTTATTCTGTACAACTCGAGTGATAAAACCCTGTCTGCAAATATTGTAGAAGAAAATAAAAGGGTGAAACAACGCCCCAACCAAAGGAATGGTAACAGGAAGGATCGTGTTCTTATTTGATAAGTCCTTTTGAGATGTCTTGTCAATGCACACAGGCGTTAGAGCTGAATAATTTACTTTTAGTGGTGTTTTTAAACAAAGATGGAACATGTTATTTCTATACCAGGAAGAAAGGAGCAGACTTTAACTTTAAGAGGCAAAAACGACACCTTATCAAAGCTAATATTAATTAAAATGACATCACAACAAAAGAGTGGAGACTTGAGTGAATAAAATTAGTTTTCATTGGACGTCTGTGTCTCCATAACTTTGTAGGTGAGAGAGAGGATTGTGATAATTTGCAGGTGCTTCTCGGAAGTGCGTTGGTGGTACAGGCGCCTTCCAAATAATTAAGTCGGGTTTGAATCCCAGCCAGTACAAACCCAAATCTTTTCAAGATAATTTGTGGTCCGCTAACACATCTTTTGAAACACTACAACAGGTAACACCCCGTGTGAAACATCATGAACATCTGTTAAAGCCTGAGTTTTACATACTCTAACGTAAATAAACGTTAGTGTCTTCCGGTGTGTGAGCCAATTTCTAAAAAAAAATATGTGTTAGTCTGCCGGGAGGCTGTGCAAGGTGTTATAAAATAGAATTTCTAAAAGACATTCTCCCTAAGCTTAACATCAAGGCAGAAAAAATGCTGTTTTCTCTACAGAAATGCTCTTTACATTTCAGCACTGTTGCAACTCCCTTTATAAACGCATACAACCAAGGCATTGAAAGTTTTTTTTTAATTATTGTTCCAAAAAATGTTCCATTTGTTTTCTTTTTAATGTTGTTGATTAAAATATTTTATTAAATGTGAAAAAAAATCTGAATGTGAAAAAAGGTCAAAATGCTATTGAAAAAAATCAGTAATGTGAGGAAAGATGGATTGTGGGAGCCCCTTAACTACCCATGTCATGCTGTATTTCTCTCTCATTCTACTGGGAGTGGTGCCGTCGCTTCTGGATAAAGTCTGTCAGTGGTCATTCCAGACGGGTCAGGTATGACTGCTCTTCGGCGCAAGAGACACGTGACTTGCGAGGATCCCGACAGTGTCGATCTTCTTTCAGAGCCCGGATAGCTCAGTCGGTAGAGCATCAGACTTTTAATCTGAGGGCCCAGGGTTCAAGTCCCTGTTCGGGCGGCTGTGCCGTTTTTAATTCTATTGTGAATGTCATTCTAAATAGTCTTTTATCTTTCACTCTTCTAGCTGTACTGTGGTTATTTTATATGTCCATTACTTGTTTTTACAGTAGTGTATTTAGTGTTTCATTTCACAAACCGAAAATGTTCAAGTAGATCTTGTCACTCTACTCCACGTAATCATCTAAATTAAATCACAGTAGAGTACAGCTCACACAGTGAGTACTCTTGAATACGACAAGAGGAAAAGCACACTGCACATCTGCAGAACATCATGTCCAAGTTTACAGTGACAGCAGAGGATGGAAGCGAAGTAGTTTTTTATTATTCGCTCGCTGAACGATCTCTCAAGAAACCTCGGTTGAGATTTAACGGGTGTCTAATAATCACGTTCAAAAAGGTGACGATAAGTTTTTTTTTAACTAGGTAGCCTTAATGGCAACACGGTGTGAGTAGATCTTAAAGCAGCTGCAGACAGAGTACCCGTAATAGTTCAGGTGGGTAGCTGCGTCAGCATGCGTAGGCTGCAAAGGAACAAGTAATAGGTTTATTCCATGCTGAAAAAAAGAAGAAAGAGAACACAACGTTTCGGCCGTGGAGCCTTCTTCAGAGTACCCGTAATGGCAACACAGTGCTTTGAGTTCGGCTTTTCTTATTTCTTCTGCAGAACCAGTGGTATCGGAATATACTGATCCGCATAAGAAGCGCTTTCGGGTTCTGATCATTTTTATTGAGCGCTGCTCTAAACAACAAGAAGTCATGCTTAATGTAGTATAGTGAGTAGACATCGCGAGACAACAGATCGAGAGAGTAGAAGGCAGGAATTTAAGGTGTAAGGGCGTGATCTGTGTAGTTAATAAAATAGTTAAAATAATATAAAAACGTCTCTACATTTAGATACACAACATTTATGGCGACGAGAGATGAGTGCTTGACGGACTCAAAGCGAGCAGAACACTGCAGATTTTAGTTCTCTTGCTGGTAGAAACGAACTTCTGAATTTTCGGACTTTTCGTTTAGCTTGCGCCATGGAAAATATGGCCGCCGCGCCGAGAAGCTTTGCTTATGCCCGGCTTTTTCCACCGCTTCTACTGAACCTCGGAGCTCCGGATTTGTATACGGAATACAAGATATGGATGGAGTCGTACAGATTTTTTTTAAATAGCCGGTGGATCTACAGAAGCTGAGGATGCCGTGAGACGTGCTACATTACTGCACTGTATCGGGGCTTCCGTGCAGCGGATTTTTGCCAAACTCCCTGGAGAAAAAGTCTGTAGCTGCCTTAGACGCTTCCTTTACACCGCGGAGAAATGTGGTTTTGGAACGGCATAAATTTAGGCAGAGAACTTAGTCTCAGGACGAATCTGTTGATGCTTTTGTGACTGCACTAAGAGAACTGGCTAAATCTTGTGACTTTGGAGTATTGGAAACTGACATGTTAAGAGATCAACTTGTGGAAAAATGTGCACATAAGAGACTATAAATTGCTGCAGGAGGAAGGGCTGACTTTAAAAAGAGCTCTTACAGTCGCTAGAATTCATGAAGCAGCTCAAGCAGAATCAAGAATGCTTTCTGACCACAGTGACAAAGTGACACTGAACGGGGCGCTCGCTCAAACTTTACAAACAAAAGCCCAACAGCAGGACGCAGTCATGCAAGAGAAATAGAAGAACAGGGGACGGCTGACATTACATGTTACAGGTGCGGACTAACAACGCACAAAGCAGATGAATGCGGAGCGTGAACAGCAAAATGTCTACACTGCAAGAAAACAGGACATTATGCACATGTCTGCAGAACATCACGTCCGAGTTTAAGGACAAGTATCCCTTTTATTGTTGTTGCTGCCTCCGGTTTACATTTGGCGATGTAAACCAGATTCAGAAAAAAATAATTTGAACAACCTTATTCCCATGCTTATTCGAAGGCGCGGTGGCCAAGTGGTAAGGCGTCGGTCTCGTAAACCAAAGAGCGTGGGTCCAAACCCCACCCGTGCCTGTTTCATTTGTCACCGCTTTCCTTTAGTTTCAAAGTCTTAAAAAAACTCGCAATGTAGGGATCTCAATAGTAAGAAAACATAACTATCGCCAGTGATTAGTATTCTTGCATATCCTGCCTTGTGTTTTAGTCAACAAAGCTTGTCTCTCTTCACACCCATCTTCCGAATGATCGTCTCAGCATTGGGAAGGAACGTGCGCTTGGTACAGCCCCCCACTCCATGGTCTGATCACAAACAGATCTGGTGAGCTGTCAGTCCAGGTTGGAAGTAACGTTCGAAAGCACTAAAAATCTGACTTAGGAACGAGAAGACCGTGCTTTTTCATACGAGTAAACGATAAAATAATATACTGCCTGCAAGACTATGTCAAGTTCAAGTTCAAGTTTATTGTCATTATACTCATACACAGGTATATGGTATAACGAAATGCTATTTAGCTAGCTCTCGGACATAAGTAGTACAAAGAAAAAAACACAACAACAATACAATTGTATAACAAAAGAAAGACAGAGACAACAGCCGATGTGCAAAAAACAACAACAGGCAGTGTGCAAAACAACAAAAAGGTAACAGGTTATGTGCAAAAACATGCATCAAAAGAATGAAATAAAGGGATAGAAATGATGGGGAGTGAGCTTTTGACATGTATGGTAGAGGTAGATTTTCAATGTGTGTTTGGGTTTTTGGTAAGAAAGAAGGCACTGTGAGGTTCAGATCATAGGTGAGAGGTGAGGTGAGAGTGAGAGAGGCTGGGAGTTTAATAGTTTGATAGTGCGGGGGTAAAAACTGTTTCTGAGTCTGGTAGTCCGGACCCGAATGCTCCGGTACCGTTTTCCATGTCATGCTAAACGCCACAAATTGTTCGTCCAGTTGTATCAATCGTCCTAAATTTACGGAAAATCGGATGTGACTGATACAATCCGCACCCATTTCTTCAGGATAGTTGAGCGGTTTAAAACAGCAAATTTACAGATTTGTGTCTTTTAAGCTTTGTGTTTCGCTCTCTAAATAGAGGCACGGGTTCAAATCCCACTCCCGACAATCAGGCGTTTTACCCTGTCTTTTTTACCTGCCTTTACACTGTTTCAGTCTTGTTGTGCTCGCTGACAATCACAGTACGAGGAAAACGGAGAAACTGCTTAGCAAAAACATAACGGACAGAAAAAAGCTTCGTAAACACGTGAATGTGATTAGCAGCAGTAAGGTATGTATTCAAATGTTTAAGGCTGATTTATAACAGCAGCAGAAGAAAGGTGCAGCCTTTGTGAGAATTCGCGGGTTTTTATGCTGCTTGGACTTCTTTCAAGCCTATGAAGTGACCCCCGTTTTATTTTCATTTTCAAACTTCAGAGCCGAATAACAAAGAGGTTTCATGAGTGACAGCATTCCGTTCCAAATACCGTTTCCACGATGTATTCAGCGACGGGAATGAAATATTTTAGTGCTGGCTCAAATGCGAGGAATTTCAGAAAAACCTGGAAAAGCAACGCTTGCAGTAAATGACAAATGTAATGCGTGTAGTCAGCATGAACAGAACAACGCAATGCTCTGTAAAAACGATCTGAAGCCGCAATTACTCTTTTATCTCGGGCAGTTCATTCCGATACGTTTCCGCAGAATAAATAAAATGCCGAGCTCCAAACATGTTGTTGCCATTATTGTTACTCCTGCTACTGTAGTTTAAAGCTTTAATCAGTGGGTATGTAATGTTGTAAAAGGGCTGGACTACTTTGTTCAGTCCAAATTCCACTATGTGAATTTATGCTTTTTTAATATAAGCATTAACAATACAATGCGTGCTCAAAAACCCTTACTTATTAGCTTAAGAAACGGCAGTGTTTTGACAAAGTGTGGTATTCGAACAGAAAATGCTGAAGTGTTTAATACTTGCTTGTGAGCAGATCTCCCTCGATTTAGACAAACTCTTGTTCGGCTGATGATTTCAGATCAAAATCTGAATCAAGTGGAAAGAAAGCTGAATTACGCTGGGTACTGGGTATCACTGTTACGCCATCAGGTCATGCTAGGAGGATTGGGGGGATGAAATTGACACAGAGGGACCCAATGTGGGGGCTGAACCCACAGTTCTGAGATTAAGAGATTCTTGCTCTATGGACTGCGCCTATATAACTCTTGTGCTACAGCGGTAATGTTTCTGGGTGTGGATGAACATGACATTATAGACTGACAGCAGGAACACGTGGCCCACAGGCAGTGACAGTTTCGCTATATTTGGCTGCAGTATATTGTGTTGAGAGCAGCATTAACTTTCCTGCAGAGATGGGAGTGCCTTTAATACAGCTCTTTCAATCGGACAGAGTAACAGGAACTGACCTAAAGTTTCGGCTGTGGATCCATCTCCACATGGGGGACAGTAAAATAGCGATGAAGTAATGTTTCTGGGTGTGGATGAACATGACATAATAGACTGCCAGCAGGAACACGTGGCCCACAGGCAGTGACAGTATCGCTATATTTGGCTGCAGTATATTGTGTTGAGAGCAGCAATAACTTTCCTGCAGAGATGGGAGTGCCTTTAATACAGCTCTTTCAATCGGACAGAGTAACAGGAACTGACCTAAAGTTTCAGCTGTGGATCTATCTCCACATGGGGGAAAGAGACAGTAAAATTGCGATGAAGAAACATAAAGATTTGTGCTCGCTGCAAAGTAGGAAAGAGGTGGTCAGACACATGAAACAGCTTGGTGATAATTTGCAGTGACAATTTTATGTTATTTAGTACACGGATTTCTCTTCATGTTCCTTAAGATGTGTAATTTGTATGTTGGTTGTATGAGAACAGTTTCTCCTAAAGTCCTGTCAATTGACAGTGGAGAGCTAGCTGGTGCACATCTTCAAGAAGACTCTCTTTAAGGCGGTTACAAGTTTCTCGAACAAATCTGTGTCATATTTTTAAAATAGTTTAGCTAATGAGCAACGAGAGTACAAATAAATTCTCCCACCCTCCATTTGAAGATAAAACTCCATGTGCGAGTCAAAGTTTCCTTGAAGCTACTGATGTTCGTCATTATTGGACATTCCCGATGATATTGACTAAGAAGCTCAATTTTTACGTGTTGTAGTTCAACATGTGCAAAACATTCGTATCCCCTGCAAATATCGGCAAGGTCAGTGATATTCTCAACAATTTGTGCCATTGCAATTCGTGCGATTGGTGCCATACTTTTTCGAAATGTATACTGACATGCCAGGATCAGAGGGTCATATTTAAAAAACTGGTGCATTAAAATTTCTTGTACTTCAGGATTTTGATAGTCTGTTACATTGTCTTTCAAACGGCGGTGTCAGAACTGTGAGACATTTTCATAATCGGGGGGAAGGCCGTAGCAATAAGCAGAAAGTGCAGTTACCTTTTCCCAGTGTAAGTCCGTGTTGTGGTGAGTTTTTAAAATTGGTTTGCGATTTTCTGAAATATATTCCATACAAAAATATAATTTGGACAGTCGCTATTTATTTGGATATTCCTTTTCAGTGAAGATGTCTACAGTATTCCAGCCGGATTAGTACTGATCGAAGAGAGCCATCTACAGGCGAAAGGCGACATAACATCACAGCAGCACCATTTAAGGTGGAACGAAAAACACGCATAAGAAGCTGGTGAATAAGAAGCTACTGTAACTTCAGCCTCGTAGCAGACCCTTGGAGGCACGCTCAAAATAATCATCTTTCCAAGTACTTAAGAGTCATATTTAGATCACTTTACTGCAATTTTATGTGATTGATGGGAGATGTGAAGCCATCGAGCCTGTACTGCACTTTCACATTGAAACTGAAGCCATTTCTCATGCTTTCTCTCAGTTTCGGGGCTGCAATTGAGTGTAAAGGAGGCGACTTGAAATTGAAACGTGTAATCACCTTACAGAGGGTCTTCACGACGGGGTGCGTCAGCTAGTTCTCCATTATTGTCAGTTTACTGGACTTCTGAAGAAACCTATCTACAACGAAGATACAAACTGCACAGTTTAAGGCACATGAAGAGAAATCTGTTTGCTGATTGACTCAAAAAATGTCGATACAAATAATCTGCCAGGCTGATTTACTTGTCTGACCACCTCCCTCAGTTCCCCTTTGCTGTTAGCACAATTCTTTCAGTTTCTTTTCTTGTATTTTCCTTGCTATTTTAGTGTTCCCCATGTATAGATGGATCCACAACCGAAACCGTTTTCACCCTGTGTTTCTGCAGCGTCAGTCTGTATGAGGAGCACGACTTGCACAGCTCCAGTGGCGCAATCGGTCAGCGCGTGGTACTTATACAGCAGTGCACAGCGGAGGCATGCCGAGGTTGTGAGTTCAAGCCTCACCTGGAGCAGTGTCTTTAGCTACTGAGAGCAACTTTCGAGTTTAGATAGTGTTAGGTATTTGATGGAGATAAATTAACATCAAACGAACAAGTAAAGATTTATTTCGAGTCACAATCGAAGAAGGCTCCACAGCTGAAACGTTGTGTTTACTTCTATTTTCAGCATGGAATAAACCTATACTTTTCCATTTGCAGCCCACGCATGCTGTGATGCAGCTCCCTACTTAAATTTCTATCAGCTGTGTACCTCCAGTTGACCTGTACATAAATATATGAGAGAGGTCTACTGAGACAAGAGGAGCACTGAAGACTTGATAAAGCTCTCGCATTAGATTCTGTGTTTATGTTGTTCCCCAGATTTGTTTTTAATGTTCTTTTTCTTTTGAAGTTGTTGCGTTTGGTTTTTTTTCTGATTGGTAGCTACAACGGGTCAGTTGCAACAAACTGGCTGCTGAAATTTGTCAGCAGCTCTGTAGCAAACCTGTTCTCAATTGCAACAAACCTAAAATAACAGCTGCTCCCCATTAGATGTTACTAAAGTAGGAGACTAAGCAGATGAAGTGGAACAATAGATTACATTGGAACTGTCCTGAATGTAGTGGAAATAATATCGTCATTAAGTAATGAACAATTGCTTTCCAGACACTACAATTATTCACAAGGAATTTTATCAATACTTATTTTATTAATAAAAGTGTAATATCTTAATAATCAACTTTAATGTTATCTTTATTAGTAGCTGTATTACAGGTAATGCATGCACAGACTTTATTATACTATAATGAATTTTCAGATATCCCGGGGAGAGAACTGAAATGAAGGAAATACATATTTAAAAGGGGTGTAAGTCTTAAATGTGTTCTGTCACATAGGGGTGTTAATTGAATAGATTTGTTGTAATATTATTTGACTCTACACTTGTGTTTCTCAGGAGACAGCATTAATATTGGGGATTTGCGGATACAGATAATAAGTTGTACTATACAGGCAAATGTATGGTTACCTTAATGAAAAAAAACTCTTATCATTACCCTTTTCAACATTATTATTTAAGACAGTCTTTCAGAACAGTATTCTCGTATTAGTGGCTATAGTCTAATCATAATAATAATAATAATAATAATAATAATTGCTTACACTTATATAGCGCTTTTCTGGACACTCCACTCAAAGCGCTTTACAGGTAATGGGGACTCCCCTCCACCACCACCAATGTGCAGCATCCACCTGGATGATGCGACGGCAGCCATAGTGCGCCAGAACGCTCACCACACATCAGCTATCAGTGGGGAGGAGAGCAGAGTAATTTAGCCAATTCATAGAGGGGGATTATTAGGAGGCCATGATTGGTAAGGGCCAATTGGAAATTTGGCCAGGACACCGGGGTTACACCCCTACTCTTTTCGAGAAGCGCCCTGGGATTTTTAATGACCACAGAGAGTCAGGACCTCGGTTTTACGTCTCATCCGAAGGACGGCGCCTGTTTACAGTATAGTGTCCCCATCACTATACTGGGGCATTAGGACCCACATGGACCACAGGGTGAGCACCCCCTGCTGGCCCCACTAACACCTCTTCCAGCAGCAACCTTAGTTTTTCCCAGGAGGTCTCCCATCCAGGTACGGACCAGGCTCACACCTGCTTAGCTTCAGTGGGTTGCCAGTTGTGAGTTGCAGGGTGATATGGCTGCTGGGTGATCATAATGGTGGTGAAACAGGCGAAATGTGCGGAAAGAATTGGAGATGGAACAGGAGACTCATCCAGTCGATAGAAAGCTTGGGTAGGACTGCACTAACACCGTGCCAGTGCTTAGTAGCGTCATTTAAAAATAATACGTGGTTTAACAATATCAACTGCTCTTCTGTGAGCTCAGCTCCACTACTAGTAATACATTGCCCAAATTTTCAAATTAGATACATGTGTTTTCTACGTGTATGTAATAGGTACTTTTTTGTTTTAACTGATTTAAAATATAATCTTTATAAAACAGACAAAGGGGTTTATGTGTCGCGCTGAAATTCACACACAAGTAAGGAAAGATATCGCGCTTAGGAAGAAATCCAGAGTGGAGACGCCGGCGATTGAAAACAACCACATACAGCCTGTATGTGCTCTACCACTGAACAAACTTCCGACAACTACTGTATCTTTATCTGCAGCACTTTCTTTTAGGAAGAGTGAGGAGTCTACAAGCCTAGAAAATAAGACAACTAAGTGAACGACAAATTTTCACTTTTTGATTAAAGAACATAAAAAACACCTTTCTTCCAGCCAAATTCAAACCAGAGAACAAAGAGTTCCCAGCTGTTTCCACTATATTCCTCCGCTCTTACAACTGAGTTATCGAAAACACAGGAAGCCCACCTTTTGTCTTACATAAAGCACAATGTAGTGCAGCGGTCCTATTTATTTAAAACCCAGTTCGAAATCAAATCTCATTCCCATAGTCCTGTTTAGTTTGAATTTAAGCAGTTGTAGCAGCAATGCTTGGTAATAAGACAGAATTAAGCGTTGCTGTGCTTTCCTTAATGAGGCCCCATCTCACTCTCCATCTCTGTGGTTCAGCCACAGAGAAAGTATTCATGCAGGCTGATTTAAGATGTTTTCTTTTGATAAGGGACAGCTCCCAAACGGGGATGCACTTAGATAAGCCTGGCTATCATGATCAATGGTCATCCATTGGCGCCTATCTGTCTAGGGAGTGCCAAATGGACATCTGGACTGCATTCCTAAGTGTCAGGAGTATGTGACTCGTATCTCACCTTGATCAACCAATTAGAGACTGGCAGGGTGTGGTAACACCATGTGGGTCTCCAATGCCCGCCAAACTCTCAACCAATCAGAACACATCTGTGTCTTGGTCAAAAAGGGAGCGCAAGCTCAGATCAGGGCTCTCCTTGGCCATTTTCGCGCATCCTCAGAGACAATCACGTGACAAAGGCTGTTGTCTGCAAAGGGACTTGGACTTTGTTCTAAGCGCGGGGCCGAGGATCCTGTACGTACTCAGAATTCTACCAACGTGAACGCTCCGCTTGATCAACGGCAGCCCACAGTTGGACCCTCGTCGACAACCTGAATAGCTTATTCAGAAGCAGCGCTGGACCGGGAACGAACCAGCTTCTTCCTGGGCAAAAGAGTGACTTGTGAGGACTAGCCGTCACACTGCATAGAGTGCATAGTGCATAGAGACTTTCTACCAGCCAGCCGGACTGCTGGTAGATCCCCTCGGAGCAATGACTGCCCTGCGCGCCGCAGTCAGATTCCTCCGCCCGTCCTACTCCGAGCTGCACCTCGACTGGTTGGCCAGTAGCCAGAGGACGCCGGGACAACGCCCATTGGACAACCGCTGGGACTGAGGCTGCAACAGAGCCTGTCAGCTGGTTTGGTGTTCGTGCTGGGAAATTCCAAATCCATACACAGTGGATAAGTAAACCCCATGTTCTACATTGCGTCTTGAGAATTCAATTGTACCTCAACACAAGTTGTTATCAATTTAATTCATGAGTAATGTATTTACTTCTGAGTTTAGAGTAACAGTGGGTAATAACACTGATTAGCGATTTGGTAACCGAACGATATATATTGACATATATTCTCTGTTGTGTATCTCTTTGTGTTTGCATCTCTTCGAGATTATATACTTTGTATATTGATAACCCTCACAGTAAGGTCTGCTGCTCGTATCCAGGCAGACTAGTATATGTTTGGTGCACAATTTATATGAATAAATGTATCTCGTGTATTGAACCCGTGTGTGCGTTGTTAGTTGTTCTGACGATTGATTTTCTAAAAACCACAACGAACAACCTCGTGATTACTGCTACAATTAATAATTGTCTCAGTAAACCCATCAAACCTCTACACTTGTATAGTATAATTTATTATCTGTACCCGCAAATCCCCAATATTACTGCTGTCTCCTGAGAAACACAAGTGTAGAGTCAAATCATATGAAATAATACAACAAATCTATTCAATTAACACCCAGATGTGACAGAACACTTTTAAGACTTTAAGACCCCTTTAAATAAGTATTTCCTTAATTTCAGTTCTCTTCCCTCCATGGGATACCTGAAAATTCACTATAGCATAATAAAGGCTGTGCATGCATTACCTGTAATACAGCTACTAATAAAGATAACATTAAAGTTGATTATTAAGAAATCACGCTTTTATTAATAAAATATGTTTTGATACAAGAAGTCTTAATAGAACCTAGGTAAATCCCTGTAGTAGTCTAACACCTACAAAAAAGAAAAAAAAAACAGAACAACTTCAAAACAAAGAGAAAAAGAACATTAAAAACAAATCTGGGTAACAACAAAAACACAGAAAAGTGAGTGCTTTTTCAAGTCTTCGGTACTCCATCGTGCTCCTCTCGTTTCAGTAGACCTCTCTCATATATTTGTGTATAGGTCTGCTGGAGGTCCATTGCTGATGGTAATTTAAGTAGGGAGCTGTGTCAGCATGTGTGGACTGCATAGGAACAAGTAAAATTTTATTCCATGCTGAAAAGAGAAGCAAACAACGTTTGAGCTTTGGAGCCTTCTTCAGGTCTGACAAGGAACAAACCTTTACTTGTTCCTTTCATGTTAATTTAGACCTGATCTCCAGCAAATACTTAACAGGACCTAAACTGGTCAGTTAGTTTAAATAGTTGAAAATATAGGCCACACTGCTCCAGGTGAGGCTTGAACTCAATCTCAGCATGAGTTCGATCGCACCACTGGAGCTGCAGAAGTCTTTTTTTACACAGACTAATGCAATTGCAATTAGTCACGAAACAAACGAGAACTGCAGCTGTACACTTGAGACAGGATGCTACTGTATTAATTTTGTTTAACACTCCAGTCGAACAAGCCGACATGTCACTATTGCTAAATCATTACAAAAGACGCCAACTAATGACCAGTTTTATTTTTAACAGAACTTTACTGAAAGTTAAACTTATAAAACTACCTGAGCAAATAAATACAACAATTATTGTTCCTCTGACCTTCTCATTATTTCTTTTTTTAAATTAATACATTTATTTATCCACAGTGTGCCTTGTGCTTACTTTTCAGAACTCTCTCTCCTGTGTCAGTAGGAGCTTACATTTCAAGTTAAGTTCTTTAATCAGTTCCAATATCTTCCTTTCAAAGTAGGGAAGAGCAAGCTGGCATGTTGTTTTGCCTGTGGTTATTCTTAATGACTATATCTTCTGACACCTGTGCACAATCCTACAACATTACAAGAGAAGCACTATAACAGGAGTCATAAAAATGCAAGAAGCCACTTTGAACAATCTTTCGGAATTGTAAAACAACTAACGCTTTGCTTGGCTGTCATTTGGTTTGTATACCAGTCCATCAAGAGCCAGCACCATCATCATCAGGTCATGTGCAGTCCTACACAACCTTGCGATTGACTGGGATGAGCTACCTTTTCCATCTCCATGGCATGCAGCACACTCTGGCTGTTTCAACACAGTCATTATTGGACCACAGTGCACTGTCTCTTCTGTCCTGTGGCTATCATAATCACTTTTAAGAAGCCAAGTTTTTTTCTTTAACATGTGCTTGGGTGCCACCCATTTCCTTATTATCCCTGCTTTCCACTGATAACCACAAATACAGAGACCCATCACAATAAAATACTTAGCAAATCTATTCAGTTGACTCCCAAATTTTATAGAACATATTAAAAGCTCCCACTCTATTTATATAACCATTTGCTCTGTTCTGTTCTCTTCACTTCCTAGCATATCTTAAAGCTCACAGCTACTAGTAATGATTGACATTAAACATAAATAGTAAATGACACTTCTGTAAATACACACATTAATAAACTTCATTATTAATAAATATGGTATGAGTGTAAAGCAATTTTAATTAATATTCCAATACATTTCCAAGCAACGGATTATTTCCACTATATTTGGGAGCCTTCTAATGCAATCCTGCGTTACACCGAGTACGGTGCTAAGCCAAATGAAGACAGTTTAAATTAGTCCGCTACTTTAGTTACTCTGGAGTGCTGCAGTTGTTACTTTGTGTTCATTGCAATTGAGAACAGGTTAAGTTCGGCACTGCGGACTAAGCACAGCAGGAAAGTTTGTTGCAATTGGACTTAAGGTGGAGCACAAGTTTAGACGGCATCTGCGTTCTAAGCACGGGTTGAACTCCTGTTAGTATGCTACTTTCAGTTCGATGCAATTGACCCATAGAGTTTGCCCTAATAAGGTCTGAATGAAGCTTAAGCAGAGCCAACCCATTGCCTTTATAACTTCCATTAATCTCCACCCATCTTCCCTCGCTCACTTTTGATCTTTCTAAGACAAGCATTTAACTGGAGTTCAGCCCAATGATACTGCTGAGAACCAGAGAAAAAATATATATATATATATTGTAACGCCCTCGCCTGGTGGTGAGGAGGAAGCGCCCCTAGGCGTGCATAGTACCGCTGGGCATGCTGGGAGTTGTAGCCGGGGAGAGTCTGAGGGTCAGCACGGTGACCAGCGGCTGACCCTACCTGTGTAAATAATGTCCTAGTAGTTCTAGTGCCCTGTGTAGTCTTATAAGTATATAGCGTGTTGTTAAGTAATTACCACCCTAAAGATGTGTACGTGTTCTGTCAGTCTCCTCATGTGCATGTATATGCTGTGTTTGGTTTTGTGGTTGTTAAAGAATAAAGCTATTGCTTGGTTTGTTAATTGCGTCTTCACTGGTCCTTTGTTCTGAGAAAAACCTGTAAATGCTACATTGGTGTCAGAAGCGGGCAGGATGGACAAATCTTGGCAGACATTAGCCGATTCTGTCAAGTGCTGTCTGACTCTAAAAGAGACAGAACCCATCGGCAGCGCACATAGGGAGCCTGAGCAACTCCTGGGTGCGACAGGTGGCCACAGCCCTTACCAGGGCTATCCAGTAGTGGTCCTGCCGGTAGAATTGGGGCGACTGCCTGCTACTCCCGCCCAGTGGATGCCCCAAAGAGAAGATACCCTCCCTGCCAGAGCTGACCAGCGATTCCCACACAGACGGAGGAGTCCAGCAAGGGGGAAGAGAAGCCAGCCCGTGCAGCAACCCCCGCGGAACAGCCCCGCACGCTGTTTTGCGACCGCAGCGGGAAGAGACGACACTGAGCCCGGTTCTGCTGGGCACCCAAACCTCGCACTCCGCGATCAGTGTCGGGAAACGGGAACGGGTCGGCTCAGCGCGGGGACGGCCGCCCTTGAACACCTCAACCCCCTCTCCGGAGAGCGCTGTGAAGACCGGCACCCCTCACACCACTGTGGGGCGAGTCGGCTATAGCCTGTACCTCCAGTGCCGAAACGAATCGAGGACCAACCCTGCCTGGCCCTGCTCGACACGGGTTCATCGGTAACCCTACTCCGGCCGGGCATCCTCCCCGACACCGAGGGCACCAACCCCCCAGGATGAGAGGCCTCCAGCCTGCGGCTAAGGACTGTGATGGGACAGCTCGCCGTAGTGCGGGGGAAACAGGTGCTTGCCTTTCATCTAGGTGCAGCGATGGTGCGCCACCCCTGCTACCTCGCACCCATCCAGGAGGACTGCATTCTGGGGCTGGACCTACTGCAGCGAGTGGGGGCCAGTTTGGACTTGGGCCGGCAGGAGTTGGTGTGGCAGGGGGAGCAACTTCACCAGGTGGAGGGCAGACCCGGCGAAGGCTGAGGGACACGGGCTTGCCGGAGCCGGGGGAAAAAGAGTCAGTGGCGGCGGTGGCAGACCGGGCCTGTGAGCCGGGGAGCGAGCGTGCCGGATCCTGCCCCTGAGTCGGCGGCGGCGGTTGCGTGGAAGCGAGGCGCGGCGTTGAGGACCTCTACCAACACGACATCGAGACTGGAGACCCTCTGCCATCCGCATCCCAACTGGACGCATGGCTCACGCCCAGCGGACCGCCGCCGAGGAAAAGATCCGGGAGATGGCCGCAGCGGGAGTGATTAAGCCCTCTGCGAGCCCTCGGCGCCAGCTGTACTGGTCCAAAAAAAAGAAGGCTCGTGGAGGTTCTGCGTAAACTACCGCAAGCTGAACGAGGTCACCTGGAAGGATTCCTACCCCCTGACGAGGATAGACGATGCCAAGGACTACATCACCGGGTCGACCTGGTTCAGCTCCCTTGACCTCCGCTGTGGCTACTGGCAGGTACCACTCGCTCGAAGCCTCTGGCAGTTTACTTTCAAGAGGCTGATGGAGAGGGTGCTGGCATCGGTCCCGTGGAACCAGTGTGTGCTGTATCTGGACGATCTGCTGGTTCATGCCCAGGGTTTCGACCAGGCCTTGACGAACCTCCAGGCGGTGCTGGCCTGCATCCGCCGTGCTGGCCTGAGGCTCAATCCCCGCAAGTGTGAGCTCCTGAGGCAGGAGGTGACCTTCCTGGGACATGTTGTTGGACTGTGAGGGGTGGCTACAGACCCAGGTAAGGTCGCCTAAATGAGGGGTTGGCCGACCCCCCGCACTGTCGCGGAGCTGCGCAGCTTTCTGGGGTTGGCTTCGTATTACCGGAGGTTTGTCCGGGACTTTGCCAGCATCGCTCCCCCGCTGCACCGCCTCACCGATAAGGGCCGCCGTTTCGACTTGAACTCGGGCTGCGAGATGGCTTTCAGCCGGTTACGTGAAGCTCTGGTGGGGGTCCCCGTGCTGGCCTACCCCGATCCGTGGTTACCGTATATCCTGGATACCGACGCGAGTGTCTCGGAGTTGGACGCGGTGTTGGCGCAGGAGGGGCCAGATGGGGAGCAGGTAGTTGCCTACTACAGTCGGGTTTTGAATAAGGCTGAACGGAACTACTGCGTGACCCGTCGTGAGCTGCTGGCGGTGATGGTGGCGGTCCGCCACTTCAGGCCGTGCCTGTTCAGGACCCAATTCCAGTTGAGGACCGACCATGTGTCCCTCACCTGGCTGCTCCACTTTAAGGAGCCAGAGGGGCAGATGGTGTGATAGATGGAGGTCCTGCACGAGTGGTGCACGGCCAGCCGGGCGTGGGGCATTTCGGCTGTAAAAAAAACTTCTTATTGGGGTCTTTGCCACTGGGACATGGAGCGGTATTGCTGAACGTGTGCGGTGCCCGTGGCCCAGAAGGAGCCCCCCTCCAACAACACCAGGTGGGGACTCCTATGGAGCAGGTGGGGGTTGACGTTTTGGGCCAGTTTCCACGCACTGAGGCTGGAAACTGCTATGTCCTGGTGGTGGTGGACTATTTTACAAAGTGGCCGGAGGCCTATGCCCTCCCGGACCAGAGTGCCCCCACCTTGGCCGATGCACTGCTGGAGGGGATGTTTGCCAGGCTAGGGGTGCCGGAGGAATTACACAGTGACCAGGGGCGTAACTTCGAATCCCAGGTCTTCGCCAGAGTGTGCCAGCGCCTCCTTGTGTTGGTCGTGCACAAGGAGGAGCTGTGACAATAGCAGAGAAGGAGTGAGAATGGCGCAGATGGAAACTCGTTTTCATGCGCTCCTCTGGAAGGAATGAAAATATATTTATGTCTTTATTTAGTGGTTTCATTAGTGACAAAGACTAAACTTTCTTGGAAAAATGTATTTTATGTAAACCATGTTTGCTATTAATTCAGTTAGGGCTAGAATATGTTCATTGTCTTCCAATGAAAGAAGGGTTCCTTTTGCCGTAGTCGGGTTGACATTAGAAGCTTGCCACGCCCGGACTGTTACACCAACGCATTAGCATGTTAAAGCGATTTCATTGAGGAGCCTAGCTTTCTTAACTAGTAAGTAATGTACTTTTGGAGGGGGGAGGTGTCTTTCGCTGGAAACTTGCCCCCTTCTACTTTGAAAATACCTGTGAAACCGGTTTAATTCGTCACAGCCAGCACTCCCGCAGAGAGGGGGGTTGTACTTGTTAATGTCTTAGCCGGAACACATCATTATATCTCATTTTGTATTTCTATAAAAAAATCGTTTGCCCAGCCTAACACTATTGTTGTTATTGTTTTTATCCTGTAAAGCGCTTTGAGCAGCACAGCTTTCTCACCAGTTAGATTACTTTTTGATACAATCCTTACACAAAGCAGAAACTTCTTGTATTTTCCGATGACATACAAGTGGAAAGATTACAGATTTTAATCGTCTTTATTCTGAACCAGGGAAAATCTGATCATGTTTCTCTATAACAATAATAAAAAACTTTATTTTACATATCACCTTTAAAAGTGGCATCTCAAAGCAATACAGTAGATGGAAACCACAGATTACAAAGTAAATACCCAGACAAACGCTTTAATAATTTTTAATAAAATGCTTTTATTCATTCAGCAGAGAGAGCGTAAAACCTGGGCATAACAGCTGTTCCTTTTTCTGATCACCCGCTCTCTGGATACACGTCTCACCTGTCCTGTTCTTTGTTTTCCTAATTTGCTGATTATGCCTTCTGCGATCCACTCCTGCCCTCACACCTAAAGAAGACTATTTTAAATTTATATGCGCGGTCCATTGTGCAATTTACACTTGTATGTGCTGTCCTTAAGGTGATATCACATAAAGGTGATATGTAAAATAATGTTTTTTTTATTGTTATAGAGAAACATGATCAGATTTTCCCCATATCAGAAAAAAAGATCTAAAGTATACTAATTTGTCACTAGTATACTTTTAATACAGTCTTTGTTGTGCTCTTGAGGATCCTTGTGATATTTCGAGCTCTGGTTGAATGATAAGTGTAGCAGTTTAAATAATTTTCGTAGTTAGATATTATGAAACGCTCTGTTAAAAGCAAGGGAGTTTTTATGTCCATTACAGTAAAAGAAAATGCCTGACAAAGCAGGGCTTGGACAGATTCCAAGTGCATTTTTGCAATTTACGTTGCATTGTGCTGCTGTAATACAGTTTAAAATAATTAAAAGTCTAAACAGTATCAGCTTTATTTATGGGTTGCAATTTAAAAAAAGTCAAAAACCAAACTCAAAATGCAATTTAGAGCTTTCTGGCAAGAGGAGACACCCAAATTAATAATGTAACATGCCACTGCATGAACAAGGTTATACTGCTATTTCCTTAGATACGCGATTAAAAAATAATTTTTATTAAATTTTTAATAAAATGTTTTTGTTCACTCATAATCTGACAATTTCAGGAAGACTAAGGAAGGACTAAGGGAATTGTCATCTGTTGTGAAAGCTCTGTGAGCTCTGTGACTTTGAGACCACTTGTTATCCCAGGTTGTTTGAATTGCCACAATTCAAATAGAGAAAAAAGAGCTGACTGACAAGATTTAAGATGTGGCTGTCAATGTTGGATTAAAAAAGACACATTGCCCGACGTTAGTTGCATTGCTTGAAAAATAATTTTATTTCGAGAGACTGGATAAGTAATTCAAGTGTTTTTTTTTTAACATCCTGAAAAACAAATAATAATTTAACTATATGTGCAAATGTTTTATGATATGTCGCTGTTGTGAATTTCTGTGGAGTGTATCTTATTTGCCTGTCTGTCCTGGCTATGCTCTCTCGCTTGCTCGCCCTCCCCTTCTCTCTCTCTCTCAATTCAAGGTGCTTTATTAGCATGACAGATTGGTACAATCAGTGTTGGGTATTTACTTTGCTTTGAGATGCCACTTTTAAAGGTGATATATAAAATCAAGGCTTTAACTTGCTTTAACTCCGCAAGTCTGAGTTCTCGTGTCTGTCCTATCCGAACCCGAAAGTATTACAATATGTATCTTTATAGCAGGTGGTGTACAACTTTTTAGTATAGATTACACTTTTCTAAAATGTATTTAAAAAAAACGATTACAATCTAATCTTTCCATGTTTGATCCCAGGATCCCAAGAAAAATAAATCTAAACGGGGAGAATGCTATGCTGAAAGTTTATTAAGATACTTAGAAGACAAAAATATCAATTTATGTTGCATTTGTCTGATTGTGAATCAAAAAACACATATATTTAAACCTGCGTTTGTGATTTAAATCAAAACGCGATTTAAATCAATATAAATGTTTATATTGTAACACATAGGTGACTATTCATCGTTATTAAAATGACTTAAATTCGATCATGTTGTGATATTTAGAAATATAAATTTGTTTGGTGCGAGTGAGGTTTTATTTAATCTCTGACCCAGGGAAATGTTTTATTTTTTCAAAGAAATGTTTGTTGAAAAAAAAGTCATGACTCCAGCAGGATTCAAACACACAGCATGTGAGGTAGGAGTCAGGAGCCTAACCCACAGTGCCACCAGCAAGGTCACATGCAGAGTGCTGAAAAAGCACTACAGAAACATTATCAACAGACAATGTACAGCATGTACTATTCTTGTGTTGCGGTACATGAATATAATTATATCGTTATTAATTTCTTTAGATACGCAATTCCATATTATATTCCCTTTTAATCAAATTCTAAAAGTATGCTTGTTGACTCCAGTATCACATTAGTTAAAGACTTCGAAGCTTAAAATGTTAAGGGAGAAATGGAATACTGGTGTGTATTTTTTATTTAAAGTACAGAGACCAGCCATATACTGTATGTTTATGTTCCAAAATTAATATCGTTTATGGCCTTCACACGCGTTACAGTATGCTCCTATTCTTTTTATGCTCAGGTACTAAGATTTCCCTTCAGTGGTAAAATTCCATATGAATATTCAATGCTAAAATGTGCACAGTAAAGACATTTACTGTAAATCTTTCTACGACCGACCAACGGACTACGAGTGCCCCTGTCGGTCAACCAATCACGTACCGCGGTATTTTGCGTCATCGCGCGTCACAATGCGCGACGCCGTAGCCAATTACCTCCGGTATGTGTCTGTACTGCGCACTTTGAATGGCTGCATCTGTACCTTCCAATCACTGATGTCGCTCTCCCTAAACCTTAACGTGATGTTTTGCAGATGTGCAGTGTGCCTTTACTCCTGTATTAAAAACGACCTCTGTTGTCGGGCGGAGTTGAAGGAGAACTAACTGCACAGAAAAAGTATGTAACGATAAAATGTTTCTACACTTCAGAATGTCCCTTTAAATCCCTGCTCACACACGTCGGTGTGGGGAGCGGGCAGGTAGAGAGCTTTTCCAGAAACTCATGATGTTTCTCATGGGGTTCCAGTGCAGGGTAAGGTCAGAACAGCTGGTCTGATTGTCTTAGAAAACAAGAAATTAAAATCAACAGGGAAATTGAACAATACAGAAATCAGAGCAGTATACAATAGGAAGCAAGCAAACAAAATGCTCAGCAAAATCGTAGTTGAGTAAATTGGTGTAAAAAAAATATTTGTAAGCAAAGGAGAGCCCGTGCTGCGTGTGAAACACATCAATAGTTCAGCATTTCTGAAACGTTTAATTGAATTGACAAAGAAATCCTCTCCTTAAACTTCAAAAAAGGATTATCTGTGGAGCCAGCAGGCGAAACACTGCAGTTGCCCGTTTCTCACAGGTGTTTGAAGTTGTGGATAACATTTAGTTAAACCTAATAACTGGTTGGGCCACCCTTAGAAGCAACAACTGCAATCAAGCGTTTGCGATAACTGGCAATGAGTCTTTTACAATGCTGTGGAGGAAATTTGGCCCACTCATCTTTGCAGAATTGTTGTAATTCAGCCACTATGGAGGGTTTTCGAGCCTTAACCGCTTTTTTAAGGTCATGCCACAACATCTCAATCGGATTCAGGTCAGGACTTTGACTAGGCCACTCCAAAGTCTTCATTTTGTTTTTCTTAAGCCATTCAGAGGTGGACTTGCTGGTGTGTTTTGAACTTGAACTTGAACTTTATTGCCATATGTAACCGGTACTGGTACAATGGAATTCTTACTTACAGAAAGTCTCTCGATTGTAAAACAAGTGTAAAAAACAAGACAAAGTGCAAACAGTGCATCAAGACAATGTACAAACAAACAATAGACAATGTGCAAGTAAACATGTAGACAGTTTGAATGTAAACAATACAGACGTGTAAACAATGACTGGAGATGTGCAATAGATAAGAAATCATAAAGAGGTAGATGGCGATGGTGTAGGTGTGGTCCGAGGGGGATGGCTAAATTTGTTCGCCAGTCTCACTGCTTGTGGATAGAAGCTATTGAAGAATCTAGTGTTAAGTGTCCGTATGCTCTTATATCTCTTGCCTGAGGGCAGTGGGGTGAAGAGCTCATGCCCGGGGTGGTGACTGTCCTCTGTGATGGCCAGAATTCTACCACGGCAGCGGTCCTCATAGAGCTGTTTAATCTCGTTGAGACTGCAGCCGATGATCTTCTGGGCCATATTGACCATTCTCTGTAGTGCCTTTCTTTCTCGCGAAGAGGTGTTACCATACCACACAGTGATCCCGTTGGTGAGGATGCTCTCGATGGTGCAGCAGTAGAAGTTCACCAACACATGTATTGGCATCCCCCATCACTTGAGGCACCTCAAGAAATAAAGGCGCTGCTGAGCCTTCTTCATGATAGAGTCAGTGTTCACAGTCCAGGTTAGATCTTTAGAGATGTGAATTCCCAAAAACCTAAAGCTGGTGACTGTTTCCACTTCCGTTCCATCAATACTGAGTGGGCTGTGAGTGTATGGCCTGTGTCTCCGAAAGTCCACTTTTAGCTCTTTCGTTTTCTTTATGTTCAAGTCCAGGTTATTGCTATGACACCACCTAAGCAGCTGTACAACTTCATCCCTGTAAGTGGACTCGTCATCATCACTGATCAGTCCTATTATAGTGGTGTCATCGGCAAACTTAATGATGCGGTTGTTGCTGTGTCTTGCTGTGCAGTCGTGAGTAAATAGGGAGTACAACCTTGGACTCAGACAGCAGCCTTGTGGGGTTCCAGTGCTCAGGGTGAGTGGTGTTGATGTTTTATTGCCTATCCGCACCACCTGTGGTCTCTCAATAAGAAAGTCCAGCAGCCAGTTGCAGACAGAGTTGCACAGACCTAATCCCCTGAGCTTTGTCACCAGTTGACTGGGTATGATGGAATTGAATGCTGAACCGTAGTCCACAAACAGCATTCTCACATACGAGTTCTTAGTGTCCAGGTGTTCCAAGGTTGTATGCAGAGCCAGGGAGACAGCATCATCCACTGCTCTGTTGTTCTGGTAGGCGAACTGCAAGGGGTCCAGGGATTCTGTGATGGAGGAGTTGATGTGTGACAACACCAGCTTCTCCAGGCATTTCATCACCACAGATGTTAATGCTACTGGGCAGTAATCATTCAGGCATGTCACTTTTGTCTTTTTGGGGGTTGGAACAATAGTGTTTTTTTTAAAGCAGGTGGGGACCATGGACTGTGACAGGGAGGAGTTAAAGATGTCCGTAAACACTGTGGTCAGCTGGGCTGCACATGTCCTCAGGACGTGAGGTGGTATCCCATCAGGCCCTGCAGCCTTACGGATTTTCACCCTGCTCAGAGTCTTCTGCACGTCCTGCTCTGAGAGTTTCAGATCAAACTCGCCCTGCACACTTGGGGTCTTCTCAGCATTGCCCTTGTTCAGAGCATCAAAGTGGGCATAGAAGTTTGCCCGCTTTGGATCATTGTCCTGTTGCAGAATCCAAGTGCGCTTCAGCTTGAGGTCACGAACAGATGGCCGGACATTCTCCTTCAGGATTTTTTGGTAGACGGCAGAATTCATGGTTCCATTTACCACAGCAAGTCTTCCAGGTCCTGAAGCAGCAAAACAGCCCCAGACCATCACACTACCACCACCATATTTTACTGTTGGTATGATGTTCCTTTTCTGAAATGCTGTGTTACTTTTACGCCAGATGGGACACACACCTTCCAAAAAGTTCAACTTTTGTCTCGTCAGTCCACAGAGTATGTTCCCAGTCTTGGGGGTCATCAAGATGTTTTCTGGCTCATCAGTGGTTTTCGTCTTGGAATTCTGCCATGCAGGCCATTTTTGCCCAGTCTCTTTCTTATGGTGGAGTCATGAACACTGACCTTAACTGAGGCAAGTGAAGCCTGCAGTTCTTTGGATGTTGTTGTGGGGTTTTTTGTGACCTCTTGGATGAGTCTTCGCTGTGCTCTTGGGATAATTTTGGTCTTTAGAAATGGCTTTATAAACTTTTCCAGACTGATAAATCTCAATCACTTTTTCAGACAGGCCCATGTAGGTTTAATTTTTCCCTTAATAATAAAAACCTTCATTTAAAAACTGCATTTTGTGTTTACTTGTGTTATCTTTGTCTAATATTTCAATTTGTTTGATGATCTAAAACTTTCAGTGTGACAAACATGCAAAAAAATAAGAAATCAGGAAGGGGGCAAACACTTTTTCATACAGCTGGCTCTGTGGTGCAATGGAGAGCGCGTTGGACTTCTAGGCCTTGATAGAATGAAGTCATTCAAAGGTTGTGGGTTCGAGTCCTACCAGAGTCATGTATCATTTTTATTGAACCTTTCTAAATCCTCTAGGGATTGGTGTTGATCAAGTCAAATACAGGACTTCTTAAGAGTCCACAGTTGAAAATGAACCAGCAGCCACAAGAAAGAAATTAGCACTGGACTGTGATCACATCACTCCTGTCCTGGAGTCCTTGCACTGGCTTCCTGTCAACTTCAAAATCCTCAAGCTCAGCTATAAAGCTCTCCATGGCTTGGCACCTCAGTACCTGTCTGGGTTATCGCCCTACTCCCCACCTCACAACCTTCGCTCTTCTAATTGTGTTTTCCTATCTGTCCCCCAGTCCATCTGGACTACACTCTATGGGTGACAGGGCCTTCTCCTGTTTTGCCCCAAAGCTCTGGATCTTTATCCCCAAGGATATCAGTCACCTTCTCTAAACTCCTTCAAATCCAGACTCAAAACCCTCTTCTTTAGAAGAGCTTTTAATGCACTATTCTTTACCCCTCTGTTCCTACTGTATTTAATACCACCATCTATTGTCTCCTCTAACTGTGTATTCTCATCCTGCTTATCTTGTGTATTTTTTTAACTTTATTGTTGTCATTCTGTAAAGTGCTTTGAAAAGCCACCTTTAAAAGCGCTATATAATGTAAAGATTATTATTATTATTAATAATGAACAGTGCATTTAACACTGAGCACATGTGGTCCTTCTTTGCAAAGGATTGCAAAGGTTGGGAATTAGCTTTTCACTCGTGTTGTTGAAGACCGTATCCTGGCTGTGTTGCAGGAAATGTCTGGATGCCATCACCGGATCAAGGAGAGGATCAGGGTTTTGGGAAGTCTTTTTGATGCCTGACACTGTGGGTTTCCTGGTTGTAACGGGTGTCATTCTGGATCTAAACAACAGAGAACACCATTGAAATCGCTGGACTGCCTAGCGGACACTTTGTCGCCTTCTTCTGACCTGTAATTAATGTGATTCTCTGAAAACGTGGCACGTTGTATCTGTGCTACCTTTATGGAGGGTGACCACACTCATAAGGATCATAGATTCGATCACAAGCATCTAAAAACGAGAATGAGAAAATGACATCACGCTATAAGGCTGAATGGCACGAATTCTCCTGTTCCTTCTGCAGCAAATGTGAGTTTTTTTGCTTCTTAACACTGAGATAGTTGGAGATATTTGGCAGCTGTGGGATTCCAACTCAACCCTCAAAGAGACTGGAGCTTTAATCCAGCTCTAAACTAAAAACTGGGTGACTTGTAAGGGCTGGTAGGAGAGGAAAAGAATAAATGCTTCTTTTTTGGTCTTTAGCTACTAAAAGAAAGGAAAAAATATTTGATTATTATTTATTCACCAGTTGTTTTGATCAAATTATTGTAACGCAGTGCCATATTAAGGTATAATATGTACATGAACGTCATGTCTGAGTCGATGATGGCAGCTGAGTATCGCTGGAGGACAGTTCATCATGAGTGGGTAAGCCTGCATAATGAGGGAGAAGAGATCGGCCTCTCTGATGCAGTGTCCAGTGACACTAACCTTCTGTCCTACTGTTCTCTGCTAATGTAGAGGGTGAATGCTTATTTAGGTGAATGTAAGGTTTCATTCTTGTAAAATATTTCCGAGCACTTTTTTTGTTGCTGAAAATTAATCTTGTGCATTTGAATGAATTCCGATATTGTCACCTAATTCTATACATTGTTTCATCAGACTAGAACTTTTATAGGAGCTCAATTGCATTTATGAATTGCATAGTGATAGTATTTCTTTCCGTTTAAATACTTCAGTCAAAAATGTAGAGAAGGTGCTCCTGTTTTCACCATTATAAGAACTGTGATGCACCAGTAATATTTACTCTCACAAAAGTATTGTAATTGTATTGTTCTGTTCTGTAACAATCTTGAGTGACACAAACCTTCTGTTTTACTGCACTACACTTCTCCAGAGGCCAGTTCAGCACACAAGGATCCTCAGTCAAACAAACACTGCAATCGCTTGATAAAAGCCATTCCTCATCCTTTCTCTTAGTATTGGTGCAACTTTTGTATCCAAAGAAGGCGATTTGACAATGAAAGGTGCAATCATCTTAAAGAGAGTCTTCATGAAGGCATGCACAGCTTAAGGCACATGAAGCTGAATCCATGAGCTGATTGACACAAAACAATGTCACTTCACATTATCCGCAAAGCTGTTTTGCTTGTCTGACCACCTCTTCGTACTTTACAGTGAGCGCATATATTTCAGTTTCTTCTTTTGTATTTTCCTTACTATTTTACTGTCCCTTTCCCCCATGTGGAGATGTATCCACTGCCAAAACTGCTGTCTGATTATTTAAATTATCTGTAAAACTGTTACATGACTTCATCTAATTGTAAATTTATAAGACAGTCTGTGAGACATTTGTGAGAGTAGCTGAATCCCAGGGCTGGTGTGGAATCACACACAGACAGGTCTTCTGTGTGATCTGAATCCCACTGCCCAGAGCTACAGACTGGTCAAATGGTCACTATTGTAGACACGACCATCGGACAATCGGCTACAAATAATCAATATACTGATCATATTGTCACTACTGGTGTTTATTACATAAATACTATATATAAATAATAAGATAATTCCACACTCATGTGTGTTATAAAACATTTATAAACATTTTGGGAGGCTGACATACAGTAAAGAAAGTAATACTGAAGGGCTGGAAGTCCTGGAAAGCGTTAATAGAACCTTCTTGCTTTCGACCTGGAACAGAGCCCACAACTGCCAGATCAGTGACCCCTGAGCCCAGTTCACAGAGAGGAGAACCAGGGGCTCTTCTATGTCTCTAAGAGGGCTGGGAGGAAGGATAAAAGGGGGAAATGTGACATGAGTCCAGGCTGTTCTGTCTGATATTGTTCATGTAGCAGCACTGATTGTCTGAATATCTTCTGGTTCTGGATTGTGAGGATAGAGAGCAGTACGGAGTTGAGATCCTGTCTGAGTGTGAGTCTGAGCAATGAATCTGACTGAGAAAAGAATAATGATTTTTTATTCTGCCTGAGAATTTTCCTGAGAATTTTTCCTGATAATTTTTCTTCTTTTCCAAGTGGTGTTACATCCCCTTCAGATACTCTACACAGACTGCCAGAGAGAAGAGGAGAGAGAGATGGACAGATAAGAGCACACACAGCAAGAGACACATACGTCTTGATTTACTTTGAAGCAAGTGTTCATTTCTTTTCAGGAACAAGTTGTTTTTGAACTTCAAGAAATTCATACAAATTCTGAAAGATAAAATACAAATCTTGCTTCTCAGGACAGAAGAAATGCTGCAAAAAAATGCCAGTGATTTGTGAAAAGCAACGGGAATGTGTCCCTCTGCAGCTGTTAAACAAAGGGCTGGTGGGTCAAACGCACTCAGGGACGTGCTTCAGATTGTGATGATGTAAACATAATCTCCGCTAAAAATTGAAGGGGTTTCTTCGCAAACCCTCTTGAATGTTGCAGGAAATCTTCGTGTTTTACTCGTGTGCAACTAAAACAAGTAAACAATTCAGTACCTAAGTCAATGTCCAAGAAAACCATCCTCACGTGTGGAATTTTTCTTTAACTGGCTGTTGGGAGAATTCATTTATACACCCGTTGTATCCTTAGCAAAAATATTTTAAAATTAGAACACAGATTTGTTGGAGAACTTGACAATCCTTGACAATCATTATTAAATGAGCATTATAGAAATGTGCGTTGATATTTTTAATATGTACCTTAATTGTAATATATATATATAATTGCTTTGATGTGGATGTTCATTTGAAGGAATTGAGGAAACTATGAAGGATCGCAGAACAACCAAAGATACATTTGGGCATCTGCTATTGGTAAGATTAACGAATACAGTAAGTGTGAAACTTGCACATACACGAGAGAAAAAGATCAGTTTAAATTCACTTCATTAGACTGACGGTGTGTATAGCAATGGATGGTTCTGATACATCGACCTCTGGGTTATGGGCCCAGCACGCTTCTGCTGCGCCACTCTGCTGACAGCTGTCGTAGTGTGATTCAACACAACTGCTCTATCTTTGTTTTCTAAAAGTGCGCCCGAGATGAAAAGTTTCAACGGCAAACACAGACGTCACTTTGAGCACTTGGTCTTTTATAGTACGAATCATCACACGCTGCTCTACATGGGCGTGTCTTCAAGATCGTTGAGAACCAAACCTTCTGCTTTCCGAGGCAACTGATTCTTTCCTTGTTAATTCACAAATCTTCAATGGGAATCAGTGAAACGAAAACCAAACACATGTACACACTCGCGTCCTAGCCTGAAAGAAAAATGATGGAAGCATTTGAGAAATAACAAGAGTAGTCTGAACAGCTCCAGTCTATCAACTGCTCTACAAAGTGAGCGCTACTTCCACACCCAGTTTATAACGCTGAAAATGATTCAGGAAGCACAGCAAAGTTCAAAAAGCAGTGGTTGAAAAGCGTCTAGATACATAAAATGACAGTTTCTCAAAAGTAAAATCTTAAGCTTTTAAATATTGTCAGCCAAATATTTTCGTTTTTCTCTTTTTTACATAACACGCTTTCGAGAAATAGACTGTCTTGTAATGAAGGCTGCATTAGAAAATGTGTGTCTAAATTAAAATCGGGTTTATGACTTCTGAGTTTTTCAGCTTTCTTAGCGCTTGGGTCTCGATTCAGATATTGCAATTAAAGCAACAGGGGAGTAAGTTTTCCTTTTCTAAATCAAAGGTGATCTGCTCACAAGGAAGTATAAAAACTTCAGCGTTTACTTTTTGAAGACCGCAAATTGTCAAAACACTATTGCTTCATAAGCTAATAAGTAAGGTTTCTGACCACGCATTGTATTACTAATGCTGTTATTAATAAAAAAAAAGCTTAAATTCACATAATGGAATTTGGACGGCTCAAAGTAGTCTATTCTTTGTACAACTTTACTTGCCCGCTGAGTAGAGTTTAAAGCAACGGCAGCAGAAGTAGCAGTAATAGCAACAACGTGGTTAGAGTGTCACAATACACTCTATGAAATTATTGCGGCTTCAGATCGTTTTGTTCTGTTGAAGCTGCCTACAGGCTCTGAATTGCTGACATTGGCTGTGATCTTTTTTCAGGTTTCATGAAATTCTTCACATATTTGAAATATTTAATTCGGGTTCGCCTAATACACGGTGCAAACCGTACCTGCAGCAGAATGCTGTGGCACATGAAGCCGTTTTGTCTATCGGTTGTAAGGATTTAGGAGCGTACTACAAATCGAGCAAGCGAAAAGAAAATTAAACAGGAGTCACTTTTTGGATTGCTAATTCATTGTGCTCTGCTCGTCTAGGTTCAAATCCTATCCTTGTCATGGTTAAGGCCTGAGATGTGTGTGTTTTTTCTAAACGGTGTTTGCATTTGTTTCCTCTTTACTCCTGTAAACTCAGGATTTTTTTTCCTTGGTGCAACAATACGCTTCTGTAAATGGTAGACTCTGCTTTCAAATTAGCTGCACCAGGCATTCGGATACAGAAAAACACAGGGATTTAAAATTCAGGAATATGAATGGCCAATTGCTTACAGCTAGGGTTTTTACGTTTTCTTATTTAGCGATTTGTGTATCAATCTTTTAACAATTCATTAAAATGCTAACAATATGTAAAATCAAAACAACAGCACCGTTAAATGCTGGGGAGACAGGTAGTTTTTTTTTCCATCAGATGCCAATCTCTAATGCTGTGTGTGAGAGCTTACGTACCTTTCCTTTTCTCACATTTTCTGACAACTATTCCAAAGGGGCACCCTGTCAGCTCCTAATACTTTTTAAAAGTCTGCCTGCATGTTTGATTATTGTCGTTTTATTTAGAAAAAGTTCAATATTGATCATAACTAAAGAAAATTAGGATCACGAATAAAAAAAGGGCTGAAGATGCGAGTCGCTCTTGAATCAGAGCTGGGCGACACGGGCTTCTGTTCTGATATGATTGTTCGAGAAGCAGGAGGAATCTCTTCTCTCCTATGGAGCATGAGCTGAATCAGGAGTGAGACATTTCGTATGCTCGTGCATATGTTAACACATGACCTACATCGTAAAACTAAATTAAAAACTAACATTAAGTTGTCAAAGACATTCATTTATATACAAACAAGAGACAGACATAGTAATGATTCTACATTAACTTGTCCTGCACTGATCAGACTAATTGAAATGTATGAAAGCCCGTTTCCGCCAGGGAGTTACAAAACAACGCGCTATGGTATCGCAGAATTCCGATTAAGTAACTCAGAATTGCGACTTAGTAACTCACAACTCCGACTTTATATTTCACATTTGCAACTTCGAAATAGCCCATATTTCATTGTCTGTCCTTTTGTTATTGTAACGGATTCGGGTTCTAGCTAGCAAGACCTGGGTTTGAGCCAATAGAGTGAGGCACGAAGTAGGGTGGGAGCGGCGAGGGCACAAGCCCTAGAACCCGAATTCGTTACAATAACAAAAGGTCAGACAATGAAATATGGGCTTTTCGAAGTCGCAAATGTGAGAGATAAAGTCAAAATTCTGAGTTTTTAGGTCGCAATTCTATGATTCTAAGTCACAATTCTGAGATACCATAGTGCGTTTTTTTTACTCCCTGGCGGAAACGGGCTTCCATAGGTTCTCGGTGCTGCGAAGCAAAAGCAATCTCTGGAAAATCAGACAAATTATCAGATCATGTCAAAAGCTGATCAGTATTTCTTTACTGGGAAGCAAAGAGATGCTTGTATTACACATTTTAATATGACATGGAATTACACGTGAAAAATAGTAAAATTATTTTCATTGCGGTACGTGTTGATAGAACAGCCCCCTCGATAAAAGAAAGTGTGGACGGACGTGTCGCATGTTCCGTACTCTGTCTGACAGCGAGTTTAACACACTTTCCACGGAAATTAGAAACTAATTGAACAATAAATTAATCTGAGCAAATTTTACACGTGTGGGTGATTTAATTCTGTCGAAATTGCGTGGAACTCCTCCGCTGAGGTCAGATACACACGGGAAAATGTTCAGGCGGCTTCACGGAGTCCCGCCTCAGACTGAAATCAGGTTCTAATTAGACGCTGAGAACAATCCGGATCTCTGTATGTAATTGATTGTGTTGATTGTGTGACCAGGTGTGCGGTAACAGGTCCTGCCAGTATAAAAACCTAGTCACCGCGTTCACACTTTATGCTTTCTTGCTTCAACACAGTTTTGTGGTTTACTTATTTTACTCCTGTAGCAATTGAGCGGGACGTTAATTTGGCGATGCGCTCGTTTCTCTTTATGCTGTGCCTGTGCACATGGGCCGGGCTCCCCGCACTGGTTTCCGCCGGGCCGGCTGGCTGGGACTCTCGGGAATTGGCGCTCCAGGCCGACCTCCCGGCTCCTGAAGACGCAGCCCAGTTGGAGGACTTGAACCTGGCAGATGCGCCCTCCGAAGACCTGTCTGCAAGCGAGAACGACTCGCAGTCCTTGGCTCCCGACTTTCGCCGCCTTCCCGTGTCCAGAGACGCGTACTCGCCCTACTTCGACAAGGAGAAGATGAAGCCCGAAGCCGGCAGCCGCCCCTTACCCGCCTACATCAAGAGCGTCCTGTTTCCTCCCCAGCGAGGGCGGCAGCCGGCTCGCCCGGCCATCGGGGGCACCCGAGGAGTGGCTGTGTGGTGTGACTCCAGCAGGATGTACGTGAGGGTCAGTCGGCTCCTGTTCGGCTTCAGCTGTCGGCCATCGGAGGTGACCTTGGGCAACTGCAGCGTCAGCCGAACCACACGCAGTTACTTCTACTTCATCTACGGGCTTCACGAGTGCGGCACCGAGCGATCGGTAAGCGGGTCTTCATCTACAGGCAGTGTATCGACGTGAGCTGTAGGGCCAGTGTCGGGGTTGCCTTTCCTGGGAATATCCCTTCCTCTGTGACCCTGCAGGTTGTCCAGGGCCGCCTGGTGTACTCCAACACTCTCCGCTATGCCCCGCCCTCCTCCAGTGCACCTGTGCATCGCTTCATTCCCTTCTCTGTGCCGGTCAAGTGCTCCTACAACAGGTAGGCAGGGCTCTGCTGCTGAGAAGCCGCTAGGAAAGTGTCCAGATGCCCCTCATCCCCCCCCCCTGTTCTGCAGGTTCCACTACTCCTACAAGGTTGGCTATGTCCCCACGTGGGCCAGGAGAAGGACCTTCTTCAAGGACCTGAAGAACAAACACAGCTTTGTGCTGCTCACCACCAACTGTAAGCTCCTTGAGTGAGTGGCTCCTCCTGCCTGCAGGGGGTGTTGTGTGCAGGTGTAATGCTGCCTCTCTCTCTCCAGCCCGCTGGGTCCGGCTCTCTCCTAAGGATGAGTACTTCCTGGGTCAGCCCATGTACTTCCAGGCCACTGCCTACTTTGCCACAGCAGAGCAGAGGCTGTACATCCACTCGTGTTACGTAACGGAGAAACCAGACCAGCACTCCCAGCCCCGTTTCCCCGTGATCGACAACTTGGGGTACGGCCCCTTCTGGGAGGGGAGGTGGGCAGGAGCCCTGAGAGCCTGCAGGGGTTCATCCTTGTCCTTGTCCCCAGGTGCATGGTGGACAGCAAGGCAGATGGCTGCCTGTCCAGGTTTGTCCCCTCCAAGCAGAAGGATGTGCTCCGCTTCACAATTGATGCCTTCCTCTTCCAGAAGAAGCTGTCCAGGAAGGTACTGCTCTCAAAGGCTGCTCAGCCTTCTTGCTCTACTGATCCATTGTCTGCTTTTCCATCCATGATCTAGATGTGAACCAGACTGTGGCAGCTGTAGTGCCTAGAGCTGCCAGCTTGCCTTCACTGATGGCAGAAGGTCTTTCTCTGTCCCTCTATTGGCCTTGATCCCTTAATGCTGTGACCTTCCCTCTTGCAGCATGAAGTGACTGAGCTGTACATGCACTGTGTCATGGCTGTGGCTCCTGCTAAAGCAACACCAGGGACCAAGTCCTGCACCTACAACAGGGAGGCTAAGAGGTACTTCTGCAAGGAGCCTGCTGAGGGTGCTCTGGGACATGCCAGGTTTAGGCCTCACCTGTCCTCCTCCTCTCCTCCAGGTGGGAGGAGCTGTATGGTGACCATGAGGTCTGTGCCTGCTGTGAGTCCAGGTGTGCTGGCAGTCGGAATGAAGGTGGGTCTGGTTCTCTATCCCTTGTGGATGCATCTCTGCCCAAGAGACAACCATGCTTGGACAACTGAGGAATGATCCCGTGCTGGACAAAGGGACTGTTTAGATGAGTAGCATCACTGTGGGTCTCTGGGTATAGCAGATCCCTTACTCCTGGGTGCTGCTTGTCCACAGGTACCAGGAGCCTGGTGACCAGTAGTCGGGTGGCTGTGGCACCAGTAGAAGCTCCTCTGGATGTGGGAGCTGACTGGACTGAGGATGAGGAAGGAGACCCTCGGAGCTCCAGTGAAGATGCTGAGAGCACCAGTGAGGATGTGGAGGGAGCAGATGACTTTGGAGATGTTGGCCAGTGGACAGGTAGGGTCTGGCAGGAGGAGCTCCTGTAGGGGTGGTGTCCTGCAGTGTAGCTGGATTGTTCTCCTTCCTCCCCAGGTGCCTGAATGAAGGCTCCAGCCTGGCCCTTGTGACTCTCCTGCCTCCATTTGCCTTGTAATGGCAACATCTCAATAAAGCTGTGAAAGACCCTTCTGCCTGCCCTTGTTTCTTTATGGTTTATAGGTTTGAATGGGGTGGAGGAATTCAAGGGAAGTATTTGTGGGGGTTCCCCTTTCAAGAATGCTTCCCGTATTGCTGCCAATGAGGACTGAAAATGGCTGGAGTAATAAAGCGTTGTACTGGGGGAAGATAGCCGCACTATTCCTTGGGCAGGTCATTGTGACTTTTTTACTGGGGGAGAGACAGAGGTGTTCAATATACTGGCAGTCCTCCTGTTTCCTAGAGGGGTAGTGCTTATGGAGTGTGAGTTACTACTGTAGTGCCCAGTAAGAGTGAGATCTGATGTCCTATTCTAGGCTGCACAAACTGACTAAAAGAAACACAAGGAAGGGATTGTCAACAGGGGCTTGGTGTAAAGTAGGCCTTCCCTTCCTTAGCAGAGGAACAATTCTGGTGCCCAAACATTACTGAATAAAGGTACAGTTAGAATCTTGGAGGTCTTGTCTTATGGGTGTTGGTTTCACAGTATTGGACAGTCACGGGAAGTATTAGGATTGAAACTGGAGATCCCAGTACTTGATCCGGAAGACAAGTGTTCACAACCACCTCTACCAGCAGCGCAGACTGTGTAGATTGAGACTGAACGCTTACTACACAAAGCCTCTCCACTGTTTCAGTGTCACATGTCATGAATTTCAAGTGAATCCTAGTCTTCCTTTGTGACTACCTATAATTTGCACAAATCCTGCTGGCCCACTACCACTGTTAATTTTTAGCCCTACTGCCTACTTCATGCCCTATTAAAGTTTCAAGGGTTTAGGCTAAACTATTTTATATAATGGTTCTGAAGGTGGCTTCTCAAAGCACTTGACAGAATTACAATAAGAATACACAGGATAAAACAATTCCAATAGACAGAGGAGACCATGGATGGTGGTACTAAGGAAAGTAGAAGCAGAGGGGTAAAGAATGGAACCAGTTCAGTAAAGGCTCTTCTACAGAACAAGGTGTTGAGTCTGAATTTGAAGGAGTTTAGGGAAGGTGACTCTGGTATCCTTGGGGCGAGAGTTCCAGAGCTTGGGGGCATAACAGGAGAAGGCCTTGTCACTCATACAGTGTAGATGGGCGTGGGGGACAGTTAGGAGACCAGAATAAGAAGAGCGAAGGTTCTGAGGTGGGGAGTAGGGTGATAATAGATCAAACTGCTACTGAGGTGCAACTGAAATGTGACGGCATGTTCTACAATTTATGCAAGAAAGGGTAATGTTAGGCTTTTATGGACCGTTGGTACAACAGCAGTGCTCAAGGATTCATTTCTAATATTGAGGACAATGGGTTATATACCCATCGTTCTTACCAAAGGATCAGAGACCTTTTGCTATATAAAAAGACTCCTTTCCACCACTAATTTATACAGGTTTGGTTCATTTGGGTTTTATCAGTTAAACATTTCAGTGAAGTCATTGTCCTGCTCGCGGCCGAGCCCGACACACTGTACCGTCTGGTTTCTGTCGCTGGGCGCTCACCCTGCGGTCCATATGGGTCCTAATGCCCCAGTATATGGTAGTGGCAATTTCCCTAAGGAAACAAATACTCCACATTAGTCTGAATGCCACATTCTTCATTGGTCCCATTACATCACAGAAAAACAAAACTACTCACTCTTTAATCTCGTCTAATCCAAGACGCACCGAATATCACAGTCTTCTTTTAACACGCGTGCTGTGATTCATGTAGCAGAAATGACAACCGAGGAGCCGAGAGATTATTTCAGCATTTCGCGTCTGAACGGAAAACACAAACGACCAACTTGGAATGACTTGCTTTTGACGCTTTTCAAAGCCTTCTTTGTGCACGACGACTGCGCCACCAAGCAAACTACATAAATATGAGAAAACACGCAAGAGAGTTGTCACTCAGACTGTCGAAGGGTCGATGTATACTGGGGCTCAGTTGAAATGCAACGTCAGGACTTTTCCGAATTATGTCACACGAAGAGAGCACAGCCCTTCCCGCCCTGCCGCGTGTGTCTCGGTAACTCGCTGTGATCGTATAGTGGTCAGTACTTTGCGTTGTGGCCGCAACAACCCCGGTTCGAATCCGGGTCACGGCAGAATAGGGGCGTCTGCTTTTACTACTCGCACGAATGAAGGCAAAAAAAAGCCAATCGACGTGAACGAACGGCGCTTTACAGAGGAGTACTGCCTGACTGGATCGTTGATGAACGACAGAGGCCACTCCGACCTCTTCTCGGTTTTCTTCAATGACTTACTAAGGATCTTCTTCACATTCGCCCATGCAGGGGAAGCCAGTTACACCAAAGCAAACGCAGGAAAGTGCATTTCAAGCAGAGACCAGGAGGGACTTGTTTACACCGAGAGTGGGCGGAGAATGGAACAATGCGCCCAGCCCTGTTGCTGGAGCCAATTCTTGATGAGCTCTTGGGCTCACTAAGAGGCCCCCGCTGGATGCTAATCTTTCTGTTGTTCTTGCAGGTCCTGCGCTGCTTTTGAGCCGACAGAGCTCGACCTGGTCTGTCGGCACAGCCCAATTGCAAATGATCGGCTCCGCGTACAGAAGGAACGTGCGTTTGGTACAAGAGTGCACGAAGGCACCGGAAATACATTGGGAACAAATGACCGGTCGCTCAAGACCTCTGTGAAGTACAGGAGCGTGCAAAACGAGGCTGTTTACACATTGTGAATGCTTTCTCAGCCTTTACTTTTTCATTTATATGACATTTTTTTGACCAAGCACGAATATTCTTTTGTCCATATCTTCGCAACGGAAGCACAGAACGCCTTCAAACCAAATGCATTTTAAGGACCACGACGTGGATATTTCCACAGCCTCTACATCAAAGTATCAGTGAGCTAATTATCTTTTTTTAAACCTCCGGTTTTTCATCGATGCGTAATTACGCAGTAACTGGAACCCGGGGGACCGCTGTATACACAAGTTCACAACGCGAGAAATACTGTTCAATACGGCTTCATGCAAAAAACGCATATATGACCATAGGCAAAAGAATAGTGCAGTCTCCAATTACTCAGACTGTAAGCACGGGAATAAAGCTTTGTCAGAATTCTGAAACCCTTCCTTTATGTCCTGTTTTCATTCAGGTAAGAGTCAACTATATTCACAATACTACTGACAGCAGGAAGATTAAAATATTCTTTACTCAGCAGCTTATTAAAAACAGCTCCCATGATGTTCAAACCGATTTTTTACACAGAACACTGACACAGCTTTGTGTTCTGAATCTCTTTTTCTCTTGCTTTTATTTAATGTGGCACAATGCACTGGGATAGGGGTATTCTGTTCACAAACCAATAGCATTTAAACCACAGCACCCACAATGCTGCAAGTAAGTGTTTTGCACACTAAGCAGAGAGCGATGTCTTCCTCGTTAGTATAGTGGCGAGTATCCCCACCTGTCACACGGGAGACCGGGGTACATCAGGACGGCCACAACGCAAAGTACTGACCCTTATACGATCACGGCGAGTTACCGATACACACGTGGCAGGGCGGAAAAGGCTGTGCTCTCTTCGTGTGACATAATTCGGAAAAGTCCTGACGTTGCATTTCAACTGAGCCCTAGTATACATCGACCCTTCGACACTCTGAGTGACAACTCTCTTGCGTCTTTTCTCATATTTATGTAGTTTGCTTGCATGATGCCGGGCACAGCATGGTTGTTCGCTGCCATATAGTCTAGCCGTTAGGGTTCCTGGTTTTCACCCAGGCGGTTCGACTCGGTTTTGCCTCCTGCTTTCCAAAAGATCAGCACCATGTACGAAAGACCCGCATTAAAACTACTCGAACGTGCAAAACGTGCGAGAAGAGGGGGCGCTTGTTTCCAACCGAAACTTCTCGCGTGTGAGACGAGCTGATCATCGCTGTGGGAGGGTTACTCTGGTAGACAGGGCTGACCTTCGGCAATAGGATTTATAGTCTCCAAGATGATATTTGCACTTTCTGGAGAGGCGATTTTCTCCACTTCAGTAGCCCGATTTCGTCGATTGCGTGGAGAGGGCTGTAGAATGTGGCGCCGCCTTTCCTGCTCCGTCCATGACAGGCGTGCTGGTCTCTGGAGAGAGAGCACGATCCATCAGCGCACTCCAATAAAGGCACTGGAAGCAGCTGAATCGCATTGGCGAAGCTCAGCGCTGGGCCGCTGGGCACATCTTACCACCGTTTCCGTAGTGTAGTGGTTATCACGTTTGCCTCACACGCGAAAGGTCCCCAGCTCGAAACCGGGCGGAAACAGACATCTTTTGTCGCCAGGCACAAAAGGGGTTTGGGGATTCGCCTAGCGCTGTGATCGAACAGACCCACTCACCTCTTAGTGTGGCGGGATCTGCACAGTGCATGTCACAGCGCATCCTGCTTTCACTTCAATGCGCGTCCTGATGTACCCCAGTCTCCCGCGTGACAGGTGGGGACAGGTGACAGGTCCTATACTAACGAGGAAGACATCGCTCTCTCCGACCCCCGGCATCGTGTCCCGACCCACCGTGCTGGAAGCCGACGCGTGCTGTGATTCCTTTACGGAGCAGAAATGACAACCGAGGAGCTGAGAGATCATTTCAGCATTTCGCGTCTGAACGGAAAACACAAACGACCAACTCGGAATGACTTGCCTTTGACGCTTCTCAAAACGTTCTTTGTGCATCGAACAGACCCAGTGGGCAAAAGACATATAATATACGTCTATTAAACGCATACCTTAGACGTCTAAATGTGGTCTACAATTCCTCTAGAATGAAATTCTAATATACGTCTAAAGTTATACGTCAATTATACGTCTATGTTTAGACGTTCATTATACATAAATGGTTGGAGTTCTATTATACGGATAAATTTAGAGGACTATTATACGTATATGGTTAGAGGTCTATTATACGTATAACTTTAGAGGTCTATTATACGTATATGGTTAGAGGTCTATTATACGTATAACTTTAGACGTCTATTATACGTATAACTTTAGATGTCTATTATACAGATAACTTTAGACGTCTATTATACGTATATGGTGTTGCGGCAATGCTTGTTAATAAGACAGAATTAAGCGTTGGTATGCTCCTAAAAGAGGGCCCATCTCACCCTCCATCTCTGTGGTGCAGCCACAGAGAAAGAATTCATGCAAGCTGATTTAAGAGTGTTTTCTTGTGATAAGAAACAAGCTCCCAGACGGGGATGCAATTAGCTGAGCCTGGCTATCATGATCAATGGTCATCCATTGGCGCCTATCAGTCTAGGGAGTGCCGAATGGACATCTGGACTGCATTCCTAAGTGTCAAGAGTAAGTGACTTATATCTCACCTTGACCAACCAATCAGGGACTGGCAGGGCGTGGTAATACCACGTGGGTCTCCAATGCCCGCCAAACTCTCAACCAATCAGCACACATCTGGGTCTTGATCAAAAAGGGAGCGCAAGCTCAGTTCTGGGCTCTCCTTGGCCATTTTCGCGCATCCTCAGAGACAATCACGTGACAACTGCTGTTGTCTGCAAAAAGGACTTGGACTTTGTTCTAAGCGCGAGGCCGAGGATCCCGTACGTACTCAGAATTCTACCAACGTGAATGCTCCGCTTGATCAACGGCAGCCTACAGTTGGACCTTCGTCGACAACCTGAATACCTTATTCAGAAGCAGCGCTGGACCGGGAACTAACCAGTTTCTTCCCAGGCAAAAGAGTGACTTGTGAGGACTCGCGGTCACCCTCTGTGCATAGAGACTTTCTACTAGCCAGCCGGACTGCTGGTAGATCCCCTCGGAGCAACGACTGCCCTGCGCGCCGCAGTTAGATTCCTCCGCCCGTCCTACTCCGAGCTGCACCTCGACTGGTTGGCCGGTAGCCAGAGGACGCCGTCACAACGCCCATTGGACAACCGCTGGAACAGAGGCTGCAACAGAGCCTGTCAGCTGGTTTGGTGTTCGTGCCGGGAAATTCCAAATCCAAACACAGTGGATAAGTAAACCCCATGTTCTACATTGCGTCTCGAGAATTCAATTTTACCTCAACACAAGTTGTTATCAATTTAATTCATGAGTAATGTATTTACTTCTGAGTTTAGAGTAACAGTGGGTAATAACACTGATTAGCGATTTGGTAACCGAACGATATATATTGACATATATTCCCTGTTGTGTATCTCTTTGTGTTTGCATCTCTTCGAGATTATATACCTTGTATATTGATAACCCTCACCGTAAGGTCTGCCGCTCGTATCCAGGCAGACTAGTATATGTTTGGTGCACAGTTATATTAATAAATGTATCCCGTGTATTGAACCCGTGTGTGTGCGTTGTTAGTTGTTCTGACGATTGATTTTCTAAAAGCCCCAACGAACAACCTCGTGATTACTGCTACAATTAATAATTGTCTCAGTAAACCCATCAAACCACTACATTTAATGGCGTCCCTGGGTGGGCGGAGTTTAGAATGAAATGAGAATCAATCGCACAGAATAACTGATATTGCTGTGAGTTCAAGTTCAGCACAGCACCGCGGCTTCTATACGCGAATACCGGGTGTGCTAATAACTGCGCAAAGAAATCCCCCTGTTTTCTAGCGTTTAGTGTAACGTGTGCTGATTGGAAATCCATCTGCTCGGGTGTTTAAATTCCATACTGTATTTTAGTAAAAGGAGAAAAAAAAGTAATACTCTTAACGTTTCTCTGACGTAATGACAATGGCTGCTAAAATGTCTGAAGTGGAGTCGCTTATAAGTACTATTTCTAGCGACGACAATCCTGGTTACTGGAGCGGTATCGAAAAGTTGAACTTTGATGATATTGAGAAGCTGCAAGTAGATTTAGTAGCCAAGGTAGCGAACCAGCTTAACACAGGAGGGTCTGTGAACGCAGTTCAGGTCCTATCGAGTTTCGCCTTAAATCTAGCTAAACAGCTGGAACTGTCTTTGTCCGAGCTGACAAAGTTTCAAAAGCTTCAGGGAAAGCTAGAAAGATATAAGGCGGAGCGAGTTGAGTTGCTGGATATAATCAGAGAAAAGAGAGTGAAAAATGAGGAAAGTGAAGACAGACTCAGGGAAGTTTTAGGTAAATTAGATGACCTGTCTGCTAGAGAAACTGCGGCTGAGGTAGCTAGGAGAGACCTGGAAGCGAGCTTGAAAGAAAAAGAAAAAGAAATTGAGAGTTTAAATGAACTCAGCCAGGAAAGGCAAAAGGAGTTAGATGCTTTCGTACTGGAAGCAAAACAGGCTAGATCCCACTTGCGTGCCAGCCCACCTAGCAGCCCGGAGCGCTCACCCAGCGCGCCGGGAGGAGGTTTCTCCCGGCCAGGGTCTGTGGTCGGATCGGCATGGGGGAGATCGCCGAGTCCTGCGCGAGACGCAAGGGCGATGCAATTCAGGCAGAGACCCCCTGCTCCTGATCACGGCCGTCCCCCTGCCCGCGGAGAAACCGTAAAAATTAATCTCCACTCCCTGAGGCAGTTAGCCAAAGATGTAGAAAGGTTTGACCCGTCAGTGTCAGGGAATAATGTGGAAACCTACATCGATGAGCTGAGACATACTTTGCAGTTTATGCCCGGAGCGTCCGAACAGGAAAAGGCTATGTTAGTAAGGAAAACTACTATCCGAGCGGTACACGAGTGGATGTCCAGACAAGGACCGGAGGTCTGTAATAGCTTTGAGGAGCTGTGTCAGGCAATGATCGGAGAATTTTCGGCTTTTATCGATCCCATAGCTGCCGTGGCCGCTGCGCACCATATTAAGCACGAAAAAGCTGAAGCCCCTCGTGACTACTATGAGAGGCTTAGGCGCACTTATTTTGCAGGGCGGAATGAAGAGGGTTGCGAAGAGAACGTGAATTTCAAAGGTTTATTCATTGCTAATCTGCATCCCTCAGTCAGAAAAATGATTGTGATGCACACACTAAAAAAACTGGGGAGCTGAAGTCTCTGCTTCCTCAGAGCGAAAACCTGCTAAAACGGCCGTGTTCACCACTAAAGCCAGCAGGGTTGACGACTCGCCTCAGCTTGAGGGAGCTGAGGTTCCTGAGCCCGCTAAGCCCCGGCGCAAAATAGGCAGGCAGGACCGCACTAAGCGTCAGAGCCGCCGTGAGCGCTACGGGGAAGGCAAGGGCTCAGGCAGAGCCTATCATAAGGCTGGACGAAGGGAGTCGACTGCAGCCCGCTTGGCCCGGCTTGAACAAGCCCTGTGTCATGATATTAGTCCCCCCTCCTTAAGGGTGCTCCAGCCCTTTCACTTAAGACTTTATCCTCTGCACCTGTTTCCCATTCCCAGCCCACCTTAAAAGCCAGGCGCTGACGCTCATCCGGTCTCTGCATCTGATTTCCATATCGTGCGAGTCCGGGACCTGGAAGCGCCTGGTCCCGTTAAGGTTTTAACCTCCGTTCCCGTTCCCGTTCCTGTTCCAGTTCCCCGTCCGCCGGTTCCGACCCGGCCTTCGTGGCTTTTAATTCCTTCTTCTGATGGATCTTCTGGTTTTGGACTTACCCTTGTGTTTTGGATATTCCCAAAGGACTACTCTCTCGGATTGTTCGCCTCGGCCACACCTTCCCCGTGCACCAGTGCACCTTGGACACGCCCCCCTGTCTTCAGCCCCGTATTCCTGCATGACGTTTCCCTAGTGTTTCCCCACTCCGTCGGACTGTGTCGTCCGCATAGGGTCCGGAAAGAACTGTTCGTTACACCCTGCTTGAGAGATCAGGACAGGGTAAACCTTCCGCACCGAATGCCGGAAGCGTGAATAAGCTGAGGGGGGCCACGCCCCTTCTCACTGGAGGAGGCGGGGATCCACCCAAACCCCTCCCTCAGTCTATCTGATTGGGTGGGAGGGTTCCTGCCTGGAAGAAGGCTGTGACTCTGAGTTGGGCGCTGACCCCGCCCCTGAAGTCAAAGAAAAGACAGGCTTCCAACAATTCTTAGGGAATCTCAGCCAGAAAGGCAAAGCAAGGCGTATTTATATCAAGGTTTCTCTTGAAAACATCTTAGATAGAGAAGCACTGATTGACACTGGGGCTGAAATTAGTTTGATGTCAGCCGATCTACTCAGCGAGCTCAAACGAGTAGCGAAAGGAAAAGGCATCAGACTTAAGGTAGAACCGTGTAAGATAGATATTTCCAGCTATACCCAGGATCACACACCGAGTGTGGGTGGCACTTAGGTTCGGGCCAATGAACGTGGTGCATCCTGTTTATATCTCTAGGTTTAAAACAGAGCCACTACTCATTGGCCAAGACCTGCTTGACAGGCTGGAGCCTCTGGTGGACTGCCAGCGTGGAAAATTGTGGGCTCAGGTCAAAAACCCTAAGCCTGTCGCAAAGCAAAAAGGGGGGTTCAGTGGTTATGCTGTGATCACACAGTGCCCACTGAACACTATAGCTGAGTTGGAGGTTCCTCCTGGTTCCTCTGGACGAGAAATAAATGTCTCTTCTTGCTTTCCAAAACTACAGGGAAGTCGTGCCCTGGCCAAGGTCCCAACAGCCTCCATGCCACAGGAGCGGTGCTCCGAGCAGCCGCCTGATCCACCAGGTAAAGCAAACCCCTTTCACATCCCTAAAGAGGAGCGGATCTCCCCACTTGGTGATGAAAAGGAGCTTTCCCTGTGCACCCTGGCACCCAAGAGGGGTCAGGACCACCACCCCGCAGGGGTGGAAAGGATCCAGATGGCAAGAGAGCAGGTTGGTGAAGTAGCCCTCACCCTTAGCTCTGAGAGGTCCTCTATTAGTGAGGATCTGCTTGAGCAGCTGTCACAGGGCCACCGCCAGATGCCCCTGGTGCAACATTCACAGGTTAGACAGGAGGTCCAGCTGGACACTGGGACTACTGCGCTGTGGACACATCTGATCCCAGATGCCGATTCCCTCTGCTGTGATCCAGGGAACCTGCAGTCAGGTAACATTATTTCTCACAACTACCAGGTAGTGAGAGAGACCGACCTGATTGTTCCTGCCTCAACGGCAGGGTTTCCAACACACCCAGTCCCCAAGAAGGGACAGGGAATGAAAGCCGAGCCGGTTTTCTTACAGCCACCAGCTCAGTCTGTCAGTCTGAGTCTGACCAACAGTGGTTCAGCCATACTGGAGCTGGATGCTCAAGCCACCCGCCTGCCAGCGCAGGACATCGCAAAGAGGGGTGTCAGAATCCCCGCCTGCACTGACATGGGCCTGGTGGGTGATAGCGAGTTCAAAGACAGTGAACTAGCTATCCCAGTGCTGGGGCAGCTCCCTGAACCCCTAGCGAGGGAAGGGGGGAGCGAGCAGGTGTCCTACACCCACACCCAGTGAACGATTGTAAACATGCCGATAGAGGGATTCCTCAATCAGGAGGGGTGCAGGGTGGACCTGAACAGTGAGAATGGGGTAACAATCCCAGATCACTCAGGTGCTCCAGATGACCACTCAGCCGAGGGTCAGGCATGCTCCACCGCTGCACCGCCCCCTGCAGGGTTCCTAGAGCACAGGCATGAACAAATCAAAAAAGCAGATGCCCTGGAAATGGAGGAGCAGCATCAGCAGCTGCGTCAGATCTCCCCAGATTTCCAGGATGTTGGTGCCCAGGATGCCACATGGCATACTGAGAAAGACACCATGTACACGCTGCGCCAGCTTAGAAAGGCGACAGTCACTCAGAAGGAGATGACTGGGATCAGCCACCCTTAAAAACTTTTGGGAGGACTGATTGCTGCCGCCACTGTTGTGCATTTGCTCTTTTTGGTAGGTTTGTTTGTTACCGGCACTCTCACCCTGACTGCCCCAAGAAGGCAGGTGTCAGAAATGCCAGAGGGTAGTGAAAGACTGTATCAACAGAAGCAGCGGCTGGAAAGCCTAGGGAAACCCTTACAGGGCACAATATTAGCAGTAAACCTTCATGCAGCAGTGTTAAATAACACCCTCCACACCGTGGGCAGGATTGTCGACGTGTTACAGTAGGATTATGCTTACGTGCAACAGGTCAGAATGCTGATGCAGGATTTGCTTAGGGAGCTTAGTGCCACGGTAACTAGCCTAGCCATGGGGCAGATTCCAACCTACTTGGTTCCACTGTCCTTGGTAGAAGAAGTACTGAGGACCACCACTTCTGAGATGGTGCAGCCAGTGCAAGTACATCTTGCATACAGTCTAGGCAGTGCCATTCCCATACATGTCAACCCCAAAGCCAAGGAAATAGGTTTCCTGTTGAACCTTCCCATCGTGAGTAGCAAGGATATCTATAGACTCAAGTCTATATCGAACGTTGGCTTCTGGAGGGGGGACATGCATGTGAAGTTGACCACCCCACCGCTCGTAGCTTACCAGGAGGATGATCCAAATTTGTACCTTGTTCCAAACCTGGAACTGTGTATGTCAACCAAGGATATCCACTGGGTATGCCCAAGTAAGCCATTCCTTAGGGACACAACTCAGAGGTTGTGTGGTATCAGAAAGGGGGCCGCCACTGAAAAGTGTAAAGCCACAGTGATGAGCAAAAGTGAGGTTAACGGACCCCAGGTTGAGCAGGTGGGAAAGAAATGGCTGGTCGGCACACCACGGTTAACTGTTACAATAACCTATGACAGACATGATACAGCTACCGAAGTGCAGCTACCCAACCAAACAGTTTTTCTACAAGTTCCTGAAGGAGCTATAGTGCATCTCAATGATATAGCACTGTATCACCTGGAGTCATAAGTGTATGAAATGGAACTCGAGATTGTGGACGCTTTCAGAGGACACAGCGTTGACTTGGATAAGAGAATCCAAGAGACAGTAAGTCTTGAGGGTGTACAGGTAGTCAAATTTGTTCTCAACGACACAAACTTAAAAACTACGCTGGTAGGTCCCAAGCACAGTCATTGTGGATCCTCTGGGGCGCTAGGAACAGTAAACGTGGTCATCTTGACACTGCTGCTGGGTAGCTGGATCATGGCTGGGGTAATGTGTTGGATGCTGTTCTCTTGTATCAAAGCCTTGCGGGGTAGTTTGAATGAGACAAAGGGAGCAATGGTGTATCACCGAAATCAGGTAACCACTCCCAAACGTCTGCCTGCTGCAGAGCTATCCGATACTGATAGTGAACTGCCGGAAGTTTAAGGTCTAGGGCTGATGATGATGCCCGATGCCTCATTTCTATGTACCTTATAATTGAGAGCAGGTATACGCAATGTTCTTTCCAACACTATTTCCTGTACAAATTCTCGAGAGGTAATGTGAATATTGGGTGGTAGAATCCACCGTGGTACAACAGACATCACTTAACTCTGTTTTTGTTTTGAAGGCAACAACGCCTCAGGACCTCGTGACCTTCAAAAAGGGGGGATATGTAGCGGCAATGCTTGTTAATAAGACAGAATTAAGCGTTGGTATGCTGTCCTAAAGGAGGCCCCATCTCACCCTCCATCTCTGTGGTGCTGCCACAGAGAAAGTATTTATGCAGGCTGATTTAAGATGTTTTCTTTTGATAAGGAACAAGCTCCCAGACGGGGATGCACTTAGCTAAGCCTGGCTATCATGATCAATGGTCATCCATTGGCGCCTATCAGTCTAGGGAGTGCCGAATGGACATCTGGACTGCATTCCTAAGTGTCAAGAGTAAGTGACTTATATCTCATCTTGACCAACCAATCAGGGACTGGCAGGGCGTGGTAATACCACGTGGGTCTCCAATGCCCGCCAAACTCTCAACCAATCAGCACACATCTGGGTCTTGGTCAAAAAGGGAGCGCAAGCTCAGATCGGGGCTCTCCTTGGCCATTTTCGCGCATCCTCAGAGACAATCACGTAACAACTGCTGTTGTCTGCAAAAGGACTTGGACTTTGTTCTAAGCGCGAGGCCGAGGATCCCGTATGTACTCAGAATTCTACCAACGTGAATGCTCCGCTTGATCAACGGCAGCCTACAGTTGGACCCTCGTCGACAACCTGAATAGCTTATTCAGAAGCAGCGCTGGACCGGGAACGAACCAGCTTCTTCCCAGGCAAAAGAGTGACTTGTGAGGACTCGCGGTCACACTCTGTGCATAGAGACTTTCTACTAGCCAGCCGGACTGCTGGTAGATCCCCTCGGAGCAACGACTGCCCTGCGCGCCGCAGTCAGATTCCTCCGCCCGTCCTACTCCGAGCTGCACCTTGACTGGTTGGCCGCTAGCCAGAGGACGCCGACACAACGCCCATTGGACAACCGCTGCAACAGAGGCTGCAACAGAGCCTGTCAGCTGGTTTGGTGTTCGTGCCGGGAGATTCCAAATCCATACACAGTGGATAAGTAAACCCCATGTTCTACATTGCGTCTCGAGAATTCAATTGTACCTCAACACAAGATGTTATCAATTTAATTCATGAGTAATGTATTTACTTCCGAGTTTAGAGTAACAGTGGGTAATAACACTGGTTAGCGATTTGATAACCGAACGATATATACTGACATATATTCTCTGTTGTGTATCTCTTTGTGTTTGCATCTCTTCGAGATTATATACCTTGTATATTGATAACCCTCACAGTAAGGTCTGCCGCTCGTATCCAGGCAGACTAGTATATCTTTGGTGCACAATTTATATTAATAAATGTATCTCATGTATTGAACCCGTGTGTGTGCGTTGTTAGTTGTTCTGACGATTGAATTTCTAAAAGCTACAACAAACAACCTCGTGATTACTGTTACAATTAATAATTGTCTCAGTAAACCCATCAAACCACTACACTATTGAGCCATGAAGAAGACCCACCTGTCCCAGTGTATTACCTGTAGTGTTACTTTCAGAAAATCATAAAAAAATAAAGAAAGAGGCCACAGCCACAGCAAGGTTGTATGAGGTTAGGGGCCTTGTCTGGTGTGTAAAACATATGGTTTCAGCAGTGTGGCTGTTGTATTTGAATTACTATTGAGCCATGAAAAAGACCCACCTATCCCAGTGTATACCTGTAGTGTTATCTTCAGAAAATCATAAAAAATAAAGGTTCCACAACCCAAAACAAAGCTGGGAAAAGTCAGAAGACCTGCTTAGTGTGCAAAACACTTACTTGCAGCATTGTGGGTGCTGTGATTTAAATGCTATTGGTTTGTGAACAGAATACCCCTATCCCAGTGCATTGTGCCATATTAAATAAAAGCACGAGAAAAAGAGATTCAGAACGCAAAGCTGTGTCAGTGTTCTGTGTAAAAAATCGGTTTGAACATCATGGGAGCTGTTTTTAATGAGCTGCTGAGTAAAGAATATTTTAATCTTCCTGCTGTCAGTAGTATTGTCAATATAGTTGACCCTTACCTGAATGAAAACAGGGCGTAAAGGAAGGGTTTCAGAAATCAAACAAAGCTTTAATCCTGTGCTTACAGTCTAGGTAATTGGAGACTGCGCTGTTCTGCTTCCTATGGTCATATATGGGTTATTCGCACGAAGCTGTATTGAACAGTATTTTTTGCGTTGTGAACGTCTGTACACAGCGGTCCTCCAGGTTCCAGTAAGTGCGTAATTACGCATCGATGAAAAACCGGAGGTTTAAAAAAAGATAATTAGCCCACTGATAGTTTGATGTAGAGGCTGTGGAAATATCCACAAGTCTTGGTCTTTAAAATGCATTTGGTTTGACGGCGTTCTGTGCTTCCATTGGGAAGATATGGACAAAAGAATATTCGTGCTCGGTCAAAAAAATGTCATAAAAACGAAAAAGTAAAGGCTGAGAAAGCATTCACAATGTATTTTATACACAAAGGAAGTATTCTCACAACTCGCTCGAAGAGTGCCTCGCTGTAGACCAGGATGGCCGAGTGGTTAAGGCGTTGGACTTAAGATCCAATGGACAAATGTCCACGTGGGTTCAATCCCCACTCCTGGTAGTGTTGTAATAAGTTTTAAGTGACAGAACACTTTGATGATTTACACTCTATTTAAATATGAATTTGCTAAATTTCAGTTTAGTTCTCTTCACTCCCACTCCCTGGCATAACTGAGCTCTCACTATGGCATACTGAAGGCTTTACATGCATTAGCTGTGATACAGCTCCCAATAAAGACGGAATCAAACAGTTTGTTCTGTCTCTCATGGTGATCCTCTTCTCGATCCAAATGAAATGTTTAATATGATGCCTCGAGAAAAAAAAAGGAGTGAATTTCCGCCTGTAATGATTGATGCCCCATCAAACATTTTGTAACATCCCCGGAAGATTATACAGTAGAATCCTGGTTTGTGGCTTAAATTCAAGGTAAACAAGACTAAGGAAACGAGTTGGAAACTTGATGTCGAACTGGAATTTAAGTACCCGGAATATTTCACTACATTGGGCAATATGTGCCAGAGAGGAGCACTTTAAATCCCTTCGATAGCTCAGTTGGTAGCGCGGCTGACTGTATTAGAAACAGTTAGGACTCTTTAAGTCGCTGTTTCGACTCCAGCTCGAAGAAAGGTGCTTTTGTGAACTTTAATCAAATAGTTAAAATAGCTAATCTTTTTCACTCAGACGTTGATCAAAAGCTCAATAAACGATGAAGCAGAGGCTCTTGTTCCGAATTCAGCTAACATCTGGTTGTCTTGTTTTGGCAAATATCTTATCTTTGAATTAACCCAGTGGGCAAAAGACGTATAATATACGTCTATTAAACGCATACCTTAGACGTCTAAATATGGTCTACAATTAGTCTAGAATGAAATTCTAATATACGTCTAAAGTTATACGTCAATTATACGTCTATGTTTAGACGTTCATTATACATAAATGGTTGGAGTTCTATTATACGGATAAATTTAGAGGACTATTATACATATATGGTTAGAGTTCCGGATAACTTTAGAGGTCTATTATACGGATAACTTTAGAGGTCTATTATACGTATATGGTTAGAGGTCTATTATACGTATAACTTTAGAGGTCTATTATACGTATATGGTTAGAGGTCTATTATACGGATAACTTTAGACGTCTATTATACGGATAACTATGCAGAGTGCCGTATACTCCTAGTTGCGGCACACACGATATATACAGTAAAAAGCCTCAGGCACTGTGTTAGATGAGTTTTTGACGTTATATATGCGTTTATTAATGTCGTTGATTTTACGGTTGCAATTCGACATTGATTATACTGTAACGCTTACGGCCGACAAGCACTGTGTGTAAGAGCCGGCGTACCAGAGCAGGTGACGTCACCGCCCTTCCCTGGGATAGCAGGACCACAGCTACTGGGCTGTAGAGAGATCTCTCTTTAGCTCACGGGGCTGGGTCGCTGCAGAGAGACGCGGAAGTCCCGGGTTCGAGCCTCCAGTCGGGATGGGGCCGACCAGATGCGGCAAGGGCGCCCGCCTGAGCCCCCGTTGCGTTACAATACGTCGCGGCGACGTATATATACGTATAGCCGTATTTTCGCCGTGAATATACGTATATTCGACGAATCACTGCCCACTGGGAATAGGTTTATTCCATGCTGAAAAGAGAAGAGAGAAAACATAACGTTTCAGCTGTGAAACCTTCTTCAGGTTTGTTTTCTCTCTTCTCTTTTCAGCATGCAATAAACCTACAGTATTACCTGTTCCTTTGCAGATACGAATGCTGACGTAGCTACATACCTGAATATATTAAACGTTTCATCTATATGATCAACATAATGTTCTCCTGAATAACTACTCGAAAGAAGCCGCAGCTCAGGTGTTCGAGAGATTTGAAATCGGATCGGTGGATTTAGAGTCCAGACTGCGAACCGACAGCTGACACATGTCTTTTACAGAACCGTTTTGATTTTCTCTACTTTGGCCCCGTAACGTCATTGTCCTGCTCGCAGCCGAGCCCGACACACGGTACCGTCTGGTTTCTGTCGCTGGGCGGGTCTGTGTGGGTTCTAATACCCCAGTATTATGACGGGGACACTGGACTGTAAACAGGTGCCGTCCTTTGGCTGAGACGTAAAACCGAGGTCCTGACTCTGTAGTCATTAAAAATCCCATCTCTCGAAAGAGTAGGGTAGTAATGTAACCCCGGCATCCTGGCCAAATTTCCCATTGACCCTACCAGTCATGGCCTCCTAATAATCCCCATCTCTGAACTGGCTTCATCACTCTGCTCTCCTCCCCACTAATAGCTGATGTGTGGTGAGCGTTCTGGCGCACTATGGCTGCCGTTGCATCATCCAGGTGGGGCTGCACATTGGTGGAAGGGAGTCCCCATTACCTGTAAAGCGCTTTGAGTGGAGTGTCCAGAAAAGCGCTATATACGTTTAATATTATTATTATTATGTAAAATGCAATAAAAATATCATGTTTGATAAATGTAAAAACTGATAAAGCTAATGCTTTTTTCAGGGCTATATCTACTTAAAAAAAAAAAGAGAAGTCTGTCGCGATTGTGAAATTTGGAGAACATGCACCAGTGGGTGCCTTCACATCTCCAGCTTCAGTCTCGCCTGTAGCTGCAAGAAGGTTAAAAGCGCACAAGTGATCTGTCTTTGGTCAAAGGAATTGCTGGAGCAGTAGGACGCAGAGCAATATCTAGCAGCTGTAGACGATGTTCGGGGAAGAGATAATACTGTTTTCAGCACAGGGAGTGAGAATGAGCTCAGTCCGGCTCCCAGCAGAATCCATCCTGGTTTGGTTACTGTTGACTGTGCGTCTGAGGCTCTTTGGATCGCACGTGAAAAAAAACAACAATTGTTCACATCGTGTGACTTCCACGAGAGGAAGGGAAGATATCATTTTTAAAAATATCAGGACTAAAGATTTGGATCTGGGGCCTCATACTTATCAAATTATTAAAATAATAGTTATTAAAATATCAGATTGTGTTTCTGCAACATTTTGTGCACAGTACGCCATCTTTATCTAAAAATAAAACAGTCACAACGAGGCCTTTACATGCAGTCTGGGGTATTTTTCCCTTTTATATTTTTGCCACTTTATATCGAACCTGTTATACTCCCAAAAGTGCACAGTAGATTGTACTTAATAAAAATGTACAATTCACCACTGGTATAAACAGATGTGTGCCGTGTCTGCCTTTGTAAGCATTTGTTTAAAAAATAAGTTCACAATACGATAAAAACACAGAAAGCACAAACTTAATAATACATCGATACAAGATACAAAAGTAGCTATCCTTTGAAAACAGAGAAAACCTTTATATCTACAAAAAACTTGACATTTGTATGTATTTTTGAATTACAAAGCAGACAGAGTAGTCCCTTAATTCAAAGACTAGATCTTGGCCAAAACAAGACAATCAGACGTGAGCTGACTTCAGAACTGTCACATACTGCCCAATGTTGTGCAATGTTCCGGATGATATAAATCACAGATCGACATCGTTTCCAACTCGTTTCCTTAGTCTTTTTTACCTTGAATTTAACCCACGAACCAGGATTCTACTGTATAAACTTCCAGGGATATTACAAAATGTTTGATGAGGCATCAATCATTCCAGGCGGATATGGACTCATTTTTTTTCTCGGGGGATCATATTAAACATTTCATTTGGATCGAGTAGAGGATCACCATGAGGAACAAAACTAAGTTTCATTATGTGTTTATTAGAAGCTTTATCACAGCTAATGCATGTAAAGCCTTTAGTATGCGACAGTGAGAGTTCAGTTATGCCTGGGAGTGAAGAGAACTGAAATTTAGTAAATTCATATTTAAATAGATTGCAAATCTTCTAAGTGTTCTGTCACTGCAAAATTACAGGAGTCTACCAGCTGCCAGACGTGCTTGTTTTGGGACTATTTCCAATAAGTATCACATTAGTAGTTGTGTGTCCTTACTGGTATCTTTTAAACTGTGAGGGACATTCGGTTATATACAAACGAGACAGAGACACAGTAATAATCCTATTTTACAGTGTCCTGCATTTTAATTTACTGATCAGATAAATTGAAATGTTCTGATTCAGAACCCCTGCAGTTCATACTAATTAGAACTCAACAATGCTCCTGAGTCCTGAGCACTACACTGAGCACACGTTCAGCTGGGCTCTGACTTTGTTCAGCATGACTTGTTGATGCATTTGAGCTCAGAGCTGGAGATGATCTCCATATTCTACCGCACTAACTAGTCCGAAACATAGTACACAGTACACACTTTTTAAGTGAAGTCAGGTTGTTAAAAAATTAAACCAACGCCCTGTCACAAAATCGTACTCCGGTCTCCCGCGCAACAAGCAGGGGTACTCAGCACTGTACTAACGAGGAGCGCTTGTCCGCAGCTCAGCGTGAGCTCTGTTTACTGTCAGCAGACATTTCCTCATTTCAAAAGACGTTTTCACCTGCTCTCAGCTTTTTATAGACGGTCATAAACGCTCAAGAAGTAATTCATTTCAGTTTGAAGTCTGTTTCTGTTGTCTCCGCTCTTGATGAAGAAAAGCCGTGCGTGTGAGACTCCCTCTCTGAAGACGTTTGCCGTCACCCTGCAAGAGAGAAGATCCATCAATCACCGAGGCAACCACTGAGACAATTAACATTAAACACGTGAAATGAGAGATGTTTTCTACCTAGGGATTTTATCGTTTCTACTCTAACTTCTTTGTCAGAAGTGGAATTTGAACAAACGCCTCAAGGAGAAACTGCAACCTGAATGCAACGCCTTAGACCACCAACCATCCTGCCTGGGGCTTTTATATGGAATTATGTTTTATTTCTTTCTACTTGTTGAAAAGAAAAAAGTGAAATCATGTAATTAGGGAAATGTCTTTTGTTCATAGGGAAAACTAGTACGAGCAAATGTAAAGTTTAGAGCAGCGCTCAATAAAAACGATCAGAAACCGAAAGCGCTTCTTATGCGGATCAATATATTCCGATATCGCTGGTTCTGCAGAAGAAATAAGAATAGCTGGACTTCAAGCACTGTGTTGCCATTACGGCTACTCTGGCTGCAGCTGCTGTAAGACCTAGTCAGCCGGCACAGAAAGTTGTAGGAGGTCAGACTGGTTGGCACTGTCTAAATAACAGTGTGCGAATGTAAGCTTATGTATTACTATATACAATGTAATACATGCTCTAAAAGCGTTAATCCTGCACTGGCTGCTATTTGAAACGCCTTCATCAAAGACGCGAATTAGAGATTTATGCAGCTGGCTTTTATGCTTCACAATACATTGCAATCAGGAAAATAAACCAATTAGAATAATGCAAAACAACGTCTGTTCTTAAAAATGATAGCTGTTTTACACTGACGTCGCTCTTTATGAGATAATCCAGATTGTGAAGACAACTGCACCCTAGCAGATCAAAATATTACACAAAGGCTGTAAAGCACACTCTGAATCGATCCGAAAATTTGATTTCCGCGAACCGTTTAGGCTCCAACAGGGAACTTGGCGCAAATTTAAGAACTTTTGTCTTTCCTTGCTTGGGTGTCCCGGTCCTCTGAATAGACGGGTGGGTTCATATCCCACTCCTTACAGCTACTATCTTGCATGTTTCCCGACTGTTGTGCTCGCTAACACGGAAAAAATGGAGAAACCAGTTTGCGGGCACATGATAGGCAGGGAAATGCTTCGTGAACTCTTCAACGTGATCAGCAGAAAGTCAAATAGGCTTCGAATTCTGCCTTAAGAACTGTTTGGGCTGCCTGTAATCTGGAAAGATTTACTGCAAGGTATGCATTCAAATGTGAAAGACCGCAATAAAAAAAACAGAATAAGATTTATTAAAACATTGTTTTCCTTGCAGTTTCTCCTGTATTTCACTAAATGTGGCATTGTGAAATCAACCTGTAGCCCTACGGAATGCAGTCACTCTCCCAGTGACAGCGGCAAGAGCCAAGATGATAACAGTATATCAGAGCTCGAACAGAGTAGAACATTTGTATTAAACTTTCCTATGTGCCTAGCCTTACTGAAGTATTTGTAGCTGTATTTCAGCTTCTGTCTATTTCTATATTTTACAGTAGATAGTGTTTAGCCAGAGAAGAGAGATACAAGCGCTATACCCCCACAGTAACCGTCGATTCCAATAACCTTAACTAAAGCAGGAAGATCATTTTCTGCTCGACACAGCTGTTTTCTGAACTGCAAATCTCCAACACTGACTGGAGGGGCTGTGTATCCAGGCTGAGCGGTTATATGAGAAAAGACTCAGCGAGCTGCAGGTGCGGCTCATTACTCTGCGCTCCCCATGCGGAATGCGCGCATCCTCCCTCCTTTATTACCTTCATACACTCCTCTCAAACCACAGCAAACTCGGTGAACATTTACTGGGTCTTTCTTTCCGAGATCACAGGCAGAAACAATAAACACGCGAAAAACAGGAAGGTATTCCTGATCGTAGGCGAAGATGCGCAAAAAATAAATAAATAGTTATGGCAATGTTGTTACAAAAAAGAGACAAATGAACTTTTTTATTTCATTCGAGCTGTAAATTTGAAAATGTTTTATTTTCAATTATCTAAATAATACAAAACACAATCACTCATCGTAAGCGTCTGACCATTGATATTCCGGAATTATAAGCCCGTACACAGGCATTGCGAAATCAAACGCTCACAAGCAATTCAACGAATATGATGCCTTTCAGGGGCCGAATATTAGATACGAGTCATCGTGCGGAGCTTTTTCCTCCTCTACCGCAGTCTTTGCTTCGGACCACCCCTCTTGCCGCATGTGCGCTTTATTTTCGATTTTCGAATATCTTGAAGAAGTCTGGCAAGCGAGGACTGCTGGATTATTGACGTGTAAACATTGGTTCAAAATCAACATCCTCTGCTATTGCCGTTGCTTCTTTGATAGTATCTTCAAATTCCTCATCTGACTTTCAATATCGAGGGATATTGTGTATAATACCATACTATCTGTAGCTTTCTTTTGATCGCCTGTTTTATTAAAATGCCAGCCTCTTTTACAGTTATTTTAGATGTTTGGCAAGGTGTAATATCCTCCCTCGCATCCTCAGCTAAATTTTTTTAAAGTACAACAAAAATTACATTATATTGAACAGCACTAGGTTAACATTTAGAATTCAAATTAAGGTAAATATACGAAAATATTAAAATATAACTCCGGCGATCTGTCGTTTTTGCTTGTCAAGTTCTCAGATAATTTTGCATTGTATTTTTAATTATTTTAGCTGAGGATGCAACAGGAGTATAAGTGAATTTTCCCGCCACACATTGGGACGTAAATTTCCATGGGTAAATACTATCTGCTTGAAAGTTTCCCTTGTCGGTAATTATTGGAAATTCCCGGTAATGTTGACTCTACCGCAGTCTTTACCTCTGACCAACCCTCAATTGTTTACTACTGCAAATATCAAAATAGTTAAGGTTTTGCGGACAAATTAAATATCTGTGGTGATGATGTTCACTATGGGAGGAAGTGCGTCCCTGGGTGGGCTCAAAACACCCAACGTTGGGTTAAGAGCCGAACACGCCAACCAAATGCTTACCCGCTGCTTTTTGCCATTTGCATACTTTTGGTGAACACAAAATTCGCTCACATTTCATCTTTCGTAAGATATATAATTTTAAAAAGTTCCACAAAGGAAATGAATACATGCATTAAACCAAATCAAGCCCTCTGTGGGTGTCCCAAATGATCTGTTCTGTAAAACAAGACAGGAAGAAAGGTTTCGCTAGAATTTGAACGCACGATTTCCTCTTTATTAAACAGGTGCTTTTACCAGCTAAACCACAGCGCCTGCAGAGCACTATTCTTACAGCCACGTGGACATACAGTATGAGGTCCCGGGTTCAGTCCCCGGCATCTCCACGTGCTTTATATTACTCTGCTCATATCACAATCTTCTGTTGAGTGAGAACTCTTTGCTCGTGTTCATGGAGAGCCAGGTTTACACAATCAATTAAATTAAGACACATTCGAAGTGCTACAGTGTTTCTCTGCTTTTTCAATTATATCTCCAAAACATTTAGTTCTGTTAAATACTAAATGATTTGAACTAATTTAACGTCATATTCGGGAAATCCAGAGAACGTCTTCACACTTGTCGTGGCTGCTGCAGAAAACACCTGTTGAATCTCACTCGGGATTTCTTGAGAGATCATTCAGCGAGCGAGTCGTAATTAGGAGATAATTTGGTAGAACTCAGGATTTTTTTCCTTGGTGGCAATGCGCTTCCGCAATAAATCATAGACTCTGCTTTCAAAATAGCTGCACCAGGCACTCGGACACAGATAAACACAGGGATTTAAAATTCAGGAATATGAATGGTCAGCTGCTTCCATTTGGGGTTTTTACATTTCGTATTTAGTGATTTTTGTATCAATCTTTTAAAAATGCATTAAAATGCTAACAATATGTAAAATAAAAACAACAGCACCGACAAATGCTGGGGAGACGGGTAGTTTTTTTTGTAATCAGATTCCAATGTCGAATACTGTGTGTGAGAGCTTACTGAACGTAACTTTCCTTTTCTTGTATTTTCTGACGACTATTCCAAAGGCACCCTGTCAACTCCTAATACTCCTACACTGACCAGACTAATTGAAATGGTGTGATTCAGAGCTTCTGCAGTTCGTGCTAATTAGTACAATGCCAGTACCGTACTGACTACTACGCACAAGTTCAGCTGTTCTCCATCTTTGTAACGCGCAGTATTTGCATTGCTATGGAGCTCAAAGCAGGAGCTGATCTCCAGACAGTAGTGTTAAATTGTCTGCAGCCTCATGCAAATTTCGACAATTTATCCAACGCGTTTTCTATAGCTTCAGGGGCAGTTCATTTATATAAAGGAAGATAAACCGTTGTAACGCAATCCGAACCAGGCAGGAGTTGAACCTACAATCTCTTGGTGAAAAGGTATTACATCACTGGCCCTGGTCTTATTACTCCATTGCACCATAGTGAACTCAGCGACACTATTAGTAATATATTGCCCCCAGTCCAAAATTTCTAAGTAAAAAAAAACACGTTTTCTACACTTTTGTCTGTTTAAAAATATGAAGACAAAGGGTTTGTGTGTGGGGCTAAAATTCTGCTTCATTTTGAATGCAAATAAAAACAATTTTCTTCCAATAAATCATACATTTTGTTCCATCCTTCTTACTATACTTCTCTCTTGTAGTAGTAAAACATTTTGATTGAAACCGAACAATACATTAAAGTTTTCATCTATATACTTATGCTGCTACACGTCCGGACCCCCGCTGAACGATCACCAATCAATAACATTTGAACTCTGCGATATAGGCTCCTGCGCCCCGGATCATGTGTGAGAGAAAACACTGAAATAGTCGTGTTGAAGTGGATTTTGCACCTGCGCCAATGCTGTAGTGGTATCATACAGACGCCCATACAAATCCACCACATGTTGGAAGCTCTGGAAGGCAACGTAAAATATTGTTCTGCCCGTTGGTTGATGATGTATGCACGCTATATTTCAATTTAAATATACATTGAACCTATCAAAAAATCGACTTTGAGTCAAAATCGATTAATGTAAAAACTGATAAAGGTAATGCTTTTTTCAAGGCTATAGCTACTTTTTTTAAGAAGTCTATCGCGATTATGAAAATTAGATAAGGTGTACCAGCGGGTCTTCATATCGCCAGCTTCAGTCTTGCCTGTAGCTGCGAGAAGGTTAGAAGCGCACGTGTGAGCTGTCTTTCGTCAAAAGCATTGCCGGAGCAATAGAACGCAGAGCACTATCCAGCAGCTGTAGACGGTGCTCGTGGAAGAGCTAATTCCGTTTTCAGCACAGGGAGTGAGAATGAGCTCAGTTCGGCTCCTAGCAGAATCCGTTCTGGTTTGGTAACTGTCAGACTGTTTGGATCGCAATGTGAAAAAACAATCGTTCTCATCGTGTGACTTCAACTAGAGGAAGGGAAGATCTCATGTTTAAAAAAAATCAGGACTGAAGATAACGGGAACTGAATCCGGGGCTTCACACTTATCAAATTATAAAATAATAATTATTAAAATATCAGGTTGTTTTATGCAGCATTTTGTGCAAAGTACGTCGTATTTATCTAACAAAAGAACAACAGCCTACCTCAAGGAGGGCTTTACACACAGTCTGGGGTATTTTCCCCTTTTACATTTTTGCGATTTAATATCGAACCTGTTATACTCCCAAAAGTGCACAGTAGCTTGTACTGTGTGTCCTGTTTGCCTTTGCAAGCATTTGTTTAAAAAATAAGTTCACAATACGATAAAAATAGAGAAAGCACAAACTTAATAATATAACGATTCAAAATCAAAACCAAATCATAAAGTCAATTAAGTACCTAACTTTTGAAAACAATTTTTATCTACAAAAAACTTGACATTTGCATCTATTTTTGAATTACAAAGCAGACAGAGCAGTCCCTGAATTCAAAGAACAGATTTGTTAAAATCCTTTGTACCACTTTAGATTGATCTCAGTCAGAACAAGACCATCAGACGTGAGGGGAATTCGGAACAGGAGCCTCTGCTTCGTCGTTTATTGAGCTTCTGATCAACGTCTGAGTGAACATTATTTATTGTCTTTGATTAAAGTACACAAAAGGCACCTTCCTACAAGCCGGAGTCAAACCAGCAACCTAAGGATTCAACACTGTTTCCACAACAGTTCTCCGCTCTATCAACTGAGCTATCGAAGGGATGACAGGAGTTGTTTCCTCACACATACTGCCCAATGTAGTGTTATGTTCCGGGTGATTTAAATCCCACTTTAACATCAAGTTTCCAACTTGTTTCCTTAGTCTTGTTTACCTTGAATTTAAGACACGAACCAGGATTCTACTGTATAAACGTCCAGGAATATTACACAATGTTTGATGGGGCATCAATCACTCCAGCCGGAAATTGACTTATTTTTTTCAAGAGGGATCATATTAAACCTTTCATTTGGATCGAGAAGAGGATCACCATGAGACACAAAACATACCTGTCTTTTTTCAAAATCGAAGAATTCTTGAATTTAAGACTACAACGAACTCAGCCCGCAGCTCCTTAATTAACCTGTTCTTAACTTCAAGGAACCCAATCCTGCGCCCTCTAGAGGTTACTGAAATAGAGGACTGACTGAAATGAAGAAATTCAGAAGCAAACTAAGGGGAACACTGGATCAAATTAGAATATTACCCTTTATAGTGGGAATAAAACTGTCATGACATAATTAATTTACGCATCAGTTGCTTGGAATATCATTGTAATATTTAATATTGTAATATTTTCCTGTCACACCACTTTTATTAATTATGAAGTTTATCAATACACATTTATTTAAAACAATGTCATTTATTATTAATACAGTTTCATTCCGTCTTTATTAGAAGCTGTATCACAGATAATGTACGTAAAGCCTTCAGTATGCGATTGTGAGTTCAGTTATCCCAGGGAGTGAAGAGAACTGAAATTAAGTAAAATGACATTTAAATAGAGTGTAAATCTTCAAAGTTATCTCTCACTTCAAAATACTTACAAGACCCGATCAGGAGTGGGGCTTGAACCCACGTGAAGATTTGTCCATTGGATCTTGTCCAACGCCTTAACCACTCGGCCATCCTGGTCAGCACCTTTGTCTCCGTTGTTTAACATTTCAATATGATTCAACTATTCTAAAAAATAAACCAGGGCCCTGTAACAGAAACGTACCCCGTTCTGCCGCACAACAAACAGGGGTACTTAGCACTGTTCTAAAGAGGAGCTGTGTTTAATGTCAGCAGACATTTCCTCATTTCGAAAGACATTTTCGCCTTCTCTCAGCATTTTAAAGATGCTCATAAACGATCAAGAAGTAATTAATTTCAGTTTGAAGTCTTTTTCTTTTGTCTCCGCTTTTGATGAAGAAAAGCTGTGCGTGGGAGACTCCCTCTCTGAAGAAGATTGCCTTGCTGGTCACATTCCTAGGCTCATGACAGCATTTACAAACACTCACCACTGTGTTGGCAGGGAAATGAACCCGGGTCAACTGCTTGGAAGGAAGCTATACTCACCACTATACCACCCACCGTCGCCCTGCAAGAGAGAAGATCCATCATTCACCGAGGCAACCTCTGAGGCAATTAACAGTAATTAACGTGAAATGCAAGATGCTTTCTACCTAGGGATTTTATCGTTTCTACTTTGTCAGAAGTGGGATTTAAACAAAGGTCTCCAGGAAAAGCTGCAACCTAAACGCAACGCCTTAGACCACCAACCATCCATCCTGTGTTTCTTATATGGAATTATATTTTATTTCTTTCTACTTGTTGAAAAGAAAAAAAAGTGAATTCATGTAACGAGGGAAATGTCTTTTTTCATGGGAAAAACTAGTACAAGCAAATGTAAAGTTTAGAGCAGCGCTCAATAAAAACGATCAGAAACCGAAAGCGCTTCTTATGCGGATCAGTATATTCCGATACCGGTGGTTCTGCAGAAGAAATAAGAATAGCTGGACTTCAAGCACTGTGTTGCCATTACGGCTACTCTGGCTGCAGCTGTTTTAAGATTTACCCAGCGGGCACAGAAAGTTGTAGGAGGTCAGACTGGTTGCAATCTCTGAATAACAGTATGCGAATTTAAGCTTATTTAAATAAGAGTATTAACAATATAGTACATGCTCCAAAACCGTTAATCCTACAACGGTGGAATTTGTCAGGATGGCCGAGTGGTCTAAGGCACCACATGCAAAGACTCATACTCCCTGTCGCTTGGGTGTTCTGGTCTCTGAATAGAGGTGTGTTTTCAAATCCCACTCCTGACAGCTAATAGCTTTTCTCTGTCTTTCATTTTCCCGTCTTGTTGTGCTCGCTGACAATGACAGGAGAGGAAAACGGATAAACCGGTTTGCTGGCACATGATGGGCAGGGAAATGCTTTGTGAACACTTCAATGTGATTAGCAGAAAGTCAAATAGGCTTTGATTCTGCCTTAAGTTTGGGTTGCCTGTAATCGAGGAAAGATTTACTGCAAAGTATGTATTCAAATGTGAAAGACCGAAATATAAAACCAGAAGAAGATTTATTAAAACATATCTGTTGTCCCTGCGGTTTCTCCTTTATTTAATTAAACGTGGCATTGTGAAATGAACCTGTAGCTCTACGGAATGCAGTCACTCTCCCAGTGACAGCGGCAGGAGCAGAGAGATTATATCAGAGCTCGAACAGAGAGTTCGGAAATCGAGGGAAATTGATTTACAGAACATTTTATTAACTTTCCCATCTGCTAGGCCTTCCTGAAGTATTTTAGCTTTTTTGTCTATTTCTATACTTTACAGTAGAAAACTTAAACTTCTCTGTTTAGCCAGAGAAGAGAGATATAAGCGCTAAACCCCACAGTAACCTTTGATTCCAATAACCTTAACTGAAGCAGGGAGATCAGTTTCTGCTCGAGACAGCCGTTTTCTGAACTGTTAATCTCCAGCAAAGGCTGGGGACGCTGTATGTCCGAGTTCAGCGGTTATACAATTCACGTGTCCTCCCTCCTTTATTACCTTCATACACTCCTCTTAAACCACAGCAAACTCCAGGAATATTTCGGTGAACAGGTAGTGGGTCTTTCTTTCCGAGATCACAGGCAGAAAAAATAAACACGCTGAAATAAATTTCCTAAAATCCAAAGAAGTCAAGCCACATTCAGGTACGATTCTGATGTATCTCAATAGTTTTGGCACGGATTTGCAATGCTAATCTATTGGGCTCTGCACGCGTGTGTTCGAATCCCAATCCCGTCGGTTTGTGCCTTTGTGTCCTGTTTCTAAGTCGGGTTGGCGGTCTTTTGCTACTGTAGGAGAGCAGCAATATTTCTAGCATTGGCTGAACATGGCTTAGTAGCTGACAGACAATAGTCTCTTAATATTTCGGCTAAATTTATGTTTTGTACTGCTTTCACCTGATATTAATAGTAGTCCTGATAAACGGTTTTGGGACATGGCGCATCTTGAAAAATGTTCTTGTGAATTTCAGTTTGAAAAAAATGCACTCACCAGAAACCGGAACTGGTCGTGTTTACATAACGCGCAATGCAATAGCAAAGTTTGGGTTTGAAAATAATCTTGCTATGAGTCCTTAGCTGTTACAGGGGGCGTTTTAGGACTTTTAGCTCAAAAATTCATCTTACATTTCTACTCCATCAATATTAGTAATGTTATCTTTATCTAGCACTAAATGTAGCTCTAAATAAATGCAAATGTTAAAATACAATTAAAAATAAATGCTATTCCATATATTGTAACTTTGTGGTATTTAGAATTTTTATCTGAGGATGCAGGGGAAAATATTATACAACTGTGAAAGAGGCTCAAATTTTAATACAATTTCGATCAAAAGAAAACCAAAATCAGTAAGATTTTACCGTTAATATCCCTCGATATCGACGTTCAGTTGAAAGATTTGAAGAAACTCTCAAAGAAGCAACTGCAGTATCAGAGAGTCTTGATTTGAACCGATGTTTGCACCTCAATAAGCCATTAGTCCTCGAAAGAAGCAAAGACAGGTGATTTGAGTGTCACCATGATCCTCTTCTCAATACCGGGGTAAAGTTAGCTCGAAGTTCGAAAACGATTTTGGCACCCCTGTAGCGCTTTCACGAAACCTCTTAGAGTTACAAAAACACTTGCTTTGTGTATAAAATACATTGTGGATGATTTCTCAGCCTTTACTTTTTCGGTTTTATGACATTTTTTTGACCAAGCACGAATATTCTTTTGTCCATATCTTCGCAATGGAAGCACAGAACGCCGTCAAACCAAATGCATTTTAAAGACCACGACTTGTGGATATTTCCACACCCTTTACATCAAACTATCAGTGAGCTAATTATCTTTTTTTAAACCTCCGGTTTTTCATCGATGCGTAATTACGCACGAACTGGAACCCGGGGGACCGCTGTGTGCACACGTTCACAACGCGAGAAATACTGTTCAATACGGCTTCATGCGAAAAACCCGTATATGACCATAGGAAGCAGAACAGCGCAGTCTCCCATTACCCAGACTGTAAGCACGGGAATAAAGCTTTGTTTGATTTCTGAAACCCTTCCTTTACATCCTGTTTTCATTCAGGTAAGGGTCAACTATATTCACAATACTACTGACAGCAGGAAGATTAAAATATTCTTTTCTCAGCAGCTTATTAAAAACAGCTCCCATGATGTTCAAACCGATGTTTTACACAGAACACTGACACAGCGAAGTCTGTTGCGATTGTGAAAGTTAGAGAATGTGTTCCAGCGGGTGCCTTCATCTCGTGAGCGTCAGTCTCGCCCGTAGCTGCGAGAAGGTTAAAAGCGCACAAGTGATCTGTCTTTTGTCAAAGTAATTGCCGGAGCAGTAAGACGCAGAGCACCATCCAGCAACTGTAGACGATGTTCGGGGAAGAGCTTATTCTGTTTTTAGCACAGGGAGTGAGAATGAGCTCAGTCCGGCTCCCAGCAGAATCCATCCTGGTTTGGTTACAGTGCATCTGAGGCTCTTTGGATCGCAACGTAAAAAAAACAATTGCTCACATCGTGTGACTTCCACGACAGGAAGGAAAGATATCACTTAAAAAAATCAGAACTGAAGATTTGGATCCTGGGCCTCAATTTGATCAAATTATTAAAATAATAATTATCAAAATATCAGATTGTGTTTCTGCAACATTTCGTGCACAGTACACCATTTTAATCTAAAAAAGTCACAACGAGGGCTTTACACGCAGTCTGGGGTATTTTCCCCTTTTATATTTTTGCCACTTTATATCGAACCTGTTATACTCCCAGAAGTGCACAGTAGCTTGTACTTAATAAAAATGTACAATTCACCACTGGTATAAACAGATGTGTGCCGTGTTTGCCTTTGTAAGCATTTGTTTAAAAAATAAGTTCACAATACGATAAAAACACAGAAAGCACAAACTTTATAATACAACGATACAAAATCAATACCAAATCATTATGCCAATTAAGAACCTATCCTTTGAAAACAGAGAACACCTATAAATCTACAAAAAAAATTGACATTTGTACAGATGCAGCCATTCAAAATGGGTGAGGTATTTCACGGCATACCGCAACACGCCCACCGGGGTATCACGCGGTATCACGTGTGTCACGTGACTAGCTATCCAGCGTCGCCTTGTAAAACCGCCAGGGGGAGCTTAACCTCTCATGTACAGCATTCGAGCCTTTAATTTTGAACTGTGTATTACAGCATGTTAATCATCAGTCATTCAAATGTTGGTATATTTTATGAAAGCAAGATTGCTCAGTTGGACAAAAGTACACAACCTACCTTTATCAGAAATATTTATGCATCAAAGCCTTTACTGAAGATATTACTAATAGTATTAATAATGGATGACTTTGGACAAGCTGTATACTCAAAATATAATTTCTTTAGCACATTTGTACAAGCACTTGGAATCTGTCCAAGCCATACTTTGTCAGGCATTTTGTTTTACTTCAACGGGGCATAAAAACGTCCTTGCTTTTAACAGGGCGTTTCATAATTTCTAGCTACGAGAATGATTTAAAATGCGACACCTATCATTCAACTAGAGCTTAAAATATCACAAGGAAAAATACACACCGGTATTCCATTTCTCTCTAAACATTGTATGCTTCGAAGTCTTTAACTAACGTGATACCGGATACGTCAACAAGCATACTTTTAGAATTTGATTAAAAGGGAATATAATATGGAATCGCGTATCTCAAGAATTTAATAACGGTATGATTATATCCGTGTACTGCGGCAGAACTGTGTAGGGCTGTTTCGCCTACCTGATCATGCGAGCTGTCTTGTAGCCTACTGGTCTAGGTGCGTGACTACCAACTGGCAGGTTGTGTGTTCAAATCCAGCTGGTGCTGGACTTTTCATTTTTATTTATTTATTTTTTAATCGCGTAACATAAACATATTACCGTATGCAAACTGTACTGTATACAGTATGTATATGTATATTTAATGTCTTAACTGTGCCCGTTTAAGTATTGAATATTCATATCTAATTTTACCAATGAAGGGAAATCTTAACATAAACATACAGTATATGGCTGGTCTCGGTACTTTAAAGAAAAAAATACACACCAGTATTCCATTTCTCCCTAAACATTGTAAGCTTCGAATGAAACCACTAAATAAAGACATAAATATAGAAATCTTAAGATTTGTTTTATTTAATGTTGGTAGCAGGATGAACTGTCGGAGTGTATATTTTGTCGCAAAGTTGCTACAAGATGTTAACAGTGAAAAAGGTATTTAGAAATGAGTTATTTCAAGATGAAAAAGAAAACATACACGAAACATGGTTTCATTACGACCAGAATCGGTCTTGAGATATTTTTAACTTGATTTACAGTATTTGAGAGGTATGTCTTAACACCGATACTACAGTGCTTAAGTACTGCTCACGTATATGTTTCTAGGTTTATATTATGCATTTCATACGGTCAAATTACTTTTGAGCAACTAATAAGAAGCGCTAAACGGTATACGTTTTAGTTTCGTTTTGTGCTGGAACCCGTGGATTGATTAGAGATATCAAGTACATACAAGTCATTTTTTTAATGTTGTAGTTCGTCTTGAAAAAATGTTACGAGTACATCATCTATCAACAATTACACAGGTTCTGTTTCCATATTGCGGATTTTGGTTAGGTACAGTATTATCAAATCCAGTGGCGCTGTGTGTTACTTTACTGAGTCCCAATCTGTGATTGAAACCTGTAAAACTGGTTTAATTCGTCACAGCCAGCACTCTTCAGGTGTGAGGGTCTTCTGCTCAGAATGAAACGCTAAAATGTTTGTGTATATTCTAATGGTAGTGGGGGCAGGGTGTGTGGGAACAGGTTTGTTCTTCACACCTGAAACATTTTCTCTGAAAGGATTTTCTTCTAAGTTTAACCGATCTTGTTACAGCATGTTACAGTTTACTATTATTAACTATATTAATTTTAAGTGCTTAATGTAAAATCTTGTAAAAATATATTTTCATTGTTCAAATATACATTAATATACATTAAGTCTGACTATCATATAATAAGTTAAATACAAAACTAAAGAAAAAATAGGGTTAAATATAATTCAAAATATTTTGCTAACAATGTTAACTGTTTATGAATAATAAAATGTATTAACTAAGGAGTAGGATGGCACAGTTGTTAGTATGTTTTTTGTTTTGTTTCTTTTTCATAAATACAACAGTAGTACCTGATGTCTCAGTGGCTTTCAAAATTAAATTATGCATGCAAACCTGTGAACTAGAAAGATAACTAAGATTTTAATACTAATTAAATGACCGCGGGCACTTCCCACCCCCTCTACATTCTCAGTGTAGAACAGACTAACCTTCTAATGAAAGACGGTCCACCCCCCACGGACAGGAAAAGTGCCCACAGGCACTTAAACTTAATATGGTCAGTAACGGTAAACAGTAACATGATTAAGAAAGAGCACGTACAAACGTTTTCGAAATAACCACATGTAAGACTCTGATCCTAAAAATGTTTAGGGAGAAAGTGGAATACTGGTGTGTATTTTTTCTTTAAACTACCAATACCAGCCATATACAGTCTGTAACGTAGGGATTTCTATATGTCTTTATTTAGTGTTTACATTAGTGACAAAGGCTAAACTTTTAGCTTCAGTAACGTGTACATATCTCCCCTTTTTATAAAACGACTTGGTTGAAAACTGTTCCAGAGCCACTGTTGTTTCATCAGTGAAAAGTACATCATGAAATGCCTCTCCCTGTTCAATCCACTGGAAAAAAGAAAAGGAGCATAAAGCTTCTGATGGTCATAAACGATATTCATTTAGGAGCAGCATCAGAGGTATGTTTTTAACTGCACTGCATTGGAGAGAATACCATAGTGTGTTTTTTTTTTACTCCCTGGCGGAAACTGGCTTCCAGAAGAATCAGTATGGCTCTGAGATTAAATAAAACTTCACAGACATTAACGAAGAGCATAACGCGTGTACTGTATACACTGCAAGTACTGTACAACCCAACTCTCTGCAGGAGTGCTGGCTGTGACGAATTGAACCGGTTTCACTGGTATTTTCAAAGTAGGAGGCGAGATTTCCAGCGAAAGACACCCCCCCCCTCAAAAACCCAGTAAATACAGTACTTACTAGTTAAAGGCTAGGCTCCCGACTACGGCGAAAGGAACCCTTCTTTCATTAGAAGACAATGAACATATTTTAGCCCTGAATGAATTAATAGCAAACATGGTTTACATAAAAGACATTTTTCCAAGAAAGTTTAGCCTTTGTCACTAATGAAACCACTAAATAAAGACATAAATAGAAAAATCTTAAGATTTTTAAAATACATGACTTTGCTAAAATTTATTTGAAAATAAAAACAATTACAACCGCCAGGGGAGAGAGAGAACAGGGGAGGGATGTTGGTTTTGCATAAGGGGCGGGGCTATGGAAAGTAGGTATGTTTGGGAATGTGTAGTTACATGTTCTGGCTGTTTGTGAATTATCGTTGTTGAGTATGGAGTGTTGAGGTATTGATTTTGTGTAATGCTTTATGTTGAAAATTGAGGTGGATTTTGTTTATGATAAACAGGATAAACTGGGATGGGAGGAAGGTTTGGTTTTGCATAAGGGGCGGGATTATGATAATTGGAGGACTTTGCGAGTGTAAAATGGTTATTATTTGATTTTGTATTGTGGTTGTTATCTATGTTTTTGGTTGGTATTATGTTTATATGGTTGTTTTTGTTGGTTGGTTGTTATTATGGTTATTAATAATACGATCTATAGTTGAAATCTGAGCCTAAATAAAAAGAAAAAGCAAGTGATTAGGTTTATGAGCAATCTAATTACTTATTCGTTTAAAAAGCTATATAAAATAAAGTTTATTATTAATTTGCTGGACAGACCGGTGAACATTATTATGCATAAGACAAAGATAACGATCCTGATCAGTTTAGAAATCTGTGTACGCTGTAAGGTTTTTACTTCTTAAACTTTTAAAATACACGTTTTGAATAGAAAGAAATCCTCTTCCTGGTATAGCAAACCAGCACGTCTTTTTTCTCCAATCAGAGGGGTGTCAGATGGTGTCAGCCAATCACCATTCTGCGTTGGGTAGCAACGGGTGACTGTTCTCAGGCGGAAGATGTAAACAGCTTAATGTTCGTGTTAAATATTTTTTTTTTAAATTCAATTAAACGGGCACAGTTAAGACATTAAATATACATATACATACTGTATACAGTACAGTTTGCATACGGTAATATGTTTATGTTACGCAATTAAAAAATAAATAAATAAAAATGAAAAGTCCAGCACCAGCTGGATTCGAACACACAATAGTCACGCACCTAGACCAGTACGCTACAAGACAGCTCGCATGATCAGCCAGGCGAAACAGCCCTACATAGCTCTGCCGCAGTACACGGATATAATCATACTGTTATTAAATTCTTTAGATACACGATTCCATATTATATTCCCTTTTAATCAAATTCTAAAAGTATGCTTGTTGACTCCGGTATCACGATAGTTAAAGACTTCGAAGCTTACAATGTTTAGGGAGAAATGGAATACTGGTGTGTATTTTTTTCTTTAAAGTACCAAGACCAGCTATATACTGTATGTTTACGTTCCAAAATTAATATCGTTTATGGCCTTCACACGCGTTACAGTATGCTCCTATTCTTTTTATGCTCAGCTACTAAGATTTGCCTTCAGTGGTAAAATTCAATATCTACAACGGGCATAGTAAAGACGTTTACAGTAAGTCTCACGTGTCTCACGCGGTATCACGTGTCATCTTACCTGCGGTACGTGTCTGTACCGCTCACTTTGAATGGCTGCATCTGTATGTATTTTTGAATTACAAAGCAGACAGAGTAGTCCCTTAATTCAAAGATCAGATCTTGGCCAAAACAAGACAATCAGACGTGGGCTGAATTTGGAACAGGAACCTCTACTTCGTCGTTTATTGAGCTTTTGATCAATGTCTGAATGAAACAGATTCGCTTTTTTAACTCTTTGATTAAAGTACACAAAAAGCACCTTCCTTCAAACCGGAATCAAACCAGCAACCTAAGGACGCCTTGCTGATTACACTACACTCCTACGCTCGACTAACCGAGCTATCGAAGGTATGTTGGCAGGCTCTCTTGCACATACTGCCTGATGTAGTGAAATGTTCCGGGTAATTTAAATCCCACTTCGACATCAAGTTTCCAACTCGTTTCCTTAGTCTTGTTTACCTTGAATTTAAGCCACGAACCAGGATTCTACTGTATACACTTCCAGGGATCCCAGTGGGCAAAAGACGTATAATATACGTCTATTAAACGCATAACTTAGACGTCTAAATGTGGTCTACAATTCGTCTAGAATGAAATTCTAATATACGTCTAAAGTTATACGTCAATTATACGTCTATGTTTAGACGTTCATTATACATAAATGGTTGGAGTTCTATTATACGGATACATTTAGAGGACTATTATACATATATGGTTGGAGTTCGGGATAACTTTAGAGGACTATTATACGTATATGTTTAGAGGTCTGTTATACGGATAACTTTAGACGTCTATTATACGGATAACTTTAGACGTCTATTATACGTATATGGTTAGAGGTCTATTATACGGATAACTTTAGACGTCTATTATACGTATATGGTTAGAGGTCTATTATACGGATAACTTTAGAGGTCTATTATACGTATATGGGTAGAGGTCTATTATACATCAAAGATGGGTTTTATAAGTGTAGAAACAAGTAAACCAAGCCAATGATTTGGTTTAGAAATTTATTCTGAAAATACACATTCACACCTGAAAAATTAAATTATACATTGTATGCAATCAATCAACAATCAACATATGGGCAATAATCATAAAAAAACACAACTAGTCTTAAACTTCAGCTACAAATTCTGGTAACATCAATATACAGTATAGTAATGACAAACACAAACTAATTACATTAACACACTATCTAACTCAAAACCACATTTTGATTCAAATATAAATTTTAAAATGTACAACTTTATTTATTTATCCAAATTCTTTTCAGTGTCCAGATCTCCTGGCCCCCTGCCTTGCATATGCATTCTTCAAGTAACGCATTGCGTGCTCCTTTATATCTTTTTCTTTCGATGTAGGGTGGGACTTCAGCACCGCAGCTAGGAGAAAATTATATAATATTACTACTCGAATAAATGATGGTTAATATCTTCTTGAGTATAATCTCAAAAATGAACCATTAAGGTTTACTAAGCTCAAAGCGGAAATAAACGGATAAAATGTGGCTTGCATCACAGCAATTGAGCAATAAAGTCTGTCCTAATTAAAGAGTACCCAAAGTTTGAAAGTACAACATAGAATAGGAGTACCTTTAATTACTCTATAAAGATTTGTGTCTCCCAGGCCTCTCTTTTGTTGTTTATCTTTTCGGTTTGTGCCAGCGAAGTTGAATTCTGTCATCAGTTCATTTGTCATAAGTCTGAAAACCAAATTTTCACTGAGTTTAGACATTTTTTCAAGTGAGTTTCCACTCAACATTTATTTACTCAAATATTTAGGATCAAATGTAGTACTGTAATCCTTATATTTTAAAAGACAATTTTGCAGTTTTACACCTTGCACATTCAGTGGTTAACACATAGGTATCTATAAGCTCAATTCTGTGGATATGTTAATTTGATCGAAGTAAAAATTTAATGTAAAAACATTTAAAAAAAATCAATAAGCAATACCTTGACAAGACTGTGAAAACACTCTCTCTGACATTACTGCCGCCTACTCTCTGAAGTTGGTTTATCTGGAAATAATATTATATTAGAAATAATATTAGAAGCTATTTTTACTACTAGATCTTCATTAATCAACTAATCAGACATACCCATTTACACATTCATGGAACAAACACATTTTCACGTATTAACTGCACTTTTTTGCAGTATTATCTCAGTCTAAAAATACAAAGTGACCATTTTTCAAAGTAAAAAAAAATTGTAATAACTTTTTAGAACATGAAAACACGTTATTTTGCCATTAAAGGATAAGCAAGATTATACATTATAAACTAAAAATATGAACTTATGCCAGAGATGGATCATATTAATCAAATGTAGGCTATAAAATTATGACCCATCTGAAACCTAGAATATTGGTAGTGAATATTTTCTACACCACAGTGAGAATATAATATCATACCAGCAGGTTTTGATTGTCCATGCTGTCAAGTGCTTGCTCATATGCACAGAACTCTTCCATTGTGGTCCTGATGTGGAATTGGGAGTCCACCGGTTCCGTGGACCTACCCAAACGCCTCAATTCATCCCTCATCTCTGTCAGGAGGCCCAATACCCGCTTCTGAAACTCTGAAATAATTTACATTTTATGTCAGCATTTAAAAGGAATTGGGTTAGGATTTTCTTACACTTTTGTCACATTAGCATTACTGTAGTGTTGCTAATGTGCTACATGCAAATTATAATCTTAAAAATAAAAAATTCCCACATCTGTAGTTCATTTTAACTGTACTTACTTCCTTCTGAAAGAGGATATTTCTCTCTTTTCTCTTCTGGTCTGGACATGGTCTTCTGCCTGGGAGACTCTGAAAAGAATTCAGTTATGGAAAACATTTACTTTATCACATAACTTAATATTTCAATTTAGTCATTTAGTTTGTCATAGAACTTCATCTCAATTTCATAGAATAATTAGATGTAGGCAAAAAATGTAGTAATACCTTCAGGAATGTTGAAGCCAGAACTCGGCACCGTTTTTTTCCTTGGGGAGGTTCTCACCTTTGATGGTTGGGCTTCAATAACATAAAAAATGGTGTTAACTTGTCTTTAAATATGATTGATGATGGTTATCTTCTGAGTACATTAAGAAAACATTTTAACTTTAATTCCAATAACCTACCTTTAAACGTACTTGAACAGCTGAGTGAGCTCTGGGAGACACTCTTCCTAGGAGAGAATCTCAGTTTGGGGGGTGGCACTGGCAGCTTCGGTGGCTTCTTCTTTTCTAAACAGAAAAAATATGGCAGTAAAATATTTCATATCAAATTAAATTATTTAATCAACTTTATCTGTAACTTTTTACAATGAATTTATTTCCTTTATTTTGTGAACTTGTGAAGAGAAACCGACTTACTTGGAGTAGCAGCATCAGAATCAAAGTCTGTAATATAATAGAAAATTTTCATATTTCAATATAATACTGAAAATTAGTTTAACATAGAAAAAGCTAACCAAAATTTTTAGCTATTTCAATTATCAACAAATCTGATAAGATTTTTAACATTTTCATACAGAACACCTTTCAAAATGACTTATTTTAAAGAGTTGTAAAAAAAAATCAATAACAAGGTACAAGCTAAATGAGGCATCAGTTGATATTAAGAACTGTTTAAAAATATAGCTATTGAGATTGAGATTGTTACTTTTACATACCATCAACGTAATCGGAGAACACCCGCTTCTTACTTTTGCGTTTTGGATTGGGTGTCTCATCCTCGTCTTCAGCATCCGTAACAGAGGTGGTTAAATCAAAGTGATCACACTCTGATTTCTTGTCTACAAATAATTATATTTACATTACATATGATCAAATATGAAAAGGGTATTGTTGCACTAATACATGTACATAGACAGTTACTGTAAATATTCAATCGGAATTTATAATAATTAACAGGAATTTGCTCTTATTTTCAAAGAAAGCTATACCTGATGTATGTTTAACTTTAATGAGCTTGAAGGTAACCCAAGTATCTTTATTAGGGTTGGCCTTCTCTTTGTATAGTTTTGTGGCCTGCTTTGGATCATTCGCCACCACACATACTCTCTTCGGGCATCCACCCAGTTTGAGGGCAAGACTCCCTCAACCTCCCCCTCCTGCTCTATCCAAACTGCACGTGTCCACATCACCTGAAACAGACATACACATTTTAATTTTGAGTCTTAATTCAGATTGTGGTGCTGATTACTAAACTTATGTTCGCTTATAATGATTATACTCAATAAAAACACATAATTCAATAATAAACATTCTGCTTTATTTATACATTTGTAGTTAGATGGTATTCACTACATGCAATTCCTCACAAACTTTAAAATTTAAACTTCACCATGAGAAAAGAGCAGACTGAAGCATCCTGTGTGAATCAAAGTTGCAACTTCTTCATGGAACAGGATTATGTTCTATGCCATGAAGAAGAGGGAAAAGGACATAACCAGCACCATATGGGAGACACACTACTTTTCTGTGCAACTCTTTTATAGAGAGGAATTTCTCCCTTGCATGCACCTCCAGACTATTAACATATACAATATTAAGCAGTTTTGACTCACATGGTTCAGTGAAGAAGTTACAAGTCTGAGTTTGTCATACAACATCACATAGAAGACTTCTGTCTGCTCTTTTCTCCTTCACAAATGCAAAGTCCTCATTATCCAACAGGAAACAACAGTCTTTTTGTCTTGACGAAATATACATCCGTGAACCAGATGCTTCACAGTTGCTCTGAACTCTTTCCTTCTCCTTCATTCTCTTTACTACTTGAGCTATAGGGTTATGACTGTTCCGCACTAGTTTCTTCAAGGACTGTAAAAAGTTTTCAAATGGGAATGCAGATACATAATTTAAGGAACAATTAAATTGTACCACATCCTGATGTAGATGTCTCAAACTGTGCACATTATATACAACAAATGTTGGTCCATACAAATGCTGAGCATTGTCAACAAAGGTATCAAGCAGTTTTTGGGCATAGTTGAGATAGGCATTTCTCTTTCTTTCGTCCGAGTCCAACATAATGGAAAGAGCAACTGTTAGCATCAGAAAATGGGTGTATAGTTCCTTTGATACAACATTACGAAGCACAATGGGGCCTGTATACAAAAGGAACTGGCGGAACTCTGTAGCCTTCCATCTGTCAAGCTCTGAGAGGGATCTTGGCTGTCTAGCAAATTCCCCAGGCATCTTTCCGCTAAGAATTTCCAAATTATCAGAAATTTCTTTCCTCTGCCTGACAGACAGTCGACATTTAGGTGGTCCTTGCTTTAAGAAAATAAGAATTCTCTTGCCAACACCAAGACAAGCTAGATGCATGTAGTCAAGGGAGAATTGGCTTATGCACCCAATTCCAGCAGCAGCTAAGGGAGAAAGTCTTTGTTGGTGTTCCTTGTACTCAAAGTTCTTGAATTGTTCATCTGTACGATCATTACATGCCTCGTCCCCTGTGAAAACAACTCTTCCCTCCCAGCTCCCTTTAATTTTGCATCTTTCGCAGCCAAAGTACGAATTGTGTCCTTTGCAGCATTTCAGATATGAGCGTGCAGGGGCATCACATATAAAAGCCTTCACAGTAACATTAAATACTCTATCTTCAAAGTGAATGCCATTATTGGTGAGTAACTTTAACTCCTCTAAAAAGTCACTCACATAATCATCAACTGATTCAGGCTTGGACCCTCCACAAAATAATGCTACAATGAAAGGCTGGAATCGGTGAAAAGAGCACAAAATAGGCCAAAATTTCACAGATGTAGATTTGAAGAGAGGAACTCCATCAACATTGATACACAGGTCTACAGAATGCATGCCTTCTTGGAATGTTTTAGAAGAAGATATGTTTTTCAGGATTCCTTTCTTTAATCCAAAGTAAATGTACTGACCGCCGCATTTATCACTGATTTGCACTTTATTAGGTGTTTGAAGGAGAGTCCTGCAATCCTTTGGAAGCTTGTGCCCCTGACGTCTCAATATCTCCAATAAATCATTGAAACACTGTCTTTTACAACCATGCTTTGCAGACCAAGCTACAAGTTCGGTAGATAGATTTGGCCTTGCTGGGTCAGTCTGTGCCTCATCTACAAGGTCAGTAGATTCAGGACTGGGGTCAGTTACATCAGATTCATCAGAGTCAGAAATTTCAACCTCATTCAAGATTTCTTCTTCAGAAGTAATAACTTCTTCAGTGTACCCATAGTCATTTGAATCCTGGTGTGTAATGTCATCACTGACACAAGCACCCATATCACCAGAGGACTGTTCCACATTCTCGTCCGTGGTGTCATCTATGTGAAAACTGTCATCTTGATCATCACTGCTGGATTCTGCAAGAGCATTTAGCTCTGCACGTCGCTTCCTCCATCGGGATAAATAGTGCTTTGACATAAAGTCTGATTTGGTGTGCCCCCTGCGTGCTGATGTGCACCTACAGATAATTGTAACACATGCAAATAAACAGTAAATAAACAGTGACTGTTGTATGTAAGGTACTATAAGGATGATGGAATATAAAAGGAAATGGTATCAACTTTTCTTAAGAAAATATAAATAGAAATTGTCATTCAAAGAAATCAACATATAATTACATTTTTTTTCAGGCAGGTGGTAAGACCCCCTCGCGAAACTCCTGTATGCAAAGGTGTGTAAATAAATTACATACAGCACTGTTGCATGTTTTAGACCATACCGTATGCTCGGTAATTTCCCGCCATTCCTGTCATCAGTTTTATTTTTGGTATTTTAACAGAGATTTTCTACCGTTTACATTTATATAATCTAATTTGATTAAGAGAACAAAATGACTGCGATAAAAATGTTGTTAACTTCAAAAGGGTGAGTAAGAAAGGTCACACTACGCAGGTATTTCCCGTATATCATTGCCTAGTTAAATTTAGAACAATAACATTATTTCAGAAATCACACAGAAAGGAGTATAACTCCGCAATTATTTTTTCCCATAAAAACATATCGTTATTCCTTAAAGTTGTCTTGCTGAGGCAATTCTAATTTCTAAGATTATCCATATATTTTTAAGAGAATCAGAGAAAATTATCATCACATACTTTACAAATTTATGGGGTACTATAACATTAAGGGTTGTTTAGCATTGACGTTGTTAAAGGTACATGTTACATACTTATTTTCAATGACCTGCTGAACATGTGCTGTTTTTTCTGATTCTCAAATTAGAGAAACGGCAAAACGATTTTGTGTAATCTTCCCCTTCACACTATTTTTATGTGCCATTTTTTGCTTATTAACATACTTTTTTAATCAAAATAATATTAAGTAAGATCTGTATGTATTCAGATAGTATTATTATTATTATTATTTATACTTACTCGTCAAAAGAGGATCGCTGCGATATTCGCGGACTTCTTCTACGATTGAAAAACGTGGCCAAAATGGCGACCAACGAATACTAGCAATGCATTGTGGTATATAACCGGAAATTATGCTGGGTTAGATATTTTCTCAACGTATGCGTTTATTAATGTTGTCGATATTATGGTTGAAATTTAAAATTGATAATACATCGCGGCTATGTGCCCCCTGCTATGTGCTGATGTGCAATTTTAACGCATACAGTTAGTAAGGATTGGTCACTGTTATTATATACAGTATAATGACATTATGGAAAAGGATTGGGAACAGGCCTGGCGTCACGGGGGGAGGAGTGTCGTCCCTTCAGTTTTGGGCAAAAGGATTTACTTAACTTAATTTGCGCCATAAAAAAATAGTTGTACTTTGTCAATGGTCAGACAACACTAAATGACACGAACAGTCACTCAGTCTGTTTGATGGGCAGGAGGGCTATCCGTCCAGGAACTGCACATATCAGTGTCGTTATTGAGTGTCAACATTACGATCCTGTTTGCTCAGGTGGACCGATTCCTTGCAGTAGTTTATCATTATACTTAAAATCGTTATATAACTAGGACTAGTTATAGCAGTCTGTGCTTTCTGTTGGTTTTACAACATTTTTTTCTTAACGATTCAGAACGTCCATGTAGCTGCAAAAATGAACGCTGGTACTTTTCGCTCCAGGCAATACAAACCGTGAGAGTGACGAAAAATGTGAAACTGAACTTCATCACAAATACCAGATTGCTAGTCGTTATCTTCTATCATGAAGCACTAATCAATGGCATAGCTGCGAGATTTCATTTGGGTAGCTGCACCGTACAGCTCCGTTTCAACCGAAATATCACTCCCCCCTCTCAGAGGCAGAATTTCAGACGCCCCCCTACAGCTTTTTCCCCGGGCACCGCGCACTGATGGGGGACAGGGTGTCCAGGAAATGGTATCAACTTTTGTCAAGAAAATAAAAATAGAAACTCTATAGGCACTCAAACATTTTACTGTTTTTTTTCAGGCAGGTGGCAAGACCCCCTCAGCAAAACCCTTGTATGCCAAGCTGTGGGCATTGATTCTTCGAATATACGTATATTTACGGCGAAATTACGTCTATACGTATATATACGTCGCCTCGACGTATAATCAACGTCGAATTGCAACCGTAAAATCGACGACATGAATAAACGCATATATAACGTCGAAAACACATCTAACACAGTGCCTGAGGCTTTTTACTGTATGTGTCGTGTGTGCCGCAACTAGGAGTATACGGCACTCTGCACAGTGCACGAAGTAAATTATTTTGCAGTAATTAATTTATTATATTTACTATATTTATTATACACGTGTAAATTAATTACTGCAAAATAATTTACTTCGTGCACTGTGCAGAGTGCCGTATACTTCTAGTTGCGGCACACACGATACATACAGTAAAAAGCCTCAGGCACTGTGTTAGATGTGTTTTCGACGTTATATATGCGTTTATTCATGTCGTCGATTTTACGGTTGCAATTCGACGTTGATTATACGTCGAGGCGACGTATATATACGTATAGACGTAATTTCGCCGTAAATATACGTATATTCGACGAATCAATGCCCACTGGGATATTACAAAATGTTTGATGGGGCATCAATCATTCCAGGCGGAAATTGACTCCTTTTTTTTCTCGAGGGATCATATTAAACATTTCATTAGTATCGAGAGGAGGATCACCATGAGACACAAAACAAACAGTTTCTTTCTGTCTTCATTAGAAAGTAGCATTTGTGCTACATTAATAATATTTTCGTGGAAATAAAGAAGTTGTAAATTTTAAAATTTATATTTGAATCGAAATGTGGTTTTGAGTTAAATATTAGCGTGTTCAAGTAATTAGTTTGTGTTTGTCATTACTATATATTACTATATATATATATCGCCATATCACTAGAATTTGTAAGTTTACTAGTTGTGTTTTTTAATGATGATTAGACATTTGTTGATTACAATATTGTATATAATGTATAATTTGAACTACATATTTTCCAGGTGTGAATAATTGTATATTTTAAGAATACATTTCTAAAATAAATCATTGGCTTTATTTACTAGTTTCTACACCTATAAAAATCTTTCTTTGATGCATAATTGACCTTTAACTATATATGTATAATAGTCTTCTAAATGTATCCATATAATAGAACTCCAACCAATTATCTATAATAAACATATAATCATAGATGTCTAATTGACGTATAACGATATACGTATATTAGAATTTCATTCTAGACCAATTACGGAGCACATTTACACGTCTAAGGTATGCGTTTAATAGTCGTATATTCTACATCTTTTGCCCACTGGGAAGTGCCGATTTTAACTTAGCAAACCAAGATACACATTTTCTAATGAAGCCTTAATTAAAAGACAGTTTATTTCTCGAAAGCGTGTTATGTAAAAAAAGAGAAAAACAAAAATATATGGATGGCAATCTTTCAAAGCTGAAGATTTTACTTTTGAAAAAATGACATTTTATGTATGCAGATGCATTCGCTGGTTTTAGAACTTTGCTGTACTTCCTGAATCATTTTCAGTAATATAAAGTGGGTGTAGATTTTTCTTTCAGGTTAGGACGCGAGTGTGTACATGTGTTTGATTTTTGTTTCACTGATTCTCATTGAAGATTTGGGAATTAATGACAAAAGAATCAGTTGCCTCAGAAAGCAGAAGGTTTGGTTCTCAACGATATTGAAGACACGTCCATGTAGAGCAGCGGGTGATGATTTGTACTATAAAAGACCAAGTGCTCAAAGTGACGTCTGCGTTTGCCGTTTAGACTTTTCATCTCGGGCGCACTTTTAGAAAGCAAAGATAGAGCAGTTGTGTTGAATCGCTATATGGCAACTGTCAGCAGAGTGGCGCAGCGGGAGCGTGCTGGGCCCATAACCCAGAGGTTGATGGATCGAAACCATCCTCTGCTATGAACACTGTATGCACGATTGATTTAGCACACCATCAATTTAATGAAGTGAATTAAAACTGATTTTTTCTCTCGTGTGTATACAAGCTTCACACTTAAGGTACTCTTTCGTCTTTACCAATAGCAGATGCCCAAATGTATCTTCATAGTTTCCTCAATTCCTTCAAATTAACATCCATATCAAAGCAATTATGTGTATATATATATTACAATTAAGGTACATATTAAAAATATCAACGCACATTTGTATAATGCTCATTTAATAATGATTGTCAAGGATTGTCAAGTTCTCCAACAAATCTGTGTTCTAATTTTAAAATATTTTTGCTAAGGATACAACGGGTGTATAACTGAATTCTCCCAACATTCAGTTAAAGAAAAATTCCACACGTGAAGATGGTTTTCTTGGACATTGACTTAGGTACTTAATTGTTTACTTGTTGTAGTTGCACATGAGTAAAACACGAAGATCTCCTGCAACATTCAAGAGGGTTTGCGAAGAAATCCCTTCAATTTTTAGCGGAGATTATGTTTACATCATCACAATCTGAAGCGCGTCCCTGAGTGCGTTTGACCCAGCAGCCCTTTGTTTAACAGCTGCACAGGGACACAATCCCGTTGCTTTTCACAAATCACTGGCATTTTTTTGCAGCATTTCTTCTGTCCTGAGAAGCAAGATTTGTATTTTATCTTTCAGAAGTTGTATGAATTTCTTGAAGTTCAGAAACAACTTGTTCCAGAAAGGAAATGAACACTTGCTTCAAAGTAAATCAAGACGTATGTGTCTCTTGCTGTGTGTGCTCTTATCTGTCCATCTCTCTTTCCTCTTCTCTCTGGCAGTCTGTGTAGAGTATCTGAAGGGGATGTAACACCACTTGGAAAAGAAGAAAAATTCTCAGAGGCAGAATTAAAAATCATCATTCTCTTCTCAGTCAGATTCACAGCTCAGACTTACACTCAGACAGGATCTCAACTCCATAGTGCTCTCTATCCTCACAATCCAGAACCAGAACATATTCAGACAATCAGTGCTGCTACATGAACAATATCAGACAGAACAGCCTGGACTCATGTCACATTTCCCCCTTTTATCCTTCCTCCCAGCCCTCTTAGAGACATAAAAGAGCTCCTGGTTCTCCTCTCTGTGAACTGGGCTCAGGGGTCACTGATCTGGCAGTTGTGGGCTCTGTTCCAGGTTGAACGCAAGAAGGTTCTACTAATGCTTTGCAGGACTTCCAGCCCTTCAGTATTACTTTCTTTACTGTATGTCAGCCTCCCAAAATGTTTATAAATGTTTTATAACACATATCAGTGTGTAATTATCTTATTATTTATATAGAGTATTTATGTAATAAACACCAGTATTGACACTATGATCAGTATATTGATTATTTGTAGCCGATGGTCCGATGGTCGTGTCTACAATAGTGACCATTTGACCAGTCTGTAGCTCTGAGCAGTGGGATTCAGATCTCACAGAAGACCCGTCTGTGTGTGATTCCATACCAGCCCTGGGATTCAGCTACTCTCACAAATGTCTCATAGACCGTCTTATAAATTTACAATTAGATGAAGTCATGTAACAGTTTTACAGATAATTTAAATAATCGGACAGCAATTTTGGCAATGGATACATCTCCACATGGGGGAAAGAAACTGAAATATATGTGCTCACTGTAAAGTAGGAAGAGGTGGTCAGACAAGCAAAACCACTTTGCAGATAATGTGAAGTGACATTGTTTTGTGTCAATCAGCTCACAGATTTCGCTTCATGTGCCTTAAGCTGTGCAATTTGTATGGTTGTTGAATGAGATTGGTTTCTTCACAAGCCCTGTCAATTGCCAATGGAGAGCTTGCCGACGCACACCTTCATGAAGACTCTCTTTACGATTTCATTGTCAAGTCGCCTCCTTTGCATACAATAGTAGCACCGACACTAAGAGAAAGGATGAGAAATGGCGTTTATCAAGCGATTGCAGTGTTTGTTTGACTGAGGATCTTTGTGTGCTGAACTGGCCTCTGGAGAAGTGAAGTGCAGTAAAACAGAAGGTTTGTGTCACTCAAGATTGTTACAGAACAGAACAATACAATTACAATACTTTTGTGAGAGTAAATATTACTGGTGCATCACAGTTCTTATAATGGTGAAAACAGGAGCACCTTCTTTACATTTTTGACTGAAGTATTTAAAGAAATAATATCACTATGCAATTCATAAATGCAATTGAGCTCCTCTAAATGTTCTAGTCTAATGAAACAATGTATAGAATTAGGTGACAATATCGGAATTCATTCAAATGAAAATTAAAAGATTAATTTTCAGCAACAAAAAAAGTGCTCGGAAACAAGAATGAAACCTTACATTCACCTAAATAAACATTCACCCTCTACATTAGCAGCGAACAGTAGGACAGAAGGTTAGAGTCACTGGACACTGCGTCAGAGAGGCTGATCTCTTCTCCCTCATTATGCAGGCTTACCCACTCATGATAAACTGTCCTCCAGGGATACTCAGCTGCCATCATCGACTCAGACATGACGTTCATGTACATATTATATCTTAATATGGCACTGCGTTACAATAATTTGATCAAAACAACTGGTGAAAAAATAATAATCAAATATTTCTTTCCTTCTTTTAGTAGATAAAGTCTACTTTATCCAAAAAATAAAACAAGATTTATTTTTTTTATTAAATCTGTCCAAAAAAAATTAAATTTGTCCAAAAAAGAAGCATTTATTCCTTTCCTCTCCTACCAGCCCTTACTAGTCACCTAGTTTTTAATTAAGAGCTGGATTTAAGCTCTAGTCTCTTTGGGGGTGTGAGTTGGAATCCCACTGCTGCCAAATATCTCCATCTCAGTGTTAAGAAGCAAAAAACACACATCTGCTGCAGAAGTAACAGGAGAATTTGTGCCATTCAGCCTTATAGCGTGATGTCATTTTCTCATGCTCATTTTTAGATGCTTGTGATCGAATCTATGATTCTTATGAGTGTGCCCTCCATAAAGGTAACACAGATATAACGTGCCAAGTTTTCAGAGAACCGCATTAAATACAGGTCAGAAGAAGGCGACAAAGTGTCCGCTAGGCAGTTCAGCGATTTCAATGGTGTTCTCTGTTGTTTAGGTCCAGAATGACACCCGTTACAACCAGGAAACACACAGTGTCAGGCATCAAAAAGACTTCCCATAACCCTGATCCTCTCCTTGATCCGGTGATGGCATCCAGACATTTCCTGCAACAAAGCCAGGATACGGTCTTCAACAACACGAGTGAAAAGCTAATTCCCAACCTTTGCAATCCTTTGCAAAGAAGGACCGCATGTGCTCAGTGTTAAATGCACTGTTCATTATTAATAATAATAATAATCTTTACATTATATAGCACCTTTAAAGGTGGCTTTTCAAAGCGCTTTACAGAATGACAACAATAAAGTTAAAAAAATACACAAGATAAGCAGGATGAGAATACACAGTTAGAGGAGACAATAGATGGTGGTATTAAATACAGTAGGAACAGAGGGGTAAAGAATAGTTCATTAAAGGCTCTTCTAAAGAAGAGGGTTTTGAGTCTGGATTTGAAGGAGTTTAGAGAAGGTGACTCTCTGATATCCTTGGGGATAAAGATCCAGAGCTTTGGGGAAAACAGCAGAAGGCCCTGTCACCCATAGAGTGTAGATGGACTGGGGGACAGATAGGAAATCACAATTAGAAGAGCGAAGGTTGTGAGGTGGGGAGTAGGGCGATAACCCAGACAGGTACTGAGGTGCCAAGCCATGGAGAGCCTTATAGGTGAGCATGAGGATTTTGAAGTTGACAGGAAGCCAGTGCAAGGACTCCAGGACGGGAGTAATGTGATCACAGTCCAGTGCTAATTTATTTCTTGTGGCTGGTGGTTCATTTTCAACTGTGGACTCTTAAGAAGTCCTTTATTTGACTTGATCAACACTAATCCCTAGAGGATTTTGAAAGGTTGAATTAAAATGATACATGACTGTGGTGGGGCTTGAACCCACAACCTCAGAATTATTTCATTCTAACAAGGCTTAGAAATCCAATGCACTCTCCATTGCACCACAGAGCCAACCAATACATAGCTATACAAAACAGCTACAGAGAGCTGTAACTCATGCTTCTCCTGTTGTCTTTAAATTAAGCTCCATAAATATTGACAATGAGTGGCCTGTTGTCTACGAATAGATACCGGTGGGATTCACACCCAGGGTCTCCTGGGTTTTAGTGAGGCTTCTTAACCAGCTAAGCCACGGTGCCAAACCTGCTAAATGTTATCCACAACTTCAAACACCTGTGAGAAACGAGCAACTGCAGTGTTACGCCTGCTGGCTCAACAGATAATCCTTTTCGAAGTTTAAGGAGAGGATTTCTGTGTCAATTCAATTAAACGTTTCAGAAATGCTGAACGATTGATGTGTTTCACACGCAGCGCGGGCTCTCCTTTGCTTACAAATATTATTTTTTTATATCAATTTACTCAACTACGATTTTTGCTGAGCATTTTGTTTGATTGCTTCCTATTGTATACTGCACTGATTTCTGTATTGTTCAATTTCCCTGTTGATTTTAATTTTTTGTTTTCTAAGACAATTAGACCAGCTGTTCTGACCTGTACTGCAGGTAACACCCCATGAGAAACATCATGAGCATCTGTAAAAGCTCTCTACCTGCCCACTCCCCACACCGACGTGTGTGAGCAGGGATTTAAAGGGACATTCTTAAGTGTAGAAATATTTTATCGTTACATACTTTTTCTGTGCAGTTAGTTCTCCTTCAACTCCGCCCAACAACAGAGGTCGTTTTTAATACAGGAGTAAAGGCACATTGCACATCTGCAAAACATCACGTACAGGTTTAGGGAGAGCCACATCAGTGATTGGAAGGTAGGAAGTTTCGGGTCACTTTTTTATTATAGATTCAAGCAGCCCTGAATAACTTTTCAAGAAACATTTCAGAATCCCAGTCACGTCCAGTATGATTGCAGTATACAATCAGAATACTGTTTGTGCGTTATATAAAACACACTGCCCAAAGCATTTCTAAAACAGGAATTAGACGTTTTGGAATGCGCCCTCCTTTATAAATAAAATAAAAGGTCTGAAACCTGCTCCAAAGAAGCACTATATTCAGAGCTGACAAAGAAGTGATAGGAAACATCTCGGAAAACGAAGGTGCAGTCATTTCCACGCGTTGCACAACAAGAGCTGAACCCACCCAACGTTCTCCAAAAGAGTAAGGTGTTGGGAGTGTGGCTGGGTGGGTGCTCCATTTTCTTCGCTGGGTTAGGTTTGAATCTTGCCGCTGCTAAGTGTTGGTGGGTTAAGACCTTCCTTCTATTGCGAGTTCAATGGCTAAAAGCTTTGCTTGACAGTCTGTCGAGAGACTGAACTAGGTGTTTCAAGATAGTCTTTGTCAGCTTAACATCAAGGCATAAAAAAGCCTAATTTTGTGTTCCCAACAGCAATGCTCTTTGGTCCCTTCAGCATGCTGTGCTTTTTCATGCAGAATCATCGGCAGGAGCAAAGCTTATTCAATCTTTGCGCACAGCGCTCCATCAGAAATACTTTGTCCAAGTTTTGAAGAGATTGTGGGATTCTCTGCACACGTTCACATCGCGTACCTCAGACAACACCACCATTCGATGGGAAATTGATTCTGCTTCTTGCAGTTGTTCCTGTGGTTGCAGTAGTTACAAAGTTGCACTTTCCTCCACCTTCTGCTATAGTATTCACTGGGTGAGCTTCATCATTTGGCTCAGAAAGGTCAACTGTGCTTCGGAAAAAATCAGCTGCAGTGTCGTTATTTTGTCGGTGAGTATGGCTGTCTTTTAAAGCACATGAAAAACACGAGTTTGTGGATTTCTCCAAATAGCAATGAATTCAGTTGTGCAGTGCTTTACTGCTTTCAGAGGGTCTTTTATCGACGCTGCTATAGTAGAGAAGTGACATAATCACAAACGCAACCATTTGTGCTGGCTGTTTCACTAAGTATTAAGCTTTTTCAACTATCACATGATTAATTAACTAATTTAACATCATCTCCAGGAGAGCACCTCGCACTGCTCACTGAGCTGATGTATGTGCCCATTTCTCAAAAATGAAATATCATCTGAACTGATTTTTTCTATTTTAAATGCTTTCCTACTCTTTTAATATTTCAGTTAAATCTTTTATTTTGAAGTACTTTCCATTGATATTAATCCTAGTCCCGATGAACGATTCTGGGACATGGTGTACCTTGAATAATGTTCTTATAGGTTTCAGTTTGGAAAAGTGCGCTCTCCAAAAGCTACCGAAACTTTTAATGGTCGCACAAAGCTTAATGCAATAGCAACGTTTGGGGTTGAAAAAGAATATTACTTGCCATGAATACGAACACTGTTACATGAGGTGCGGAAGGACTATTTTAGCTCAGATCATCAATTTATCTTACATTTGTACTCCATTAATATCGCTATTGAGTGCTAAAGGTAGGTCCTGTCAATACTTCATGAGATCTTCTTAAGAAAACTTAAAAAAATATATTTCCAGTGCTGAACAAAAAGTAAAAAATACCGATTATGTGCAACTGATAAAATCTCTCTTCCAGGGATGTTGTAGCCACATGCAAATTACTTTATCAGCTTTAAAAGTTTCTTTTGCATTTATAAGACGATCAGCATGACACTCAAAACATACCTGTATTCAGTAAGCACTGAGTCTGCTGGCTGAGCAAGTTGCCTCCTCACACATAATAGCAGTCCTGAAGCTAAGATAAATTAAGCAAAATTGCTTTTATTGGGCACTTTTCATATCCGATGAGCTTGACATCTCCCAAGGGTGACGGAGTTCTTTTGTGACACTGCTTTTCCCTTTTTTCTTCTCTCTGTACTCTGATGGAAAAAAACGAGAAATCATGTAAGGGAAAAATGTATTTTTTTTCATGGAGAAAACGTGCACCAGGAAATGTTTTGTTTTGAAGAAGTGATTTAACATGATACATGACCTAATTTACTGGAGTAAATGCTCACACTGCAAGGTCTGCTTTGCTACAAGAGAGAAGTAGAGTGAAGATGTCATAATTTCACTACATTGTTGAAGAAAACATTTTTTCTTTGAATTCTAAATCAATCAGAATTTCAGAGTGACACACAAACCCTTTGTCTGTTTTAAAGATATGATATTTTAAAACTGATAAAAATGTAGAAAACACATTTCTCACTTAGAAATTTTAGATGGGGTGGTGTATTACTAGTATTGCAGTGCTGAACTCACCATGGTGCAATTCGGTTACATGATTGGCCAGTGGTTTAATGGATAACGCATCTGATTTTGCATCATGAGATTGTAGGTTCGACCGTATTTGTGTGATTTTAAATCAGGCTCCTCAGAAATAGATGTCCATTATGTGAATGAACCGCACCCGAAAGCAAACGTTGGGTCGGGTTTCCTTTCTTTCCTGCATGAAATAGCAAATCGTTACAAAAAGCACCAGCTAATGTCCAATAGCGTTGGTCATTTTAATTAACATGAATATACTGTAAGGTCTTGGTACATGGGAGTGTATTTCATCCACAATTTAAAAAAGGGCAAATAATATTTATTTTATTTAATACAAAAGTGACCTAAAACTCTGTAACTTTCAGGTTAGCTTGAACCTGTAATAAAAAAGGGGCCTGAAACTTCCATTCTGTGATGTAACTGTCTCTAGAGTCGGACGTGATGTTTCACGGATGTGCAGTGTGCCTTTTCTCTTGTCGTGTTCAAAATGACTTGCTGTGTAATCTCTTGAATGCGTGTTCTGTACTGCTCTGTTATTTCATTTAGATCATCTATGTGGTATACAGATAAAACTGGACTGCATGGTGTAATTTATGGGTTCAGCAGAAACACATCAACCGATCTCAACATGATTTGAGCACACAACCTTCTGATGTGGTGTCAGATGTGCTACCATTGCGCCACAAGGTCACTCCTTAGAAGTGCTTTTAATTCCCCCAAGGAGAAAAATCAGCGTCCCTGAAAAAGTTTTTTTTTCATTCTCTCCTGCTCTTCCAACGAGGGTCGCTACTTCCCAGACCACAGATTATTCTTCCTGTCCGGCTCTAACACAGAAAGCAGACACACCGTCTCCACTAATGTGTTTACTACATCTATAGATCTGACCCCCTACAGCCCTGAAATTCCTGGACAGGATCCCATATTGAGCAGTATTTCTCCCGTTCTGAACTTACAGTGTGTACACAATGCACTTTATACACAAAGTAAGTGTTTTTGTAACTCTAGGACGTTTTGTGAAAATGTTACTGGCATGCCAAAATCGCCCCTTCAACTGAACAGTCCCACCCCCGTCAGTTTTGGATAAAAATAGTTGTACTTTGTCAATGGTCAGATAACTACACTAACCCCGAATTCACAGTTACTACATCGGACTGTTTGATGTGCAGGAGGGCTATCCGTCCAGGAACAGCATGTTACATAGTGTCTATGTTTTGGGGTGACAACATTATTACGACCTTATTTGCTCAGTTGGACCAATGCCTTGAAGTAGTTTATCCTTATACTTACAATTGTTATATAACTAGGATTGTAGTTATAGAAGTTTGTACTTTCTGTTGGTTTTACAATGATTTCTTAACGATTCAGAACGTAGCGCAATTGGTCAGGTTGGGGTGCTTTTAAAGCGGAGTTATGCCGAGGTTGTGAGTTCAATCATCACGTGGAGTAGTTTCTGTTTTCAGCTACAGAAACTCGCTGTTGAATTTAAGTCCGTTCTTGTGTTGCTTTTTCCGCTCGATGGAGCTGTGTTAATGCAGGCACACCTGCTTCCACGTCAAGTTATTTTATTGTTGCTCACAAACCAACACACTGCAGACACCTCTGATATTGTCAATGCTTGTGGGCCACATGTTCCTGCTGTCAGCCTACCATGTTCATGCACATCTAGAAATATTACTGTTACAGTATAGGAGCGAACAAACAAAATGAAAGCACACCAAGTTTAAAAAGGTCAAAATGTGTCAAAGCCCTTCCTCAACGAGGATGGGGTTCAAACCTACTTGTGCAGAGTATAATGTATTAAGAAGTTATTGCTTTAACCACTAGGCCACCTCCATACACACTTTAGCCCCTTCCGGACATGAGTTGGCTCTTTCCCCATGCTCGAGGGTAATTTTCCTCTTCCACCTACAATTTCAACATTTACCTTGGGAGATGTCAAACCACAGAGCCTGTGCTGCGCTTCAGTGCCGGCTGTAGTGGACACCCCGTTGAACATAAAAAGCAAATTGAGCTCCTTGGACATAAGCCCTTTCTCGTCACTTTGCTCAGCGAGCAGGCTCAGCGCACACTGAATGCAGGTGTCTCAGAGCAATTGAGATGTGTCCAAGTGGCTGTAAAAGGGATATTTGATGCCAGTGCCATGGCTTAGTTCTCCGACAGTAGGCGTAGCGGCGCGCCGGTTGGAGTATTCTCGGTCGCATTTAATGGCAACGTCATGGCAACATCAGCTCAAACCACCAAATGGAGACGGGAGTGCCGACAAGCTGACCCTGCTGATGCGGGATTAACACTATGATAAGAGAATGCTGTGGCTTAGTTGGTTAAAGTGCCTGCCTAGTAAACAGGAGATCCTGGGGTTGAGTCCCAGTGGTGCCTGTCTTGCCACACAGTTTATCATTATGGACAGCAACATGCTTCTACATTAAATTTAATGGAAGTGTTCATTTAATTTTTGGAACAACTTGTTTTTAAAAAAATCCATACAAATTGCGAAAGATAAAATACCCATCTGTTTTGTCGGTGCAGAGGTATTACTGCCAGCTGGCAAGGAAACGAAAACGATTTTTTTGTCTTTAGCCAAAAACCTGTGAATGTAGAAGAAAGGTGTTGTGCGTTAGTTTCTATGGCACAGTCAGTCAGCGTATCCTTCAGTTAAACATAACGTTGGTAAATCAAAAGTCCCCAGAGACGCATTTCAAATTAATCTGACCTCAACACCGTCTCCCCTAAATGTGATGGGGTTTCTTTGGATGTCCTTAAGCATCCTGATAGTTGCAAAGATTTCAAACTTTTGGCACAAGTCAAACTACAAGAAGTTAATAGTTGAGCGCCTAAGTCAATATCACCGGGAATGTGACTATGTAAACTTAAATAGTATTCAAAATATTGCAATTTTGTTGTAGTTTAAAAATATATTTTTCCTGGGGATCCTCAAATGATGAGGGTAGAAAAGAACCATTCGACACCATCAGGAGTGCTTAACGTGTGATAAAAGTGTTTTTTAATCACGAAGTGAAAATAGTGAATTTGTCTTTCACTTAGGCGTTCATCAAAAGCTCATTAAGGAGAGGCTCGTGTTCCGAAATCTCTTCGTGTCTCATTGTCTTGCTTTGATTTTTAAAATGTACACTGTTAACTATACACTCTTCCTAACATGATTAAAGAGCCGAGTTTAGTTCAGAGGTAAAGCATCTCATGCATCATATGAAGCTCTGTTTTCTATCACCAGCGTCTCCACTCTGGATTTCTCTTTAAGCGCGATATCTTTTCTGTGATTTCTTTTGTTTGAATTCCCTCATGTGTGAATTTCAGCGCGACACATAAACTTGTTTGTCTGTTTTAAAGAGATGCAATTTTTAAAACAGACAAAATGAAAGACTTATTAACTAAATACACATAGAAAACGTGCACCTAATTGGGAAAATTTGGACTGGGGCGAGGTATTATTGTAGCGGCACAAGCTCACAGTGGTGCACTTGAGGAGTGCGGTACAAGGGCCATTGGATAACGTGTCTGATTACGGATCAGGAGACTGTAGGATCGTAATGCTCTTAAACCCAGTACCATAACCGTAGTGTGTTCAGTCCTACACAACCTTTCTATCGACTGAATAAGCCTCCTGTTCCATCTCCATCTTCTTCCCACACATTCCAGCTATTTTAGCACCGTTATTGTTGGACCACAGTCACAGATAAGTAAGGGACACTATTCCGAAGAACCTTTCTTAACATAACCTTACATTTGGCCGTACAATACAATTTTCTGTAC